>NC_071530.1:138354925-138657955 GCF_026979565.1 Vidua chalybeata
TTGTGAAAGCAGCTCATAAGCCTTGCATCATCAGAGTTTTCTGCTGTTCAATATGGCTCTGGGGCTGGGGAAGGCTGTGTTCAGACTCTGCCCAGCAAGATTGTGTCTGCAGGTTCCCACAATGAGAGCAAACTCACTGCGATTCCCCATCCACGTCCTCACCGGGGTCCCCTGAGCAGTCCCCACTGCTACATCACTGAAGCAGCTCTGCCTCTACAAAGAGCACTTGAGGTCCCTCAACCCCTCCCTGTCAGCTGGCATTCAAAGCCTGACCTCTGTGCATTGTAATCATCTTTTGACTCCACCTTGGTGACCTACCTTTCACTGCCCTTCAGCATCCATACTGGTACTACTGCATCAGCTTAATTAGGCAAGTTTGTACTCATGAAACTGGCTGAGAGAGCTGCAGGAAGCTCAGAAGAGGTCACACAAAGTGAGTGAGAAGCTGAGGTGACAGTCATGGCCTAGAGTAATGTTAGATGTCACCTCAATAGATTCAAGTTCACTTCTTCTCTAAATCACAGGGACTCTCAGAATCCCATGCGTGTTATCAATACCTGCTATAGCTCAGGTGTTTTCCCATGTGTGGGGAATATGGCCAAGCTGCTAAAGGCTGCCACTGTCAGCCTCAGGTCCCTTTTTTCCCCCTCGTTCTGTCACAATTCTCCCATCCCTCTTGTGCAATCACAAAGCCCTTTTTTCTCCAACTGAAGGATGGCTCACCGTGGGCTGTGCAGGTTACGCAGGATACGCATAATCAACTTCATGTTCTGTGTGACAAACCAGCACTAGCTCAGGAAAGGAGTATTCTTGTTTCTGTATTCTCCCACCTTACTCTCTGAGCCATGTTTCAAACAATGGTCAACATTTCATAAAAGTTTATTCCATAATCATGGTACAGAGGTTCAGTGTTGTTGAATGTGGAGCCATGTGTGGCCATACCCTTATTTTGAAGCTGAGCTCAAACTGAATGCTAATTGCCATTGTTGTTCTGATAATTACCCTGCTAAAATAGAGCCAACAGGTAAATTGAGGTGATGCCTGTCCCAGAGCCCATGCAAGACCCTCTGCTGACTGGACTATCTAGTGTGTTTGTGGTGCCTTGGACATGCTGATACCATTCAGAAACAATGGTTTGCCCAGCTGGGCCAAGCCCACTGGTGAAATACAGATTTTAATTCACCGATATTTTGGTCCAGATCCCTGTAATATCTCACTTATGTATCATTTGGGATTCACCTGTCTTTTAAAAAGAGGCATATCCCAAGATCAGTAGATGGTTTCCCACACCAGGGATAGAACATAGGAGGGGACATTTGCAATCTGCTGAGAAATTAGTATGGCCTTTTTCAGACAGCACTGAGTACATGTAGACCCTCACTGTTGAAACAGAAATTAATTTGCTCATAGTCAAAGCCAATCATTGCTGAGATAAACAGTACAAACAAA
The DNA here is from genome assembly GCF_026979565.1 of Vidua chalybeata. Lineage (NCBI taxonomy): Eukaryota > Metazoa > Chordata > Aves > Passeriformes > Viduidae > Vidua > Vidua chalybeata. Next base: position 138,356,375 of record NC_071530.1, read on the forward strand.
ATTTATTTTCCTCAAAGAAGCCACTCCACATCTAATAGAACTCAAGGGACTGTCTGCCAGACTCCAAGATTAAAAGAACAAGAAGAAATAATCCCAATGAAAATTTACATGTAAACTGTCCCTCCTTCAGGGACAAATTGTGTTAGTCAGATCCCAAAGGTAAAAGTTACTTCCATAAAGGTCATTCTTGACTCTCTGAACAGCTTTTTAACATCACACATGAAAATTGCATGAACTGTAATAAGCTGATTAAGACATTAACTTTTTACACACATCTCCAAGTTTACCAAACCAGCATTTTTTAAAAATTTCTCTGTGTGCTATTTTCTTCTGAATTTCTGATTTATGTATCTACTGTCCATTGCACTTAGTTCCTGGATCAGTAAAAATTTGCTGCTGGTGATTGTCTCAACCAAGAAAAAAAAAAAAAGACTAAGCAGATTGTCTTCCTTCTTTTTGTGCAAAATATAGATTTGTTGGTTCTGTGGACCTGTTACTGGGAGTTGAGGGCGCCACCAGAGGCAGCAGTTTGACAAGCCTCTGTGGCATACATTCTCTGGAGCAGCTGAGCCTGCAGGACTACAGACAAATGTAGAAATATTGCAGTGGGTTTCAAACCTTAGAAAATAATTAAAAATTCACCATGTTTCTCTGTTAGTCTCAGTAATGTATTTCCAAAAGAGAAAGACACACAAAACTGTCAGTAGGACTAATATTTCTTAGTCACTTTTGACAATCCTTTTCAGCAGGATTGGCCATTTTAGAGTACAGTAGGTACAGTTCATACTCTAGACATTATATTGTTCTAGATTTTCTTTATAAAAAACTCAAGATCTCTATTTTACTTTGTCAGCTGTCAAAGTTTTCATTTGCTTTGTCCTTTACATTTCTTTTCTGTCACAGATGTCTCAAGGGGAGGTGTTTGCCATTTGCTGCACTATTCAATGAAAGTCTCCCAAATAAGGGGATTTTTATCCTTTCTTCTAAACATTAGTTCCAGCACACATCAGCCTTCCCCAGACCTGTGCTGCATTACACCTTACTCACTGATTCACCCTCTTCCACCCCCTTCTACTCAGAAATAGTGGAAGCAAAGAGAATCTCTGTTCAGTGCCAGCCCTATGCACTGCTAGCACCAGCTCCTGCCTTGGTAAAGAGGAAAACCAAAAATATAAACAGATTGTTTTTTCAAATATTTCTCATGCACATCCTTCTCCTAGCATTGGTTAAGTGACTGTGTGACAACACTTAGCTCTGTTCTGCTACAGATAATGGCATGCCCTACTTTCCTCAGGGCTTTCCACAAGGTAACCCCCTTCCAGCTTCTACTGGATATTTGTTTCTCTAATACCCACTCCTACTTCACGTGGAAAAGATTATTTCCAACAGCAATTCAGCATACTCTTCTCTTTCTCTCTCTCTTTATCTCTGTCTCTCTTCAGAGAGCTGATGACTGAATCATCCTTTACACTGGGGATAAAAATAATTATGGAAGGGCTAGGAAGCTCCATGAGTTTCAACTTGCAGAGTTTCTGTTGGGTTTGCCCATCAAGGGGCGGGCGAGGGAGGACAGGGTGTGGTTTTATCCCTAAGCTAAAAATACAAAAGGCAAAGAGTGGTTCCAATAAGTGTAAACTACACATTGTACCCAGTGTTATTATTCTGTATTGGTTTACAACCTACCTTTCATGAGGATATGATAGTGATGACTTCACCCATCACTAATACCGTGGGAATCAGTAACCATTATACTGATGGCAAAGATAATTTGGGTCCAAGCAGAGAAGAGAAATTATTTATCCAGCCAAAAAGAATGGGGTTCCTACTACTTCAGGACAAGATTAAAGCCTGGAATTGGAATCAAATCTTTGTGGTCAGGAAGAATCTGGACACAACCATGACTGAAAGGCAAAGAAGCAGACAGCATGGCCCAGCAGGTGCCAACCAGCCTGCTGGCTTAGGCTGAGCTGCAGACTTGGCAAGAACTTCAAGGGCTCAGGAGTAGAAGGAAGACAAAAGTCCAGACCTGGGGTGGGGGCTGTCAAAAGGAGCCTGAGAATCTCTCTGAGTGGGAGAGGAAGCTAAGGTGGAGAGATTGTCTTGGGTTGGAGGCTGCAACTGTGAGAGATGTGGCCATTAAGGACCACAATGTAGTATTCTGTAGTTTCCAAGAATTTTTAAGTGTATTTTGAACTAGGACAATTAGTACTTGGGAATGCATGTTTCTATTGCTTGTTTTTTTTCAGATAGGGAAAAGAAATACTTACCTCAATTCATTTTTAACACTGTTGTGCAAGTCTTTGATGACTAGAAAAACCTGATAGCATAGGAAACAGAAAATGTTAGGTTGAGTTGATCAAAAATTAAAAAAAAAAAAAACCAAGCTCACAAGTATATTTTTAGAACTCTGCTATATTGCATAATTTGTTAAAGATCACCAATATCAAGTTTCAGTCCTGTGCTTCTCCTGTACATAGTTTTTCTGAAACATGATATTAAATGGATTTTAAAAAGTAGCAGGGAAGATAAAAAAAGTTTCACGTTATTTTATATATTGCTTTTAGGTTCCTTCTGTGAGAAATTTTATAATTAAATTGAAGAAATACTCCTATTGTGAGAGACCTAACAAATTTTTAAAAGTATTAATTTATGCTTCTTCAATTAGTTCAGACTGCTGTCAGCAAGATGATCTCTCCTACCTGGTCCTCTGACTATGTCATCTCCCTTTTTATAGTCTCTGAGTCACTTAACTCAATCTCTTATTAGTTTCATCTCACATTCATTTTTTCTTGTGATTGTTTTTAGGGTTATAAGCCACACAGTCTCTGCTTATGCTCTGTATTAATTCCTTTTCACACTTACTCATTACAAGCTTGCCTGCTCTGCTGATGGCTCCAGCTTTTATCTCCAAATTTCCTTCCATTCTCATAAGTACTTCCATCATTTGTTCCACTCAACACCTAAGCTGAAAGAACTCTCACAACATATCTTTGCCAGCCTTCTCCCTTTTTCTTGTTTAAATTGCTACAGAATTCCAACTTCTGCATAATCACATGGAAATAGTAATATCTTCACAATTATAAAACATAAGTCTTTTGTCACCAGGGCATATAAAACGGTGACCACCTAATTTTGTGCAGCACAAACCTGTGAGTTGTCCTACCTCTTTCTATCTTACAGTGCAGCCATATTCAACTGCAACATCTTCAATGCGGATAGCCGTCTTCAATGGCTGATTTTTCTAAGATGCTTTTAGATTCATACAGAACAAGCAACAGCAGTAGTGCATTATATGCAGCTATTTCATGCAAACTGGTCATTTTAAACCTAACAATAATTTATTGTCAATGATGCTGCAGGCAAAATCAGTACAAAAATCAGAACCCTGCCCTACAATGTCCTCTGCTTTTTGAAAATCTGTTGGTTTGGGTCTCTTTAAATAAAAAATGCAAGTTAAAAATTAAAACCTGAATTGATTTGAAATTGTTCTGTTAATAATCATCTGCCCATTCAGAGCTATTAAGTGGGTCAAGTGTGCCCTTTTTATATAGATTTTGAAAGCCATGTGCTGTTAGAGAACAAAACAAATGAGTAAGATGCAACTCCCAAGTCCTTTATAGCACTATGTGAAAACATAGGCCATCTGCAAAAGAAGATGAAAATGATCACAAAGTAAATAATAAATCAATTCAACAAAAAGTTTTGAAAAGGAGCTTTAGGGAGACTTGGCAGACTGATATATTAACAAAAGAGAAAAAAGAAAGAAAGAAAAGAAAGAAAAGAAAGAAAAGAAAGAAAAGAAAGAAAAGAAAGAAAAGAAAGAAAAGAAAGAAAAGAAAGAAAAGAAAGAAAAGAAAGAAAGAAAGAAAGAAGAAAGAAAGAAAAGAAAGAAAGAAAGAAAGAAAGAAAGAAAGAAAGAAAGAAAGAAAGAAAGAAAGAAAGAAAGAAAGAAAGAAAGAAAGAAAGAAAGAAAGAAAGAGAAAAAAAGAACGAAAGAAAGAAAAAAGAAAGAAAGAAAGAACGAGAAAAAAAGAACGAAGGAAAGAAAGAAAGAAAGAAAGAAAGAAAGAAAGAAGAAAGAAAGAAAGAAAGAAAGAAAGAAAGAAAGAAAGAAAGAAAGAAAGAAAGAAAGAAAGAAAGAGAAAGAAAGAAAGAAAGAAAGAAAGAAAGAAAGAAAAGAAAGAAAGAAAGAAAGAAAAGAAAGAAAGAAAGAAAGAAAGAAAGAAAGAAAGAAAGAAGAAAGAAAGAAAGAAAGAAAGAAAGAAAGAAGAAAGAAAGAAAGAAAGAAAGAAAGAAAGAAAGAAAGAAGAAAGAAAGAAAGAAAGAAAGAAAGAAAGAAAGAAAGAAAGAAAGAAAGAAAGAAAGAAGAAAGAAAGAAAGAAAGAAAGAAAGAAGAAAGAAAGAAAGAAAGAAAGAAAGAAAGAAAGAAAGAAAGAAAGAAAGAAAGAAAGAAAGAAAGAAAGAAAGAAAGAAAGAAAGAAAGAAAGAAGAAAGAAAGAAAGAAAGAAAGAAAGAAAGAAAGAAAGAAAGAAAGAAAGAAGAAAGAAAGAAAGAAAGAAAGAAAGAAAGAAAGCATGATAAGGTGGTTGGCTCTGAAGGCTCCTGGAGGTAGAATGGCAAATTGTACAATATTTCAAATACCCTAATTCTGACATGTTGTGTGCACAGCCAAATATCTGGGATACTCATATGAGGAAGACTGTGAAAAATTAATGTTTGTTTTTAATATAAATTTTAAGTACATTCTGTAGCAGGATTTTTAAAGCTCTAATTTTTTTTTTCTAAAAATATGAGCAAAATCCAGGCTCCATGGAAGTCAGTGCTTTCCAGTTCAAACAATAATTCTTATCAAATTTGATAGCAGTCTGTTAATGTTGGGAATTGGGCTGTATTTCTGTTTCCTTAATGTTGTGCACAGAGGACTTTTGAAACAGAAGATGAAATTCAAGAGCTAATTCAAAAATATATGCTACCTTTATATTCAGAACCATGGAAAAGATCCTTGCACGTATTGTACCACTATTTTTGCAAAGTGTTGAAAGATTAAATGTATATCGGTTATGTTGGCTGATTGTTGCAGTTTGGGGAAAATGCTTTATAAAGGTGTGGTTTTTTCCAAATAAAATATATTTCAGGCTTTAGCTGCAGAAAAAAATAATAGATACCATAAATAGCACCTGGTTTTAGCTTGAGCTTCCATTCGTTCCAGGACTGTTTTCATAACAAGATATATAGCTTTAATTCCTTTTTTTCTTCTCTGCTGTTGCAAATGAACACAACAAGAATCTTATCTCATTTCATATGTTACTTGTGAAGCAGTCTTTCTTGATGAGCTTCTTAAGCTGCTCTTTGAAAAAGAATTAATGGAAAAATAACTTCATCTTTGTAAAAATAAGGAAATAGTTTGTATCTCCATAGTCATAATCATAAAAAGGGTCAGAACACCAAGCTTGTGACTGAGTCTTTCCAAAATAAACCAAACAAAAGAGACTAAAATAAAATAAAATAAAATAAAAATTAAGAGAACTTAAATACTGGAGGAAGAAAAATGTAGCAATAATCTGATATCACTAAAAATAATCATGCAGTGTCTGTTTCTTTTTTATTAAGCTTTTTCCTACATATGCAGCTGAAAAATGCAGTAACTTCATTATTTGCACTGAACAGCATAAAGCAAGAAGGGTTAATCTAAAATCTTGGACTGAGGTCTGAACTGACCAGTCTAGGCTAAAGTTTTAATCAGAAGTGCAAGGCTCTGCTGCAGATCCCGCCAAAGAAGGGATTTCCCATAAAAGAACCAGACATAATAAAAGAAAATTACTTCAAATTACCCTGATCTTCACTCTGACTCATTCTGGGATGCTTTCTAACAAGCCAGGACAAATCTGAAAGAAAACCCAAATAAATATTTGTTGTCAGATTTAATATCTAGTAGATATTATTTCTAAGGAAACCAAGTTATTTAAACATGAAGAAGACAGGTTTAAGACAAGAGGATATAAAGGTAATGGTGTAAAATAAACTTAAGCAAAAACAAATTAATAAGGAGAATTACAGGGTTACATTTAGAACTGGATCATCCAAATACCTTGGTGATTGGTAAGAATGGCAACCACATTTTCTAAGAAAGAACTCTTCTTCTCAAATTAAATAATGTCTCTTAAAATGTAGTATTTTCCTGTCTGATGAACACTAAAGCTTTTGAGCTAAAAGTTACCCTTTAGACTTGCAGACAAGTGGTTTTAAATAAGTTATTAATAGCAGTATATACTACTAAAATATCTCACTGATTTATGTTAACTTTACCCAGAGAATAAAAATTAAACTTTTTTAAAGCCTAAGTAAGACATGGAGGCCATCAAATATGAAAATCTAAACCTGTGGACACAAGCTGGGCTCCTTTGATGTAAATATTCTGCTGTTATACTGAATTAATTTATGATACTAAAAGAAAATACCATACCCAGTTATTTTATTTGTTTAGATTTTTTCATGTATTTTACAAAGAGACTTTCAGGCAATCCCTTTTATTTTATTGCTGAGATAAAACACACAAACCAGACAATCGAGTTAAACAATGTTATTTTTTGACACAAGCATAAAAATTTTGGTAAAACATCCCAAAACACTTGGCTTTTTCCCTTAAATATTTCAACAGCAAATATCACTGAATGTTAGTTCTAATGAAATTAGCTAAACAGCTGAAACTAGTATAGTACCCAGTCATTAGATTCTGTTTCTACCTGTGACAGCGAGAGAGACATGGGAACATATCTTGGGGAAAAAATTTGATTTGGGGATGAGACACAGAACACAGCTGAAAGATGCTGTTAAGCATCTTTATAATTCTCAACATTTCACAGAGCCTTCAAGGGAAACCTATTATATGCATGGTTTAATTGTCTAAGGAGAGAGTTGGGCTACTGGGCCAGTACAGACTTACTATGATAAACAGTGTTTAAAGAGGTCAGCTTGCCTGGTGATGTCTTGAGAGGAAATACTGACTCTGCATTTTTAAGAAACCATTCATTTGTAGGGAAGCTGATTAAACCAGCCAGGCATTGTATGTCCTCTGCCTCTGGGAAGGATGGCAATAGATTTTTAATAAATGCATAATATTTACTGAGCTGTATGAATATTCAAAAGCTAAGGTTTTCAAATTCTGATTATCTTTTGTAACTGCTTACCAGCCCTGGCGTTTTAGGGTTTGTCAGTATTCCTCATTCACTGGGTTGGTAAAGAGAGCGCTACACTTAATCTAAAGAAAATCCTTCAACTGTTATTAGTTTATAGTGATTTTTTTTTTTTTTTTAATTATCAGGTACTGGTGGAAGAGTAGCTGCACAGAGATTTCATTTCTATAGAGATTTATGCACTCTTTGATATGTTTATTAATGATTGGTGTACAACCCAGCACAAAATTCCTTTGTAATACACCAGTTTGCCCTGAAGTACAGAGAACAGGCTAAAATCTGCACTGGGATGGCAGCAGCAGTGCTGTAGGAAGGGACCCTAGCTGTTATAGTGTGTGGTTCTCGCAAGGGCAAATAAATGCAGTTGCGTCTTTCTCCCATGTTCTTGATGGAGCCCATTTTTGCCTTGACATTGTGGTCCCTCTAAGTCTCCTTTTTGGTCTATATTCTTAAAATTATTCCTTTGGCTTTAAGACTGCAGGTTGAAATTCATTTCCCAATGGTGTCCAGGAGCCCCAGCATGTCCAGAGAAAGCAAGCCAACTGGGTCTTGAGCTGGACTCCTGAGAATAGACAAGTTGGATGAAACCTGAGAGGATGGCAAGTGTGCAGCATCCACAGCAGCCATGGACCACAGGCTGGGAGAGCAGGGATCTGAGCCTCTGCAGTGCCAGCTGTTCATGCTTCAGGCTTGGGGTGACTCAGGAGTGCTGGCTGCCTGGTGCTTGGGCTTGGACAGCCAGAGATTTCTAGGCATGGCACAGCAGCATTCACATACGCACTAGGGGAGTGTAACAGATGAAAACTGATTTAGGCACTGTAGGATTAAGGAAAAACTGGCAAAGAAATTAGAGGTTCTGCCTTTTGGAGGTAGGCATGACAGTGAGGGTCGAAATGATTTGGCGGTTCCAGCCCTTGGGGCCTGTCTAAAGTTGCTGTTCTATTAATTATGCAGTTTTTTACAGGTATACAGAAGATGAGAGAGTTTGGCATTTTCTTGCCTGCCCTGCCAGCATTTATTCTTTGACAAGACCAGCCTTGTGTAAACAGTCTGAACCCAATGGTATTTGTTTAACATTTTAATTGGGAAATATTTTAAAGGGAGGGAGCTTGAGGTGTCCTTTGTTTTCTGCTTGGTGGTTTCCCATATTTCTCATGAAGTAGAACAGACTCAGCTCTTTTGTCTATTTTCTGTTTTCTTCTTGTGCTAGCATATTAAAAAAGCATCATAAGGCACTTGGCTATTTGTAACAGTCCAACTTATAGCCATATTTGTGGCAAGGGCAGGCCTGCTGCCTCTTGCTCTAATCATGCTGTAACTGTGAAAGGCATTGCTAAAGCAGACAGATGTATTGCCTACAAATCTGTCATTTTCTTAACAGGAAGGAATAATTGTGTACACTTATCTTTCCATTTTTGGGAAAACTATGAGAAACTTGTCCTGTTGCAACAAAATTGAACACCATTTCAGTTTGTTGGGTTTTTTTTAATACATAATTTTCATCTTATATTTGGTGTTTAAACACTTGCAAGGGGCATCTTCAGGTGGAATTGTTATTTTTGTGGATTGCTGTTGTTGCTAAGGCATGCTGCTTGTTGAGACCACTGCTTCAGTTGGGCACTTGGCCTCTGCCTGTCCAGGAGGTGCTTGACAACTTCAGAGCATGGATCCCAACTTCCCAACAAGACACGAGCAGCTCCTCTTCTGCCAGCTGGGCCACAGGAGAAGCTCCTTTCAGCAGACCTTGTTTGAGCTGTTGGAGAGAGCCAGCAGAGGCTGGGGCTGGAACCTCAGCTGTGGGAGTGGGGTGTCCCGGTGTCCCCTGCACCATTAATGAGACAGGTCCAGGTCTTGTATGGCTGCCAGCTGGCAGGCACAGAACCTCCCTGATGTAAGGGCAGTTCCCCCAGAGCCAAGCAGGTGTTTAGTAGACGGCTCTGTTGGGATTTCCTAAGAGCTCAGGTGATGCATGCTTGGAGTGAGATCCATTAGGATTGTTGCTTGGGTCTGCAGAAGGGGAGTTGTTTTCACTTTCTCATGCTCAGTCTCCTTTGAAGGGGCTGCAAAATCTTCAGTCAAATTCTGCCTCATTCCTAGACAATTCGACCTGGTGTGTGAGACTAGCAACGACACTGCTAATCATACAACTTCAAATTATTCTCTGTTTTATCTCAAGCAAAACAATTATATTCTATAGATATCTTTATTGCCTCTGATAAGAACGATTATGTTTTCATGTACGGTGTGTTGCAAGTGTTTTATGATATGTAGGGTTTCACAAAGCACTCAGAAATAAAACCTGAGGGGAATAAAAGTCCTCGGCAGATGTAAATCAATGTCTTTGCACCAAAACTAGTTGGAAATCTATCCCTCTATATCTTTATAGCTCAATCTCTCAGAATCTTTATAGCTCGCTGGACCTGCATAAGGGGCAAACAGTGAAATAAATATGTATCTTTGACTTCCAAAAGATAGCTACTAATTGTCAGAAGAAATTCTGTACAATCTAAGAATTTAATTGAAGCTAGATAAGTATTTTAAAGCAATAACTAAGAAATTATTGACATTTATTTCTTGTAGCTGAAAAAATGTTCTGCTATTACGTTGCTGCAGGAACTTGTGTTTAACAGCTTGTATAAGAACTGCCAGGAACATTTTTCAAGTTCAGAAAGAGTCTGGAATAAAAGTTTTTCTAAACCTCTTGTGTTTTCATTTTTTGGGGGGAAATGTAGAACTAGCTCATTAACAGTTCTGTTGCTCTTTGAAGGGCATTGAAAGTATCTTTTATTCATTAGCTGATATGTTAAGGTGTTGAAGTCTTGCTATGATGCACCTTATATGAGATTTTTTTATGAAACAATCTTACTCATTTGCATCCAAAGCTCTTTGTCCCAGTAAACCTTACAATTCCAAATCCTGATCCTCCAGTGTCTAGCATTTTGGACCCCATGTTTAAATTTTAGCTAAGTATATGTAAAAATGGCATACAAGTTACTCATGCTAGTGTAAACTAAGAACTGTACTTTACATCATCATATATTTGACTTCTACAAATGCTAATGAATGGTTGTGAAGAAGATGTGAAGCAACAAACAATCAGAACTCTTACCTCGGATAGTCAGCTTTCTCCAGCATGATGCAACACTAAGTTTTGAAATTTCTCATGCAAGCAAGGGAAAACCAACTTCATAACTAAGCAGCAGAAACTGCATGAAGGATCTTTCAAAAGTCAAAGGGCTTTACCTCAGCATGTACTTAAAGCTAAATACATTCTTGAAGGCATCATATTCAGAAAATAATGAGAAACAATTATTAAAATAGAAACCTCTCTTTGTGTTTTAAATAATTTTGTCTCATCATTTCAATGACGCACTTGAAAAGCAGTGAACTTTTGAGAGGTGTCTACTGGAAAGGTAGATGGAAACTCCCAAAATTGTTTTTCTCACATGTTTAAATAGTAATTGCCTTTCCATTTAGTATCCAAATGTTTCATTCTGCTACAGACTACATACACAAAATATATGCATGTTCTTCTTGGATGGTCTTCTTTTCTATTTTATCATGGTAGTTTGGCATTCCATCGACATGCTTTTTTAACTAAGTTCAGTGTTGAGCTCCTTCAGTTCTTCCCTTATCTGCTGATTGAAAAGCAAAGGTCATATTAAACTGACTCTCACATATCACTTTCTGGGAAAGGTAGTTTGAGCAAACTCAATGAGTTTATCTTCAGAGTGAAAAGATCCTCCCCACAGAGCACACAATTGTGGTATCCCATGTGCTTTGACATGTAAATGGAACACCACAGACATTAAATAATTGGGTCAGATATCTACAAGATCTTTATTCTACTGTCAAACACAATTTAGATCAGATAATTTCCAAAGTTAAAAGAACTTGCTCCTGCTACCATTTAAGTCAAGAAAAAAATTCCCCATTGGTAGCAGCCTGGGCAGACCGAAACCTGAAGACGTTATTTCATATTCCATTGTTTGGTCTTCTCTCACATTTTTTGACTGAATAAAATTTTATTTCCATAATATTTTAAAATTCCCTGAACAATTTTTGAATTTTCTACTATCTGATTTCTTTAATCTCCTAATTCCCTTTGGTGGCACATTTTGTTGCACATCCTACAAACTACAAACACGAGCAATTGATCCTTTTAGTCCTATGGCATATTTTTGGAAATTAGCAAGGTTTTTGGATAAATCAAAGGCAAGATCACAGTGTCCTACATGTTCATAAAGATCACTGCCCTGCAAACACATGATAATGACTTCGTGCATAGAGCAATTTCATTGAGTTCAGAGCTTTGATGCTACAATTTATTTCATGTACTTGGAGCCACTTTGAATATATTGGGTTTCCTCACAAGTCCATGAATAATAAGGATTGGGGCATAAGATGACTTCTTAAGAAGTAATAAATCAGTGGCATTAAGTATGAGAAGTTTGCTCTTTGTAAAGCTCCTTTGAAGTGTAAATGTTAGGGCATCATTTTGTTACTAGCCTGTTTTGTTCTCTCAGGCTCAGCTGGTGAGATAACACTGAATTTAGTAGAATGATTAAAAGCGGAGAAAAACTCAGAAGATATTTCAACAAGCTGAAAGTGATTTTCATGTCATTATGAATACTGACAATGGGTTTTTCCCCATTTTCCCATTTTTTTTAAACAGATGTGCCAAAACTAGAAAATTCAAAGAACTTCTGAAATATGCTAACCTAAGCAATCAAAAGGTGTATTGTAACAGTGTGGCAGTAACATTGCTTTTCTAGAAGTCTGAGGAAACATTCTCAGCTATATCTCAGAATAATTGTCAGTCGCTTTCTATTTAGTTATTATTTCTATTTATTAGATATTAGGGATTCACAGAAAGAACTCTTTTGGGAAAAAAACAGACTCAGAAGAAAACTCTTGCATGGGTAAAATTTAACACCATCTATAGGCAGGGTTATGCCATTTTCTCACTACTATTTTGTTATTATTCTTTGCTATACCTTTGATTTAGTAAAGTAAATTTCAATGGCTGAATTAAATATATAATAATATGATGTAAATTTATATAATTTCAGAAGAAGTGAATTAGAAAAACTACACAAATGATTTCCTATCCAAAATATTATGATGGACTATTTTTATTTTAAAACTGTTATTTTATTAATTTTATTACTTTTAACAATAATTTTATTTTTTCCAGAATAATTACTTGGATAGAAAAATAGTAGGGTGAAAACTATGCCAAGTTATATCAGATGAAACTCTCCTTGTGATTAACTAATTTGAAGAATTAGCTCTGAATTTTGCACTAATATATGTCCATGAAATGTGCCCCAAAATTATTTCCCTTTGAAGTTCAACCATATTTTAGCTTCTAATTTTACAGCACTGGTGAATACTTGTGAAGATTTTATATTCTGTTGAAGAAAAGTGTCAATTTTGTGTAAACTAAATTATGCATGTTAAGTTTTGGAACCATTTATTTTTTCTTTGAATGATACAATGCTCACATTAAATATAGATTGACCCTGGGAGGAAATTGTATGAGCCAGTGATTTTTCAGTGTTGTGGGAACTAGAAGACCTGGGTCTGTTTCCAATTCTGCCACTTAATTGTTATATCACCTTGAGCAAAGTTCCTGTAACAAAGTCAAATTTAAGTGCTTCAAGTTATACATTCAGCTTCATATTCAAGAACATAAGTATGCAGATATTTATGAATGAGGGAGTTAAATCATGCAGTGAGACAGGATATTTATTTTTATTTCTTAATAGGAATTTTGGTAGACAGTGTCAGGCTTATCAAATTTTAAAAGCTGTAACTGAAATGTTTTATGCTACCTGCAAGGGGAACAACTTAAGTTCTTACCAAATGGGAAGGAGCTGTGGTGAAACAGGGGGCAATGAAAGGTGTTCATGATATATTTTCAAATCTTCAGAGATCAGCTTTAACATATAGGAAAAATTCAATTTTATGATTACTACATATTAACAGTGCAATGGTGCAATCTTTGTGAAGTATTTCTTACCATAGCAGGATGAAGCAGTTCCCAAGAAATTAGAAACATGAAGTTATCAGGAGAGAAGATCCTGCATGAGACTTTGCTTTGGAAGATGGCTCAGAAGCAAGAGAGTATATGGCTGGAGCCATTGTGGGTAGGAGCTGGAGGAAAGCAAATATCAGGACTAGTATTGGGACAGAAGAAAGGCTCGGTAGAAGATCTACATATATTTAATACCTATAAAAGCATTTACCCAGAAGTTAAAAACTGTCATGAGCACAACAAGTTCTCGTTTTTCTCTTTTCTATTACAACAAAGTAATGGGCACGACCACTCTATTAAACCAGATCTTGCAAGAGACAAATTTCTGGACTAAATGGAAAAATCCAAATCCTTTGTGACAGAGGAAAAGGAAATCTGTGGAAGTATCTCCCAAGAGCCAGGGCAACCCGGTGTCCTCATGCCTCTAACTCAAAACTACATTGTGTATCACAGAGAGGATTCAGCCCTGAAGCATCTTGATACAGAGGAACATGGAGTTATGGATTACAGGCGACTATTGGAATATGGTTCTAATTTGAAAAATCCCTTTCATTTGACTAGGCTACACCAGGATAACAAAGCCATGTGGTTACGCTACTATATCAGGATGAGAACAGATTGAACCTGTTAAACATATGATCAGTCCTTCTGTGAACAGAAAGTGTTGTTCTCCCAACCCCCAGTTTGATTTCTGTGCTTGCTATGTCCTGTTCTGCCCTAAACACATGTCAGCCCATGCTTGAGTGCTCATTTCAACACTGGTATTGTGTGAGCAGCTGTGCTCACATCTGTTGACAATGAAGGGACTTGAATTGTTAAGGTGCCGTACTCCTTTGCTTTTGGTCTGCCTGTAATGAGGAACACAGCCAAGACAAATTCTCTTCTAGATCACTTTTTTTTGGGAACGAAACACTGCAGCACTTATGTTACTGCTGTGCTATGCCATTTCTCTGTGCCTCTATGATTACGTGCCTCCACTCCTGTGAGTACATAGCCCTGAATTTAAAATCCTATACTGAATGCACTGTACTCTTCTATCATATATTTTGCATGTCCTGGTACCATCAAGAGGAGAACTTCACTTTCCATGATACCTGGTTAGCTGGTGTGCACCCAGCTTTTCTCTCCCTTTTTGTTTACTTTAAGTTGCCTGTTTTCTCTACATTTGTTTCCGTCTGCTGCGCATTTGTTTCCTTCTTCTGCTGTCAGTGTCCTGAAGGCCAGACAAGTAATCTAGGACCGGATACAAAGCCACAAGGGCTTCTATTTGCAATCAGCAGATGAGATTCTTTCAGGGCCAGTAGTATTTAAATCATTGAGGTTATGGATTTCACACTTTATATAGTATCTGCTCAGCTCCTGTCTTATACTTCTGCAGCCAAGGGACCTTAATCCTAGTTGCGGAAAGCTGTCCCTACATCTGAGTCAAACTCTACGTTCACGAGTCGTGTCAAATGCAGGCAAAATAGTAAAGGAATTTGAAACTTAGCCATCTTGAAACAAAACCATTGCTTCAGTGTATCTAAATTTATATGTTTTTCACAAAGTACGATAAAGACTGGGTTTACACACCAGCTTCTTCAACTGAACTGAATTTCCAATCTGTTAAACCATATTCATCTTGAGAATGGTTATCAAGGAGATGATGCAAGGACAAAATGTGTTGACAGTTCAAAATTTCACTTTCTTGCATAACAATATATAACACATTTAATCCAACTCTATAAAACTTTTCAGTGAGCATCTGTTTGAATGTACAGCTCAATATCAAGTATAACAAATTCAATTTCTTAAAAAATATTCAAATGCCATCCAAGGCAAAATGAAAATTGTCAGAGCTACCTTTATTTTGTGGATTTAGAATGGACTTTGTATTCATTCCCCTCTCTGCCATCCCCTCCATCATAAACATAAAAACACTGTTTCCTACCCTGTATATCATTCAAGAATATAAGAGTAGGAACAATAACTCATATTCTCCTCGTAACAGAGTTAAACTGTATAATTTATAGATTGCTTATTGTGCTGCTTTTTTCATAATGGGTGTGGTGTGACTTACAAAAGGAGGTGCTCAACCAATGCTAAGTCAAGGTGAATCACAGATATGATTTCAAAAGTGATGGGATTGTGGTCATTTGTGTCTCCTGATTCAATTCATTTCCTAGTTTGAGACACACCATGCGGTAAATGTCAGGAAGCTGAGCTGGCTAATATGCTTGCCAAGGAGCAAGACCTGATTTCCAAAGCAGGCTGGTCACTTGCATTTGCACCAATTTGTGGGTATTAGATAAATAATTATTTTTACACATATTTATCTGTTCCTCATAAGACACTTACCTCTTATATCTGTACATATTGTCTGAATCTAAGCCACAAACTAATAACAACCTTAAGTTCACTGTACTTTAAATGTGGTTCTGTAGTGTGCTTGACTTCTTTCTTTCAGCAATGGGATCCTCATGTATGACTGGGTTCTCACAGACAGTAAAACTCATTAATGAAATATTATTATTGGTAGGCACATTGTTTTATCATTGTTTTATCATTTTAAAGAGACACGCTACACCATTTCAAGGTGGTGGGGCCTGGGCTGTCTCCATGGTCTGTGTCAGCACAGCAGATATTGTCATGGGATCTGACTTTTTTCAGGTGGTATAATAACACAAAAGAATGAGTGTTGATAAAATGGCAGCACTGAAAAATTCCAACTGCCAGTGATCAGAGCTGAAATTAACTCCAAAGCTCACTGACAAAGAAAAGCCTGGAGTTACAATGTATAAATGAATAGGAGAGAATCAAGCTCTTAATTTGGAATGTATGAACAATGAAAATTTGATTAAATGAAAGCTCTTGCTACTAGGTTTCAGTTTTAATTGCTCCAGAGGTTTAGGGCACACAGGGTAGCTCATAATTAGTATATTAGAAAAATAATGCAAATAAATAAACAACTTTTTCAAAGGTA
This sequence comes from Vidua chalybeata, assembly GCF_026979565.1. Lineage (NCBI taxonomy): Eukaryota > Metazoa > Chordata > Aves > Passeriformes > Viduidae > Vidua > Vidua chalybeata. The sequence continues at coordinate 138,372,570 of NC_071530.1, forward strand.
AAAATCCTAGTCTTACATAACTGAGACTAAGGAATGACTGCTGGCTGGAAAGGTCTTTGAAAAATTCCATATTCATTATCCTTGAGGCAAAGAGAATTAAAATAAAGCAGAAAGTAGAGCCTCAAGAAGACTTCAGTGCAGACAGCATAGACTCAATTTCCATTTAAAGTAATGGTGTGAGCAATCTCACACCATTACTCCCAGCTTCAATAAATTCATTGTGCCCACATTACTACCTAAAAGCTGCACACACAAAAGGAGAAACTAAAGTTTCTCTCTGTGCTCCATCTCATTTAGATAATGGAGTTCAGTATGATGGGAATTTTTATGTCATGGATGAGCCCTCTAAGTGATGGAGAAATGAAAGTTGTCAGCAGCCAAAGGCATATGTTGGACTGACACAGCATTACCAGAGATACTTACAGAAAGTAAGTAAAACATCCTACTTCTAGGACATATAGGTCCTGTAGGTATAGGCTGACAGGAAAAACAAAACGTTATTTCATTTGTACATTTGCTGATATAAGTCATCTACAGAGGCTAGAGGAACACCTATTTAAGGAAGATTTAAAGGGAAAAGAAAATCCAGACTATCAACACACTGTCTCATGTAAGTTTTAGCTGGTTCTTCTCTGCTTAAACCAAATCACGACCTATATAAACAGAGAAAGGTATATAAATATCCTATGTGTAGTACATTCAGTTGAATAAACAGTTTGCATATTAATGTAAACGACTTAGGTGTTTTAATGTGCTGGTGCTATAGCAGGTTCTTATATACAGATTTTAGAACTCAAAAGGAGACATGCATATTCAGGTTTTTCAATCAGAAATAAATATACTCAGGGACTGTAACTATTTTCTCCCTTGATCTTGCAAATTCTTTTCTCAGTGCCATCAATCAATTCCATAATGTTATGCTTTATTGGTAACAGCTTTTACCTTTTTTTTTCATCAAGAGGTGTCTGCAAATAGTGATAGTGTGGGTTTCCCCTCCAAATTTCTGCCCTCCCCCCCCACCTCCCTATTCATGATCTGAAGCATGACTATTTAAGGTTTATGACAGAGGCAATGTCACTGCCTGCTTTCTAGGAAAATTAAACAAAATAAAGAAAAATACTTCATGAGATATTTGCAATTTGCCTAAAAAGGAAGAAGAAAATTGGTAGAAAATTGAATCTGGTAATTCATTCTATGGTGTTGCATATCAGCTGAGGCTGTGTTGACAAAATTTCATCACTGACTGCCTTTAAACTCTGATGTTTAAACCTTTCTCTATGGCTGGCTACATTAAATCCATTCTCTTCTTTAAGCGCAGTAAGAAGGGACTCTTAGAAGAGGCCTTCCCAAGTCTGTCATCAGCTAAATTAGGAAATTAAAATTGATTCCTAGGAGTCATGTTACAAAAGTTCTGGATTCTTTTAAGAAATTCACCATTCAAAATACAGCTGAGCCCATAAGCACAGACAACAGGATATTCTAAAAAAGTCCAGTGCAGGGTAAGCCATGATACTGCAGCACTTATTTCTCTCTTAATTACAGGTGTTGATGTCTATGGCATCTTGCTTGTCTCATGACAAAATCTCACCATCCAAAGAGTGCAGAAATAAATAGACAATTAGTTAAAGTGCATTGACTGGATTCACTGCTGAGTAAGCAATTGTTGTCAACTAAAGCTGAGTTTCCTCAGCACAGATCCTGGTGCAGTTTCTCCAATTGCTCTATTATAGAATTTCCATTCTGTCAAGGAGGGAACCAAATGGGGCATTCAGGAGGGCATCATCAAGAAAAGTTCAAGCCCAGATTAACTGAAAGATTGTCACTCTTTCAAGTGCTCAGATAAGCTTTACAACTGAGTTTAGGTGTAGGCAGCTAACGTATAGTTCATTTGTTTTCAACTTTGTTACCCATACGCTGCAGTACATCTGCAGTTTTATCACTCCTTTGTAACTCATACTGGAGTAAAAAACTAAGGTGAAGGTGGTAAACATTGTGTTCTAGATTCACACTGCCAAGTTTTAGGGTCCAAACTGTGATGCCTCTGTTAATAATTTGGTTCCTTTCTCTCTCCCCACAGCAGATGAAGGTGGCCAGGTGCCTTGAGAGGGGGATTCAGCTCAAATATAATTCTTTCCTCTAGAAGTAACTGCCTATGAACATTGACCACCAAATCCCAGCTGGATGCCAAAAGCTTGTAGGGTGGATTCAGACAAGCTGATTGTGTAGCTGGTGCTGTCTGCACATTGAAATACGGGAAGGGAAAGAGATATGGCTCATGAATCATAGAAACACTGAGCCTGGAAAAGGACTCTAAGATCATTGAGTTCAGCCATTAACCCAGCACCACCGTGTTTACCACTAAGCCATAGTCCCAAGAGCCACATCCACATGCCTTTTGAACACTTTCAGGGATGGTGATTCTACCACTTCCCTGTACAGCCTCTTTCAATGCCTGACACTCCCCGCTTTCAGTAAAGAAATCTTCCCTAATATCTAATTGAAACCTCCCCTGAAATAACAGGGCTGTTGCTCTGAAACAACCAGAGGCTGTTTCCTCTGGTCCTACAGGTAGAATTGATGGGCATCAGTTTAGGAAAGTTTATGTACTGACAAAAGCCCCATCTGTATTTCTATTGTACCAATGAGGAAAACTGGCTCATCTGGAAGTTAGAACAACCAGAATATTTTAGATGTGATTCTTATCCCCTCCAAGCTGTATGCTGAAACTATAGAAAAACAGGGAATTTTTTATAAATCTGTTCTGACTTCTAAGTAAAAGGATAATGCTGGCAACTTAGGGGTGGCTGAAGTGAGACTGACAGTACTCAGGTCACTCCTATGAGCTCCAGTTTCTGGTTTCATCAGGACTTTGTTGGTTCATGTTTTCCCTTGCTGTGATAAAGGACATCATCTGTTTTCAGATATGTTCATGAAACTTCCATTGACATCATTGGGAGTTGTACATGAATAGCTGACACCAGGATTTGGGCCTTAAAAGTTTATGATGCCCTGAGGAGTTGTTTTTATGTATTTTGCTTGGTTTCATCTGTGAATATCCTGGGATACAGCTGCTCAACCAAACAACAAACATACTTTAGGAACTCAAACTGTTCATGAAACACTATCTAATACAAATAAAGGTATCCTCAGGGCATGAAGTAAATATATGGAATTTATGCAATAATCATGCATTTGCTTTACATTACTAATGTTTTTTCTTGTGTATTCAGTGAATTACTCCATCATGGAATTTATTAATGAAAATATAACAGCAGAAATAAAGCACAGAATGAGAAAGGAGGAAAATATCAGGAAATAGATAAGAATATTGATCCATCTCAAGAGTTCAGAAAAACTACATATCTCCTTACATTTTGACTGAAGAAAGATTTATTAAACTTACAGTATTCCAGAGAATATCATGAACATGATACCATATTCCTTTTAAGTGAAGCAATCTGTTTTATGGTAAATTATTGCAAAAAATGCATTAGACAGCTATTTAGTCCTGATAATAGATTAAAAGCTGTATCGTGTAACCAAAGAACTATCATTCCAGAGTAGAGCTGTATTGCAGTGGCAGTCACAGATGAGAAATGTGACTCTGCAAGCCCCTTTCTGGGGACCCTGCTCCCTCAGCTGCTGCAGAGCTGGGAGCCACCAAGCTGTTTTCTTCCTTTCTTCTCTGGGATCATTAGGAATGTTAAGTCCCACTCAGTCTTGTGTTTGCCTAAGAAGAAAGACTGTCATTTCATCTCCACTTGGTACAGAGGAACAAGGAAAAGGAAATATCAAAAGCTGACATTCTTGAAAAGATTCATAACTCTTACTGCCCAAGTCTATCTCCAATAGAATTAAATACATTTTCTGCATTAAGTTCTGATCCCAGAAGTTAGAAATGTGAGTGGATCCCAAATCTTATTATTTCTTGGAGGGTTTTATAGGAGAATAAAAATTTTCTATGGTCAGCTATCACAAGATTCAAAAGCAAAATGCACATTTCAGGTTCTTTCTGAACTGGTTCTTTCTGAGCTGGCCATAAGCCACATCATGTTGTACACCATCATGATATAGATATGGTTTTAGATTAGAGACTAATATATTTGTAGATATCAGAACAGGAATAAAGCTATTAAGACACTATGGCTGAACTGTAAAACCAGCAGGTAGACAAGACTTTTACTACAAACAAAACACATTTTTAATTGATTAGTCACTGAAATGAGCTAATGAGAGAAGACATCTGCATGTCAGAATTCTTACAGTCAGAGCCTCTGATCCATGTTAGTGTCTTCCAGTCAATGCCTTTCTGGAACATATACTTTAATTAATTACAAGATACTGGCTATATGCAGGTGTGTTAGGGTGGAAATCTAACATTTTGAGATACGTTAAAGCTTTTAACTGATTAAATAGACCAAAAATTTTGTAGGACTTTTGTTTTTATGTTGTTGGTTTTGTTTTCCTGTTTGTTTTTTTTTTTTCCTATGGAAAATAAGGTTCAGCCTTGTAAAAACTATTAGGTAGAGTATTTTGAAGGGATTTTGTTTTCTTTTGGTGTGGAAATATAGGTCATGAAGTATCATATCCTGAATTGTATATAAGTTATCTCTGGGTTATCTGTAATGTCATGATTGTGACTTTATAGACAAGGTTATGAAAAATCAGCAGAAATTATTATATTAATAGCTTTGCTTTTTCTGTTCATGCTGTATTGTTTGGAATAGCTATGTCTGCTGAAAAAATATTACTAACACATGAGGGTTTTTTTTCTTTTTTTTCTAGTAACACTGTCCATAGCCTGCAGACAAATGTGGGGCAAAAGAATGGGCTACAACAAAAATTGAGGGTTTTTAAAACTCTCATCATCAGGTTCTTCCCAGTGAAGCTAAACTGACCACTGTGAGCATCCACGCTGCCTTCTCAATAATACAAGCCCTTGCTCTAAGAATTGGTGCAGCAAATTCATTTCTCCTATAGTTACAGTATCTTTATGGACCGTGCTGGGGTTTTTTATCAAAGGATCTGATCTGACAAAAAAAGAACAACAAAAACTTCAGGCAGGTTCTCTCCAAACTTAGTTACTCACACCATTAAGAAACAAAATAAAGAAGCTTTTATTGTTTGAATTTTTTGGGTTTTTGTTTTGTTTTGTTTTGTTTTGTTGGTTTGTTTGTTTGTTTAATTTATCTGTCTTCACGTTGTATTTCACTGTGGCTTTGTCTGGGCCACTGAAGCTCCTGCTAACATTATAGGTAATGGTCAAAATATTTGTTTGTAATTCAGTTTAAATCCCTGGTAAAAGCTATCTCAGTGTCTCCTTGTGGACTATTGTTATTGTAGGCATCACGGCAGGGGAGCTGGAGCTTCTCTGGAGCTGCTGACCACAAAGATCTACAATGCCCAGGGGTGGCACAGTAGGAGGCAGAGGAGGGAGAAGAACATGATGAGCTCAGAGCCTCAGGTGAAACTGAAGGCAGGGACATCCCAGCAAAGTGACAAAGCTGCATGAATAGGAATTGGAAAAGTGAGAGAGGCTGGAGTTCAAACAGTTGTACATGTTATGAGCCATATACAAATATCTGGGAAAGTTACTCTGACATGGATGATGCCAGCATTGCAAAGAAATCAGAAATGGAACAGAAGACACTGACAAGTATATAAGTAAAATTCTGCATACTATCAATATCTTTCCTTGACTGTATTGCTGAAAGACTTGTTGCCATTATGGCACTCAGACACACATACACCTCCCTCTGCATCTGCTTTTGAAAGGACTTGATTCTCAGTTCCCATATTCTTGACACACTCACACCCTGGAGGAATCAGTAGATTGCACAGGGTGTAAAAGTCATCCCAGACTCCTGCCTTCAACCTCTTTAATATTTGATGAAGAGTATGGGTACACCCTGATGCTTATCACAGTATCACCCACTGTGGTTTAAGACCTGGTTGATTCTGTTATGTTAAGAGGGAAGGAATAAAAGAGATTGTAACCATAAGTGTTTGAATATAATGTATATGTTCATGTTAGAGGCAGACAAAGTTATTATACAGCTTATATCTCTCAGTAAATAAGGCTATTAACATTTCTTTGTTTTTCATACACAGGTCAATTAAAGTATACTCCTCCTACAGAGAATGATATAATACAATTTCAGTGTTAATTCATTCTCATCCTCCCTCATCATAAACCTTTCTTGCACAACCAACTTCACTCCAGGCTGTTCAGCCTTACATGCATAACTTGAATTTCATTACAATTTTCAGTACAGAGCTCATCTAAGCTGTGAAAGAAGATATTTCATAAAAAGTTCAGTGCATTCATGGTTCCAAGAGTTCCATCTTACAATTATACCAACAGGCCATTCTGAGAGAACATTTATTTTACTTTCATATGAGCCACTTATCAAACTCAAAGGAGGAGAAGCACAAACTGGGTCTCAGTTGTGGCTGGATAATAAGATAAAGAAATATTTTATTTTATTAAGGATTTTGCATACATGAACAGAGCTCTCCATTCTTCACAGTGCCAGGTGGAAAGCCAATCTTTGCATCTTGCACTATTATTCTCACTTCCCTTAACCACTGTGTACAACCTGAACAGATGTAAGAAGCCTTAAGCAACCCAAAACAAATCAATGGTTTCAGTGAAAGTGGTGGCTATTTAACATTTCCCCAGAGATGATAAGCAGCACTTAAAATTGACTGCTGTGTTACTGCACATCCCACAGTGTAATAGAGGAAACTTGCCCTTTGTGATTTAATACTTGTAAGATTCAATGAGCTTATTCTAAAATGCCTGCTTCACACTGAGAAAAAATTAATTTAAAATATTTAATATATTAATGGATAACAGCTGTTTTTATATTAAGTAGGTGGTTATATATACAGCACAATACTATTTTTTTTATCTTAATGCAATGAAGATTAAAAGAAGTAGTGATGTAACAAATAATTATAAAAAATATTTCCAGGGAGTGCTACATTCCCAGAGCACTAGGCATGAGGTGCAATGTTTGGTGCAATATAAAAGGGTAAACTAGAGGGCAGACTGCTCAGTTTTTCACAACTATATTACTTTTCATGCTCACAGCCCACTATGTTGTACTGGCTGAAAAAAAGAAAGGGAAACTAACCAAGGAGCTGTCCAGTCTCCAGAGCCACCATAATTTCAAAAAAGGGTTGTACTGAGCTGGAGGCACAACCCTCTGAAGACAGTTACTTTATCACTTCATAAATATGCACTTTGATTACAATATCTATTTACTGCTTCAATCAGTACAATGATAGATTTATTGTTCCAGGGCTAAATATACTTTTGGCTTGAGGAAATAGAAGTGATTATGTTTCATTCAGAAGACCATTTGGACCACTTTCCTAGGCCATGTTACATTTTGGTCATAGAAAACACAGAATCAAAATAGCTAGAAATAAACAGCAAAACAGTGCATTGCATTTTTAGTTGTGTCCACTCATCACATCTTTCTCTTTCTGCACTACTACCACCAAAAATGCTTCTGCAATAGCCATGTCAGCAGTTTGGATTTATGCTGTCTCTAAGGTCTCATTTGGACCATGCCTACTGTCAGCAGCCCCTGCTGTCTCTGGGTTACAGCCTCCCCCTCTCCCGCAGAAGGGCCCTAGGTCAGTGGTGGTGTCTCCCCATGGTGGGAGTCAAAGAAGTGGCCCTTTGTAGAGAAGTTCACAGCCTATCTTTCGGTAAAATTTCTGTTACCTTTAGGGGGATATTTGTTGGGAGACCATCTCAAACAGGCTTAGGCAGCTCAAGGACAGGAGTTTTAGACCTCCAAAGTTTGACAAGTATCAGAACTTCAGTAACCTCTGCAGCTGATATCCAGGGATGGAAAACAGGAGTTTCTATGTTCATCTGTTTCTGTTATAACAGCCAGAGGAGTGTGGATTACCCAAGGTAAGTCAGTCTTTGAGTCACCCCAGTGACTCAGGGCATCCAAGTCCTGCAGGTCTTGCAGGCACTTGAAATAGCTGGTTTGCCCGAGTTAGCAGGATCCTTTCTCCCTTTGAGGAACCCCGGTCACCTCAGCTGCCAGAGGGACGCCACTGCCCGCAGCAGCCCTGCCGTGCCAGCCACCTCAATTACTCACCTCAGCCTGCTGTGGTGTGCAGCAAAGTGCAGCATGAATACCATGGCACTGATGGAACCTGTTTGGAAAAGGTTGTGTACAAAGACACTCTTCAGAGCCCATATGTTTTGAATTATCTCTGTATTTCTAAAAATATGATCCTTCAATGTATATATATAAATGGAGCAGTTATTCACAATTTTTAAAACTAAACCTAAAAATTATCAAAATTGCTTTCCTGGTAAAAAATTAAATCAAATAAATTCAATTGACCCTTTAAGTACCAGGTCAGCAAGTACCTGGCATTGGAACACCATTTTATTCCAAATAGCTATGCCTATCAAAGCTTTCCATTTGGATTTAATGTAGGAAGCAGCCTGTGACTGATCATACTTGTAGGCAGTATTGCTATTGTTCTATGAAATGTAAATTTCTTGAAAAGAAACCAATTCCCAGAAGCAGACAGCATGGTAATTGATATAAAATTTGGAAATACAGATTTTGTTTACAGACGATATAGAAGAGCAGTGTAATCAACAAATAGCACTGACAAAAATTTTAATAGGAATAGAAATAACCTCTATGGCAGCTAGTTCTAGAGTCAACAGGTTCAAAAAAGCAACACCTTCTTTAGGTGTCTCAGTAAATTATTACTTTTTATGAATAATATTTCCAGTGTCTGGAAGAATTCTATATAGTTAATCCTTTATGCAGTTTTAGTAAACCCTGTTTGAAAGCCAGGTTGCAATTTTGACCTTTTCTACCTGCGATATTTTTCTGTTTCTGAGCTGCTCTTTCATACACCTTTTGTTTTTCTTGCTGTGCTGTACACTTTGTCTCTAAGCTAGCACAGTGAAATACAATTTATTGGATAACATTTGGAGTCTCTTTAATACAGGAGTAACAGGTCTCTTGAAGTTACAAATAACATAGAGACTGTACCAAAATACCTATGACCTTTCAGTTCTCTAAATAGGCATCCAATGAGTTACTGTGAAATACCTTATAGATTGAAAAGACTGTTGCGTCACAAAATTACATGTAATATTTGCAGGTAGAAAAGAGTAATTACCTGTAGACTGTGAATTCTTTGACATCTCCCACCATTAACAAGAATACTGCAGCTATGGTATACTATATCTGTTGTTGAAAAGTCATTTTACATCCAAATTATGGGAAATAAGAAAAAAGAACTTCAGCCAACTAAAATAATTATGACAATCATGTTTCAAATAGAAGTTCCAATCCTGTGCTATTAAAGTAAATGGGATTTTTGCCATCAGATCTGAAGGAGACTATGACTGCACCCTGTATTTTTCAGTGAGTCAGAATACTGACATACATCCCATATACTGTTATTGATGATTCCTTAGACTCCCTAATGTTGTTCCTGTGTATATTTGTTTTCTGGCTTTGGTGGCTACAACTGCTTTTAAAACCATAGCAACTCTTTTGGCAGTCTTCACACCTTTTCATCATTTTCCTTTTTAACTGTAATATTATTTCACAAAGAAGACAAACAGCGGAGAGAAAGACAAAAGGAGAACTGGATCCTCTGTTTCTGTGTGCTCAAAGGTACCTCATGTTAGCTTTCTTCTGGAGTACATGCTATTTCATTCTTTTAGCCTAACAATCCAAAGGGAAAGTGTCAAAACCACAAAATAGAAGAACATCCTGTTCTTTCTCTAGTCATTTGTAAACAGTTTGAGAAAATACCAAATTATGCATCTTAGTTTATTTATTGCTTGGATCACAAGCTATCAAAATATTCCATGTTTCAGAAGGTTATTGAGCTGTGGAGAGTGTGAAACTGCTACCAATTGCATTCTGAATTTTTCTTATAAAACCAGATAATATCAACAACAACAAATGATTAAGCAAAACTGAGAATTTCACCCAGGGCAAAATTTCTCCACAAGTTTCCAAAAGAACAAAGATTTTTGTCATGGGCAAGAACTCAGTCATTTTACCAGACAATGCAATTATTCTGTGGCAAAATCTGATAGGGCATTGCTCTGGAATGGAGAAAAGCTGGTTTTCTTTGGTGCCTAAAAAAATAAATATGTAAATTAACTAACAATAGGATTTTTTTTTCTATGTGCAGAATTATGAGGCTGTGTAGCTAAAAGGGCTTTGAAACAAATTCCTTTTATCAGAAATACAGTAGTAGGTCATCATTAAATCCTCCCATGGTAGCAAAAATGTGACCAGCTTTGGCCGGTCTTTGAATATTGAATAAATTAAGTAATGCAAATGGTGCTATTAATGAAATAGCACCGCAGTAATTTTAGATATAAATAGGTCACTTCACAGTGCTATTTAGTTGTCATTAAAAAAATTCTTATTTGCATAGCATGTAAAAAAAATTCTTTCACCAAATTTTTACAGGTTGAATTATTATGAGGCAAAGAGGAGTTAGAAGGCCCTGGGAAAATCAGGATAAATTAAAATATATTTTCTCTACACTGAAATAAAGAGTCTGGGAAGGGATCTCCACAGCCTTTATTTAGTGCCCTTAAGACTAGACAGTTCTAGTTTATATAAATGTTGACAATACTTGTTGACAATAAATAATTGACAGTTAGCTTTCCTCAAAAAACACAAAAGTGCATTGAAGTGTGCTTTACTCCAGAAAGGCATAAACACTAAGGGGTACATAGAAGAATAATTGCTGCGACTGTTTCTAACCTTTCCTGCAATAAAAGAACCCTGAAATGTCTCTGACAGTTAATGTGTTTTGTGGAGTTCTGCACATCTCAGCATTGCAGCAGATGAATCTCAGCATAGAATCCACTCAGACTGAGTCCTTAAATTTCCATCATTATGGGACAACTTAAAGACTTCTCTACTTTTCAGAAGAAAGAAGTTAGCTTCTTCCAAGGCGCTCTACTGAAAAAAGAACGGATATAAGAAAGTATGCAGTCTTACATTATATTTTCAGAGGAATCTTTCCATACAGAGATCCTAACATTATCCAGCTACTCTTTACACTAGAGGAGCTCCACTGAGGTCAATAGCCTAGCCCAGATACAACAGCAATAAAATTCCTGTGTTATTAATAGAGCAATTCTCTGAACCTGATGCGGTTCCTTGGCAGAGAACTGAGGAAAGTGACAGTGTCATTGTGTTCTCTAGTCATTCCTATATCTGGATGATATTTGGTGAAATCAGAGTTTGTGGCTTTAGGTAAAATATTGACGCCATGAGCAAGTGGTTCCTATTTACTTGCTTATAATATAAGCAATTGTACCAAAACATTATTTATACATACATATTCAAATTATTTATTCATGCACAGTATTATATATGTATGTATATATACACATATATATGGACATATATATGTATGTGGGTGTATATATATATATGTGTGTGTGTGTATATATATATACACATATATGTATGTATGTATATGTATATATGCATATACATATGTCACCAACATATAGCGAAGCTCAGTCTAGCTCCTATTAAGTCCATCAGAAATGGCATCAGACCTTGTGGAAAGAATATCTACCTACATTTTCTTTTCAGTAACTGCATGTACACTATGATCTTCAATTTTCAGATATTTTAATGATGATCAACACTTCAAATAATGTCTTTGTAAAGCTACTCTACCTGTTTGATAAAACACACTGTACAAACAAGTCTAGTTAATTGTTGCTCTGAATTCATCTTTATGCTTGCTCTAGTAAAAATCTGTCTTGTTCAAGCACAACAGTTGTGGATTTAATTAAATATCCTGCTTAGTGAAGCATCTGTTTAAAACATTAATAAATGGCAGCTCCTCTGAGACCTCTGTATGTAAAGGTTTTTCACTTCATAACCCAACCTTAAAATGTGCTTTAGAAGTTATAAACCATTAGTTCATCCTTTATTTTGGGCAGATTTTTCATAATTAAAAAGTACTTCTCTAAGTCTGTGTTAATTGATCTCAATTTTTTAAAATTAAATTTAAAAAATCAGGGATTCAAGTTTTAATCTCACCAAAAAATAATAATGCAGAGATACTCCAAAAAGTCAGAGGGGCATATTCCCTTTTTTTTTGCTGCATTTGCTGAAGTGCAAATGAATATTACTCCCTTATTGTGCTTATACATCTCCCGAGAATATATATTGTAGGGGACACCTCACACACCTTACTGAGACCACATCCTAGCAGAGTTAAACTGGGAGTGCACCAATATGAGGTCACAGTGAGGAAGAGTGCATTGCACTCCTGCACCTCCATGCCATGGCACAAATGCAGCAGAATTACAAATGAACTTCAGGAGATTTGCATCAAGACACGAGGTTGGTCCAAACCCACAGCAGTGCCCAAATCCTGAATGGTAAATCTGCTCTTGATCAGTAAAGGGAATTGGGGTGGGGGAGAGAACCCCAAAAACATAAGAACCATTGAAAGCTGTTTCATTTCAAGAGCAAACAAATAGTGGTACAGACTGATGGATTTGGGAATGCAGGAATTTTCTGGATTGTAGTAGCTACACAAAACCACTACATGTAAGATTGTCTAAAGATGACTTGGCTGCAGACTAACTCAAAGAGATTCTCAACTAAATTGCCACTAACCTGATTTTGTTTAGGAAGCCACTAAAAAATAAATGGATCTAAACCCTATTCTACAAGGAGTGTTCCAGACCTAATTAGAAGTAAGAAACACAGGTATTCCAGGTCTTTGAAGCCCATTCAGAGATTAAGTGTAGATGTAGTTATCCAGATCTGTTCATGTGCCCTGGTTATGATCCAAATGGATCCCTAAAATATAACAGTAGAAATATCTGAGTAAAAAAAGGGAAAATTCTTGAGCCTCCCAGGCTAAATTTAGTAGCATATTTTGGTAAAAACATTAATGCTTAGCTTCAGCGAACACAGTACCCTTTCTACACTCAAGTCCTTCCAAACATCTGGATTTCCTAGAATGTCTAGCCTTCCAAGTGTTTACTTGTAATGATCTTCAGGAGAAAGACTGTCTTTATTTGTGTTCAGTATAGTATTTGTGGCTGTCTTTCAAAAATAGGAAGGGGAAAAAGATATAAGAGGTGTTCAAACTCTGCTGACTCAAAAGCCAAAAGAGTCAAAGTGATAAATGATCCTGCTTTTGCTAAGCTCAGGCAAAAAAAAAAAAAAAAGGATGGGCAGCTCATACTATAGGTGAAAAGAAACCTTCTTAACAGCTTAAATAGCAAGTGACTAATCTCTTTTATGAGATTTTTTCCTGAGTACCCAAATTTACCATGAAAATGTCATTCCACTAAATGTTACAATCAAAGTGGACGCCTGACCTATCATTTCTTACAGAAAATCTACAAATGTATTTAGGTCTAGTGTCAGAAATATCCAGAAACAGCAAATTGCCTTCATTTGAACACTAGCCAATCTAGACAAGGCTCTGCAAAATGATTTTTCTACATTTTCTCTGCTGAGGAAATAATGATAATAATTTAATTATTCAAAACAGGTAATAAATAGTTATTTACTCTGAAAATTATAAAACTATGAGACTCTCTGGACATATTTTTTCATTGTGTATTTTTTATATTAATAAAATGGATCATAAAGTATGAATTTTAGATTCCTCTTAATTAATTGATAACATTCTATTTGAGGGTAAGATGGGGCTTTGAAAAAAGAAAATTTTAATTGTTTGGTGTTTTGGGGTTTTTTTTCCATGCATGTCTTATAGAACTAGAATAATGCCAAAAGAAATGCCAAAACATACCTTGAAAAATTAATGTTTTCCATTCACTTAGCAATACATACTTTTTTGACCAGTAGATATCAAATGGCTTTACCAATGAATGGAATACAACAAACTTTATTTTACAAACAGGAAAACTGAAGCAAAAGGATATTAAAATGGTTTACCTGCAGTCTTCAGGAAAGTGTGAAGAAGCCTTTTGAGGTCCAGCTCAGTGCTATTCATCATTGGTCTTTTAAATGCTGCTGATATTTTGTGCAAATCATCTATTACAACATACTCAGCCTTGGAAATAACACAAATCTTTTATTTTCAGCATCAGACAAAACCAAAGACATATCTATTGTATGAGAATTTAATCTGAATCTTAACACATTTTCCATTGCTGAAATAGTCTTTCAGAAGGTCACAGAATTCACCCTGATAAGATCTGATCTCTAATTAAAAAGACTTGTATAAAACAAAACATACTTTCCTCTGAGAAAGAAAAACCAAAACTCCAGAGAGCATCTTTAAGATGTTTTATAATTCTGACCTCAACAGACAAAGAACGGAAACTCAATTAGTGGTGAGAATCTTTGATTCCATTTTGGCATTTATGTTCTGGGAAGAAGTGAAATATATATACTTCCACTCTTTTATACATATAATCTTCCTACTCCACTTTGTGACTAGAGTGTCAGCTTGGATTTTGATTTTCACTGGATATGTCTAGGCTAATCTAGGCTTAAAATTAAATTCTCTAGAGAATTTTGTGTTGTAATGCAACTGTCTAGAATTATGTCTGTATCAAGCAGGCCTTCCCTGCTACTCATAGCTGTAACCACAGGGAATGTGTGAGCAACTGCCAGTGACAGAATGTGCCACTGAAGCTATCCCCTGGCACACTGGAAGGTCAGTAGGCTGCATAAGAGCTTGCTGTGCACCTCTGCTGCCACCAAGAAAAAGCTAATTGAAAATATGAGATGGTTCTGCTGTAAAACAGAGTGGGGACAAAACCTTCATCACTTGGAAGATACGTTAACTCTGCGGCCAAGCAGATATTATGGCTTCACTTCTGAAGGTAAGAACATGCCATGGCACAGGCAAAGGAGAAGTCTCAGATTGCTAAAGAAATGTAGCTTAAACCCTTGTCCTTGGGCAGTAATAAAAACTGCCCACTCAGCACTCCTAAATGCCACTATTATGTTTGGCATTTGGATTTGTGATCTATGAGATTTAGATCTTAGAGCTATGAGACTTTTTGAACAGGGCCTCCCTTGGCCCTTGGTACTGAGGATCAGCATCTCCCATTCCTAACCTGCACAACAAATCATCTGGTCCCTACACAAACCCGGAGGGCTGAACACTCTGCTTGGACCTGTGAAATCTTATGTTTTTAATAGTGACAGGACAAAAGGGAGTAATTTTAAACTGAAGGAGAGGAGGTTCAGATTAGATATTAGGCAAAGATTCTTTACTGTGATGATGGTGAGGAATAGGTTGCCCAGAGAAGCTCCCTGGAAATGCTCAAGGCCAGGTTGGATGGAGCTCTGAGCAGCCTGGTCTAGTGAAAGGTGTCCATACTCATGATCTTTGAGGTCCCTTCCAACACAAGCCATTTTATGATTCTGTGTGAGAAACATGTCTAATTTTTTTTTTTTTCTGATTCAAAAGCCTCCATAGGCAGTGGCAATGTGAGCATTCAGATCTCTAAAGCTTGTTTGTTTGCTTTTAAATTATTTTCTTGAAGACTATTAAGGATCTAAGGTGCAACTATAGACTACTTCTGTTTTTAATTAAAGAAACATAATGTAAAATCCTTCCCAAAGTAATCCTTTTCTTTTTCTTCTATGTGAAACAAATGGAAAAGTCTGTTATTTAAGCCACAATTAAATATATACTTTTTCCTCACATAAAATTAGATTCACAGCATGGAATACTACTTTCACTTATCCATAAAGTTTTAGAAAAACTAGAGTGCGCAAGATCTGCTAAAAATACTCTAGAAGAAATAATTTTTAAATCTTCTTAAATAAACCTCAAAAAGAACACTGCAGAAACAATTTATCACTTGTGCAGGTAACTTTTAATTTGACTGTTAAACTAAAATAAAGAAAATATTTTTTAATATTTGCTGTACAGCAAAAAGGTGCACAGAACTGGTTGGAACATGCATTTTGGTTCTTGCCCATCTATTACTGAAAATTTTATGTGTTATTTTCAGTGGAAATAAAACCAGCTACTCTGTCACAGGAATTACATTTGTACGGAAAACTGCCAGGACTGATCTAATACTGATAAAAAACAAATATTGGTGTGAATTTATGGACTAAATTCACAGCACAGTCTCACAGTATTTTATCCAAGATGTAGTTTTATAATTCAGAGGAGACCAAAGCCAGTGACTAAATAAACATAAAATGCACTGTATTTTACAGGCCACAACTAAAGTATGTTGGCAGATATGGTCAGTGATGCACCAACGAACTTTGTCTAAGCACTCATACATGATTTTGGAATTAAACAGAAAGCAACTTACTTTTGAGTTAGAAACTTCAGGAGACTCTGTCATAACTATTCATTCACACCTCAGTAGAAAACTGTATGTCTGGTGAATTCAATGCTTTTCTGATTGTTGTTCTTTTACAAGTGCCAATGGATTGTTGGCTTCATATGAAGTTTTAGTGAAACAATTAATCTTTTTGGAGATTTCAGTTCACTTTCTGATATTTTCAGAAATACTAGCAGTGAGGCATAATTTGGAAAACAAAATTAATTCTCTACCACACTGGCCTCGTGCCCTACCTTCATTAGAGCACCGGGACCATTTTACTTCCTAGAGTCGCACTTTGAGAACTGTGAGTATCTCATTACCCCGTTACCATCTGGAACACCCTGTGAGCAGCAGAGGTTAGAGATAATGAGTTATGGTTGGAGGTGGAACACAGACCAAAGCAAGGGAGACAAAATTCAGTTTTAAGCCAGAATATCCTTTTCGTTGCCACATAATTTGATATACTATTTCTTTAATCCACATGTTGCCTCTGTCATTCAGGAGGTAGAACAATGAACCATTGGTGGAAGGGATGGAGTCCTTTGGGGAAAAACTACCTGAGAAAATCAAATAATTCTCAACTAATCAGCAAGAGTAGAATTCTGGCTAAAAGAAGAGAAAAAAAAAACTGTAAGAAAGAAAAATTATCATTGGCATGGATACAAAGAAGAAGATTTGCATCAAATTGTGTTCCTGGAGATTAGGACTGGAAGAGATCACTGGACTGTAACTTCTTGCAGAAGAATGGCTATAGAAATACATCCAGCTATGAAATTAATCTGAGTGACTGTTTTTCTTCACTGTGTGAAATAAAATCAATAGTGTTTCATGTTTATTTGTGTTCAAGGAGGTTAACTCTACAGAAGTTATCTACAGTAAATATTGTGTCCACACAGACTTGATAACTGGATTCCACGTATTCTATTTAGAATGGAATAAATCAGTTAGGACTGTAATAATTGGGGTCATTTACTCCTGCTTATTTCCTTCCCCACATAGATTTACACATATACACACTCCTTTCACTGGCAATGCAGCTTTTATCATCTGGGCAAAAGTCCCCAAACATAGTGAAAGAGCAGAGGGAAAGACAGAAATGATGGGATTTTTTTTCTGTGCTTTTTACTTCTTTAAGTGGCTATCTATATGATATGGCAATTGGCAAATATTCCTTCAGCAGGACAAAATTGAGTAATCACCTTGAAACCCCTCTGCAAGAGGATACCACCAATGCCATAACAGTTGTGGAAAACAGTACCAAAACAGTACCCACCTACTGTGGCAGGGGGTTCCATGCATTTTCCTGTGGAGTTCCTGCCATGAGAAAGAATAAAGACTTATAGGCCAGACAGGAAACATTACACCAAAGACTTGGTAAATCAGACAGATATATTTTTGCATTGTTTGGGACTATCAAAATAATATTCACATCACAGCTGAAATGTAGGAGATGTGGTACTGAATATTTTTGACATTTATTTTGGATCATGGTAGTGAGCTTACAGCAGCCAAGCCCCCAGCAGCTAAGCCCCCAGCCAATTGCCTTCTCCCCCAGCAGGGTGGGGGAGAGAATAATGGTAGAAGTGAGAAAAACTCACAGTTTGAGATAAAGACACTTTACGAAGTAAAGAAAAAAGAAAAAAAAACAAAAAATGATGTAAAGACAATTTCTCTCTACCTCCCATCAGCAGAACAAGGCCCAGCGAATCTTAGAGCAACAGTTTATTTGGAAAAACTCCCTCAGTTTTATTGCTGAACATGACATTGTATAATAGAGAATAGCTCTAAGGTCAATTTGGATCAGCAGTTGCAGCTGTGCCCCATCCCAGTCTCTTGTTCACCCCCAGCCTATTGGCTCATGAAAACCTTGATTCTGTGCAAACACTGTTCAGCAGTAGATGAAACATTTCTGTTATCATCAAAACAGTTTTGATCACAAATCTAAAAAAGAACACGATACAGGCTGCTATGAAGAAAACTAGCTCCATCCTAACCATACCCAATGCATCCACAAAAGATAAGAACTCAACCAAAGTTCCTATTTTGCCACAGAACATCAAGCATCACACTTGATTAAGTGCAGCATCACACAGAGACCTTCGGTCAAGCTTTTCCAGCAAAATAGCTTCTACTTACTTTACTATAGAATAAGTGGGATTCAAATACTTGCTCCTTGTTCAGAGAAAGAGAATTGAAGGTTGATAAGTTGATTCAATACATAAAGAAATCAATACATAAAGATGTTCATGATCACCTCATCTGTGTATTTGTTGAACAAATAAAAACTGTGGAAAATCTGCAAATAACTTCACGCGTAGCTATGCATGGCTGAAGCAGTTACACAAAACTTCACAGCTAATAGATTATGTCTGATAAGCACAGAAAATGAAAATTAACTTCTCATGGTTAAGAAATCCTCCTCCACGACGGTCTTCCATTAAAAGCAGCTGAAACAGAAATTACTTTCTTTTAGGAATGTACTCTTCCTTATTTGACATCACTTGTATATCTGTCTATGTGTATGACCCCTACCACCAAGCACAGAAATGCCTATTGTTACCAGATGTTGCTCTCAACACAGGTATTGCTAGAGTGTCACACTATGATACGAAATAACTCACAGAAGCAGGCTAGATGTAAAAGGAAAGAAAAAGAACTTAAAAAAAGCCAACTTTATTTTCTGACTTCATAATATATACAATAGCAAAAGTGACAGTGGATTGGAGGGTGAAACTGCCACTTCTCCAACTACACTGGTCAAACTAACAGTCCATCAATTTTCTCCACCCACAAAGAAGAATGCAAAACAATCATTATTTACTTGAACGTTCATGAGAAAATTCAGTTGAAATATGTAAATATCAGAAGGCGTTGAAACTTTTAGAAGAACTTTAAAACTCTTAAGAGAACAGGGCAACATTAGAGCACTTCTGTATTCATGACAGAAGTGAAGTGAGGCACAAGTTGGAGTTAGAATCACAAAAAGATCAGTTTCTTTCCTACACTAATAAGTTCCTTTCACTACTCTTGCAGCGCCCTGTGTGTCTGTCAGCAGACAAGCCCAGTAAAGTAAGAGAACTGGCTGACAGAACTATTTCTAAGAAACCTATATGACATCTAGGACTGTCAAAAGCTCTTTTCTGTCTAGAGTTACGTCAGTGCCAGGACTGTCAATGCTGGGAAAGTTCTGACATTTAGAGGGCACACCAGGTATCTAAAATCATGGCCTGCTGAGTGAGCACAAAATATAACTCATCAGACGTCCTTTTCAGATGTACTTAAAGTGACTGAGGATTTCATTTAGAATACCTGAAGTTTCCTCATCATCCATCCCTTCACTGGGACCACTTTCCTGAAGACTGTAATGGCTCCAAAGATGGGAACGCAGGGGTAATGGGAAGGAGACTGTTTCCAAATATGCCTCCAAAGTAAAATTTCCCAAAATCTTGTTGCTATTAGAAAATGACTGAAATGGCAGGACAGGGACTGGGTGACAGAGAACATACCCTTGAGAAATTATGAAATATTTGTCATGCTCACATTAGGTTCTGACCTCTGCCACTAGCAGCAGAACACCTTAAGAATGGCCTTAACTGCCCTAAAAGCTATACCTGAATAAGGTCATGACCAAGTAGAATTGATGTTCCTCCTTGTGAGTGAACAGCTCTAGTATTTGTCCTATACAGCTGCCAAACTTGGCAGCTGTGCTGAACTGCAGGTTCCTATTCAGATCCTGTCATCTCTGTTACTCCACACACCTTCCCTCAAAGTTCTTTCCTGAACTAGTCCAGTATCCTTCTGTAGGATCTCTTGCAAGAGCATCCAAGGAACAGGAGGAAAATGCTGGTGAGCTCCTTTCTTAACTGTTTCATCTGAGTAGATGGAGCATATTTTTTGTGCAGGATGTCAAGACTGGTTGCAAATGGGAAAACAGAGATAGACCCCACTCTGGGCATCAAGCTCATCTTGAAGCTGCACCCTCACACCTTCATCCTTTGCTGATACAATCCTTGGATTGCATAGCCCCAGACACAAGCTTAGAGACAGCTTCTCCTTGGCTAATTAGCAGACCATGTGCAAAGGTAGAGCTGCAATCCAGAACATCCGCCTCTCCCCTCCTCCACCCAAAAACCCCCACTGCTTCTGAAGCAACCATCCTGTTTGCTAAAGAACACACAGACAATTTTAAGAGGTCATATTCTGGAGGTGAGAAGATGGGAGGAGAGCATGGCTAGACCTATGTGCCTGGAAGCTGCTGTGTTCTTAGGAGATGCCAGGGACTGCCGGTGACACAGGGCACAAGACCTGTGATTATCGATCTGAAGGGCATAAACTCACTCCTTCATTTCTCTCCTGTCTTTCCTTCTTGTGGCAAGGGAGCCCCTCTCAGCACACAGACCTCCTTCTGGTTTGATGGAGGCTGGCATCCCTGGCATTTAGATATGCAGACAGGCATCTGGAGAAAAAACTCAAGAGAAAACAAACTTAGTGGGAAACCACTTCAGGCTGAATCATGAACGTGAGTGGAACAGCTGAGGGGCCAGAAGGAATTGTTTGATAATGGCCACCCCTGGGAGTGAAAGCCATGGGAAGGTAAAGGCCCTGTGAGAAAGACAGTGGTATTTCTTTCTCATTTATTACTATTGAATTGTTTTATTTCTGGGGCAGAATGACCTCTGCTGTTCTACAGATTGCACTCAAACAGAAGAAGGGAACCTAGGCTCCCAGGATAGTTTCCTAAATAAACACTGCAGTTACTTGGGGGAATAAAGATGAGGGCTGGAAGGAAAAAAAAAAAAAAAAAAACCAAAAAAAAAAACGAGTGGGAGATTAAATTGTTAAGTGGCAAATGAAATCCAGTGTAGGTAAAAGAAAAATGTTACATGGAGTGAGAAACAATCCTACTTTTCCATTCATTAAATAGTGGTCAGGGAGATTTTGAAGTTTTTACAGAGACAGCTTTGAAAATACAACAACTCAGTGCTTGGGATCATGGCCTGCTATCAATGTTCTGTGATGTGCATGTTCTGTCCTGTGCCCATGAACTCTGGATTTGATGGCTACAATCATTTCACTATTAATTCTTGGTAATGGAATTTATAATGAGATATCACTAGCCTGAGTCCCAAAGACCAAGATTATTCTGATTTAAATGAAAATTGTCGTAACACAGCTACTAAACATATTGGTATTCAGCAGTCTTCAGAAGCCTCCATTTAAAACATAAAGCTCAGGAGCAGTGTCTATGCCAATGATACCTTCGATAGGATCAATAAAGAAGCAAAGAGTGAGGGTCTTCAAATATTTCAATCATGCCTTTATTGTGATTGACTGAGAAGTATCTAAAGTTTTTGATAAGCTTAGTAATTAATTTCTCATACTCTTAAAGTTACATTAAATTTCCCCAAAGCAGAAAGGGTAGTATATTAATACACTTTGTTTTAAACACTTCCATTCTTTTCTTAGTTATGTAATATCATACCTTGTAGCTAATCTTAAAGTGTTTATGTAAGTAGGTACAAAAATAATAATTAAAATAACTTCTCAAAAGTCTAAATTATTATTGGCTTTAATCTTTTAAAGAAACAATTTAATAAAATAAATGAAATTCTAGTCTTTGCTGACTAAATCTGCTAGTGTCTGGCCAGTCGTTTTGCTTATTTTTCACCTTCTCCAATAAAGTGTTTGTTACTTACAGCTCATACGTTTGCCATCAGCAAAACTTTGGTTGAATGCAGCCCTAACATTTTTTTTAGGACAAATGTTATTTTTAGTTATCAATTAATTTTCATGTCGACAAACTCCTCAAAACTTTCTCCTTCAAAATCCCAGCACTCTCTGGGAATTTTGAAAACCAAAATTTTCCTTAATATTGTTTAGGTCTTGCTATGAAAAGTATCGAGCACTTACCAGTACAAATGCAAAATTTCCTTAAGAAAATCATAAATTCAGCTATAATATCAATCCCATGTATTTTGAAAGTGAAATAAAGAAGAAGCAAAGCAAACAAAAGGAGTGAAGTGACAATTGACAATACTATAACACCTTTATTTTTTTTAAAATCTGTATCAGGCTACATAATTCAGGTTCAGCATAAGGGGAGCAGTAGAGAGATTTCAGATATGATATATACCTATCTTTATTGCCATGTTTTACTTTAACGTGCCAGTTTTTGGGCAATAGACAGCAAGCACTCTGGCCTAAGCATTTAAGACATGGAATATCCACATCTATCTATTGTTAGTGCACAGATGTTTGAGGTAGAAAAATCTGAGTTTTGGAACAAGAACAAAGCAATAAGTAATTTTTTAATGGCCATACAGGAAGCCAGTGGCAGAGGTTTTCCAGCAGTTATTCTCCTAAATATCTGCTTACTCTATCTTCCACTGTTGCTATATAGTTTTATTTCTCATGTCTTCCCCAAAGAAGACAAAATTGGGAAATAGCTCAGTTGTACTTTCAAAATATGGCTTTCAACAGTACTCAAGTCTCTTTTCTTTTTTTTTCATATATATGTAATAAAATTGTTTAAATATATCCTGAAATGCAAAGAATTATCAGTTTCAAATTTTTTTCTTTTCAAGTTATCTTTGATGTCTGTGACCAGAACCCCAGTGCTGCTGCAGCCACGGCTTGAAGTACTTTCCCCAATACTTGTGCCATTTCAAACATTCCCTTAATATTAAAATAAATGAAAATCAGGAGGTATCTAATTGTCCTGGTTTTGATTTTGTTAATAAAATGTGAAAGGTTAAAATGGAGCAAACTATTCGTTATAGCCATAGAAGTACCAAGGCTTCAAAGATGACTTGGAAATGAAAGGCTGAAAAAAAGTTACAATAAAGCACAATATTTAAAATAATTTCAGGACGTCAGTTTCCACTGAACTTAAAGGGAGTTTGGTGATGACTCCTCATAAAATCTGGGCCAGTCTGAATAAAAGCATATGAGGATTCTGCAGCAAGGCCAATAACAAGTATGTGTTTTGTTGCAGTATGTATTTTGTAAAGGGATGATGCTTGGACAACAGCACTTGTACCAATTTTTAATGCAGCCAACAAGTCCAACAAATTTAAATTCACTGAAGACAATCTGAATATTTATTTACCTCAAATTATGTTCCTTGCTCATCCTGTAGGGGTAAGAATCAGTCATTTCAGTACTCTCTGTAACACCAGTGTCCATCCTTGCCCATTTCCACTCCCAGTCACGAACAGTCTGCAGGACTGTTTGACTGCCTCTGTTATTGCTCAGGGAAGCATCTGGTTCACTGAGGCAAGACTTCTTGAAAGGGAAATCTACTGTCACACATAAAAGGAGCTTGTTCATTAAAAACAAGAAAGATTAGTTTCTTCTTTGCAGGAATTAAAAGGAAAACAAGAACACTGCCTATACTTTCCCTGGCCTAGTTGTCAGATGGTCTCCAATGCTTGATTGTATGCAACTTAATCCTGTTCACAAGAACCAAATTTAAAACTATGGAAAAGAAACAAAGTGCCAAGTTGTCGCTACAGATGCAGTTTGAGTTGGTTCTGATGGCCTTTCTGTCTTTGAAAGAATCAGTCAGAAAACAGGCATACAGTTCTGCAAGGGGCTGATGATATTAGAAATGTGAGGGAGATTTTGATGGGCAAAATCTGAAGGTTTAGCTCTACAGTGTGATAGTCTGGGTTTTTTATACTTTAGCTGTGCTCTTAGGTTGGAACTCTTAGTTCAGTGAAATGGATGAATATTATTGAGATGAGGCCAGCTGGGACCCCAACATCTAGAGCCAACTATACATTTAAGCAAGTGCTTCAGATACCCATGTCCCCAAATATGGTGTGTTCTAAGGTACCAGATACACTATTAGTAACAATGAACTTTTTTTTCACAGTCAGCGGTGGAAAATCTTACATGGACTAGCTTTTTTGAGAATGGGAAAAAAAATATTTACAGAAAAAAATGTTCTTCTCAGGTGCTGTAGTCACCGAAAGTGTGCTTGACTCATCATAAACAGAAAACCCCTTTTAGGATATAGGCATCCTTTTATTACAAAATGGTGATTAAGTGGCTGAGGTAGTTCTGAGACAGGGTAAGGTTCAGGTATTGTGCAAGCGAAGTGGTAATTTCTTACTGGACAATCTGAGTCAACAAGTGCTTTTAAGCCCCTGTAGACAAATGCTATCTACAGCACTATTTTTATTTATTGATACTTTGATGTTAAATGGATTTTTTTAAAGCACACCATTTCATATAAGGAATATCTGTTGTTTCTGTTGGTATCCATCCTTAGCTATTTACATGGGCTTTTGTTGGGGTCTGAGCATTCCTGCCTGCCTTTACAGTCGAATTCTTGGCATCATCTCTGAAAAGCCAGTGTGTTGAGAGCATCAATCCTTTTCTACATGTAACATTTCTCATCTCATAATCAAGGCTGAGGTTTAGAAAGAGCAGTGACTGCAGGAGGACAACTAAGTCTTCCCTATTAAGCAAAGACTCTGTCTCAAAGCTTAATGAAAGAAATTATAATGTTTGAGTCCCAACAGAGGAACTGCGTATTAGAGGAATAGCAAGCAGAGGTATTATCTACATGCTTTTTATCACTGAATAAATGCTATTAAGTTCAGTGCAAAGCTGGTTTTATTAGACCATGTTAGGAACTCTAAATACTTGCTATACCCTACAAGAACACCTAGCAAAATCTGTACGAAGTAGCCAGATCTGTATATCATGTATGATCTTTTTCTGGTATAGCAATAGAAATTGATAGAGTTGCTTACATTGCTCATTGTTATTATAATTTTCTATTAAACTAACCACTCTTTCTGTCACATCACATTGTGATCTGCACCAGCATCAATAATTGTTTCCAGCTGGGATGCATGCAGTAATTATGAAAAGCAAATAAATATTTCAAAGCTATTTAACTTGTTTCATCCTTTTCTTTCCACTAGTACAACTGTTAAATCACAGAGAGGAAAGGAATTAATCTCATCTAAGCTTTTCCTGCTTGTTTGACAATAAAACCCTGTTATGGTTTTTGGTTTGTTCAGAGCTCTTAGAATTCATAGAGTTCTGACAGAGGCTTGTAAGGTGGAGTCTCCTCATATTTCTTTTTTTTCTTTTCTCTTTTAGGGCACATGACTTCATGTAAGAAGCAGTTTTTTGCATGAAGGTGATCTTCTTTGGTGACAGAAAACACTCAGGATTTACAAGAATTGTTTTCTGAGAGATCCAGACAGACAGCACTGGAACCCAAATTCTGTTGATACATGATGAAGTGAACAGGAATTTCCCCACAGTGTGCTAATGTTCTGTTTCATTGGCACTTGAGGGGAAGTATCTTTTTGGCAGAGCAAGACTCCACTTTGTGTGGTAGATAGAAAGACAAATGCTGAAACTGTTCACAGGAGTTCCAATTAATGCCAGTGTTGATGGGTTTCATTGCCTGTGTGAGCTTCAGCTGAACAACTAAGGCCTTAAATGGGATGCAGGATTGCAAGTAATTAAACATTCTGTTGCATACTGCCAATACTTCCTTCTGTCTTCTCACCATAAACACACAGGGAAAATAAAAAGAGATATGGAAGATTTTGCACTTCTCCTTACTGTAGATACAGACCAAAGACCTTACAGATCTACCAAACTCCATATTCTACCATCAGTCTCTGGAGTCATCTGTGAAGAAGCACACAGGATGACCAATTTAAAATCACAGATTTACCTGTCAAAACCTCAGGCAAATATGTCACAAGCACCAAGCTGACTTTAGCATATTGGCAGCTGTTTGTTGTAAACAAGAGTGTTTGGGGTGGTCCTGAAGGACACCTGACTTAAGTTTTGTGCTGTACTTCATCTAACAGCATGCTTCCTTGTAAATGATGTACTTGCACTTGCAGGAAATGTTTAGAATATTTGCTAAACATCACAAAATCTGCATGGATTTCATGCAGTGAAAGGTGAATCATTTAGTAAAAATATTGGATTTCCTTGATATTGCTAGCAAATTTCTAATCATTTCATGATGTTTAAACATTTACAGGAATATCATATGTGAGTCTAATTGATAAGTCTAGCTCATTCAATTAAAGAAGTTAATTGAGCTCCTTTTCTAAAGCCAGGTAGGTCAGGCCAAACACTAATAAAAGTTGACTATCGTTCCTGGGTATTATGGACTGTTTCAAACAGTGCTTGAGTTAGACAGTTTTTCATAGAAAGATTTTCCTGTACATTAGTATGGTCCATGAATTTTATATCCATTTGCCTGGATAGATAGCTCTTTTCTACCTCTTACCTTTGGTACAATACCTCAGAACCATGAAATAACATGTGGGAGTTCCACTACAGAAACTTACGCTACAGAATTGAGTTCCCCACTTGAAAAGCAATTAGGTTTCAATTCCTTGCTCTGCTTTTGACTTCAAGAACAATGTGCTCTCTTTATCTGAGGGGAGATAGGGAAGACAGCCATCCCCACCCAACAGCAATTTGTGCTCACAGCTCACTGTTGTGTACAGAGGTGGAGTAAATTCCTCTGCCCCAGGCACACATCTCTCATACTTAATCGACTCTCTTGTCTGGGCAAAGTACTTCGACCTTCCTCTGTCCTTCCATAACTGTCTGTGACAGGCATATATGAAAGAGGAGATTTGTGAACAGATGGCTTGTAAAAGCTGTGGTCCTTGACGCCTGACCCCATCCAGCCATCCTTTCCCCTGGCGAAGAGTCAAAGGAGGGGCTGAAGGAAGTTATTGGAGAGGCTCATGTTGGACAGACAGACACAACCATATGTCCCTAGTGTTTAACCTGCAAATTATTTCAGATTCTGAGCCAGGCTGCTGTCCAACCCCATAACATGACAAGGCTGGGGTACGTACCATCGCCCCCGTCCTGCTGACAGGGAAGGGACGTTCAGGTGTGGAGTCTGAAGGGAGCTGTGGTCTACAGCGGGACAAGGCTCCTGCTGGTGAACTGCTGGGAGCACCAAACCTCGGAGTAAGAAGCTTGTAGACAAGTAAGAGCTTGAAGTCTGCAGCATGCCAAGGGCCTTTGGTGAGAAGTTGAGCTTGCTGACTTATTTCAATAGATAAAACTCATTTCTCCTTTCTTTCCTCAGAAATAATTTGGCATCTTGTTTTGTTGGAATAGGCCAATGACACTTTGCTACCTCAAAGGGTGTTACGTGGGTGTACTTATGTTTGTAATTGAGGTGGGACAAAATTTTTAATGAATACTAAATTTGCCAAAAAAAATTCTTGGAAACCAAAACCATGTAAAAAAAATGAAATTAAAATAAATATATATAACTGGGAATATTTTGAAGTGCCAAGAATTTTGCTTTGACATTTTTGATTAAAACATTTGTGGTTTGTGTCAGACAACATTTTAATTAAAGACAATACAAGAAATTTAAATCACTGAATGAAAAATACAGAATATAAATAATTTTTAAATATGTAACAGAACAAAAATCATGGGCTGAATAAAACACAGGTTTTGAATTCCTAAAATCCTAATAGGGAAGGAGGTTCTACTCTTCTTTCCCCAAAAAAACCCTGTTTTTTTCATCACTGATTCCCTTATGTTTTGGCAGATATGTGAGCCACCAGACTGAAATAACCCATTATTTGCTCACCTATGTACATTAGGCACTTTGAAACAACCAAAGTATAACTGCCAAATTTAATTTATATGTTCTTCATCATTTTGTTCATTCCATTTACAGGTGAAATTATCAAACATGAATTGCTATTATTCTCTATGGAAACAATTTCTTTTCCTAATAGCTTTTATTAGACACTCAAATATAGGGGATAAAATGCACTAAGTAATAGTAATCAAATGGCAATCTATTTGGTATTAATTTCAGTGCAAGTGCAAATATTCTTTTGCACTTGTAAAATAGGAAAAAGTATGAAGAAAGATGCTGCAAAGAGAGCAGAATTTTGAGTTCAAATGTTACATCATTACTATGTCAGAGGCCTCTCCACACAGCTTTATGACCCACAATAACTCTATTGTTTACTATAAAGACTCAGCTGTGGACAGAAATGTTCAGCTGAATGGTCATAAATGATTAAAGATAAGTTCTTGGTCTGTGAGGTTTATTTTATGAATATATTTCATAGTGCTTAATCCTAAAAGTGATGCATAGAAGGGAACTGAATGAAAAAGTCATGTAAAATTCTTGGTGGCTCATCTTTGCAGTGGGAAAATGCATTGAATATAAGTTGAAGATGGACAGGTAGGTGATTACTGGAGCAGAAAGAGAGTAGCTGCAGTACCGGGTGCAGCACCCTCTGGTCTGCTGTATGTCAGAGGGATGCATTTGAAAAGCCAGAGGGATACTTGTAAGACTGTCGAGAGGCACTGTGTATGTACCTTGGACTGGGGAATTTTGTCTTCTAGTTGGATCAACCACTGGCATGTGCATGTAGCTGGAAAACTGTGAGATATTTGTTCAGATGTATTTGTGTTGTTCAGATACAAAATACGTCAAAGTATCTATATCTTAATACCACTCAATTTATCTACACATGTCATGAATTCTCTCTCATGGTATAATTCAGTCATAAATTTGCAGTTGAGTTTGTTTTTCTTGCAGAGATAATGCTCCCCAAGCCTCATTCCTCCAAAGCTTCACTTCTGCAAGAATAGTCTGGTAACTAGCTCATTCTTCTCTTGGTGGAAGCGATCATCTTCAGCAGATTGAAGCTCCCTTCATCAATGATACTATTTTTTTATGCTTAAGACAGTCTCCTCAGAAGCAAAAAGCAAAGGATTGAAGCTTGCTTCACTCTGGAGTGAAGAGACCCAAGTATTCACACCTCCTGTGTGCAATAACCACTGGAGTCTTGCATGAAAGATTCTTGTTTTCCTGAATTATTTTTAAAACATCTCCTAGAAACAAGTCCTGGACCATTACTGGATGTTTGTTGGGTTTTTAAAATTTGTTTTGTTTTTTTTCTTGTTCCTCTCCCTCAAAAAAGTGCTTGTATGTCATTGTGGGATCTGTCTTGAAGACTTAAAAATAGTATCAAATGTCTTTAAAAAATGCCCTTTACCTGAAACACAATGAAAAATATTGTCTGATTTACACCAGAAGTCAAAGAATCAGTAATGTAACTGGTGTTCAGATGTAAGAATTGAATGATACAGACAAGAAGCATGCAATAAAAAAAATATTGTAATACTTCTCTTATATATTCCCATAAGCAATAAAATAATTTTGAGAAATACCATCTAGTATGATTTTGGCACACTTGGAAGATCAAGATTTCATGCTGCAAATATGTTCCCTTTTTTAAAACAAAACAAAACCAAAAAAACCCTCTTTATCTGAAGGATGAATGAGCTCGTTTAATACATTGTAAATGTTGCCCTGGCTGTGATCCAAGGGTTGTGATGTGGAAGGAATAAGTTGCTTAATTTCTGTATTTGAAGCCTTTGTTAAAAAACGTTTTAATCTTTTCTTGACTCCACTATAGTTTAAAGTCTGGTTTAACATTCCAGCCAGGCCACAACAAAAAGCATCATTGTTTGACATGCTTTTCCTACAGAGCCTGTCAGATGTGCTGCATTATCTAAACAATGTTGGCAGCAAGTACACAAGTAGCAAGTGTGAATCAAATCAAAGATGTCCTCAAATCCAGACTCCAAGTTTGAATGTTCCCAGACTCCAAGAGTATAGCAGGAGTGTCTGATTATCAATAAGCATAACCAAAAATAATCTAATAATTTAGAATTCAAATCCAAAACTTGATGTTTTCCTACTGGTGAAGAATAACCCTCACTCTGTGTTTTCATCCCACACTAGAACCACCAAATTAGGAACTATTTAAATTTGTTCTGTACCTAGAACACAAAAAAGGGGTTGTTCATAGGAGAATACTGTCTGACCCATGCTGAGACACACGAGTAATTGCCAGTGCACAGAGCAAGCAGTGAAGCTGCAGTCGTGTCTGCTGATCCTCTTGCACTGCCTTCAGCCTCACCTTCCAGCCTACTCTGTCCTGCTTGGCATTCTCACAGTGCAGTGACCAACTTGCTAAAATCTGCCTGCTCAGCTCTCTGGGCAAGGTTTTCCTCACCTATTTCCATCTAAATGAATTAAGCCAGCAAAAATGTCCTATTTAAACTCTGAAACTGGTCTGACTCACAATGAGTAATGTGCGTTTGGGAGTGATTGTGTGGACAGTTCAGCCTGAAGGTCTGAGGAAAGTAGTAGAGAGAAGCCAGCTACATTAGGTCTGTGATGCTATGAACAAAGGCATCTTCCAGGTAAGGAAAAGTACTTATGAAAGAACTCAGAATGTCAGTAACTTATTCTATTGCTGCATCATTCTTACTTACAGTGTATGATACTTTGAAAGAGATTCTTATTTTTCACAAATATAATTTTGAAAGCATGGCTTGATACAAGAGACAGTACTCCTAAAGTAAGTTTTAAAGAACATTTGTTTCAGGGAAAGTTTCCCTAAAAACCAAAATCAAGTGGTGAAAACAAGATTAAATATATTCAGTACAATCAACTAATACTAGTAAATATGAGTTGTGGTTCCATATGTTTGACATGCAATAACAATTAGTCTGAGGTTCTGTGAGAATATTAGAACTCTTTCTGTGGGAGGTGCCACTATATAATAGAGATTAAGGGACCAGGATGTGGTAGATGTTAACTGAAGATTCCGGTCTTTGCAATATGGTAAAATTAGGTTCAGCTGTGTGGCCTTACAAGGGATAGAACCTGCACTTGATTTCACCACTCCAGCACAGGCCAAGCTGTGCCTCAACAGCCTCTGTGAAAGAAGGGGATCTTCCCTTTACCACCTCATTACTCCTTGTTGTCAAATATTTTACTTTCTGCACTCACAAAAGGAAACCCTAATTAATTGACTGCTATACAGCATTTTGCTACTGTGACTAAATTTAGGCACAAGTAAGAAAAGGTCTCTTGTACTGCCTTTTAGTATCGTTCCTCAAAAGACATCTCTCACATTTACATTTTGTATTTTCTTTTAAACAAATAAATACATTTAATATTGTGGATTTAAATACACAACACTAAATTTAGCAAGATTCTATGACTTGATAGATATTCACTAAAAATCAGAAACATGCCAAATTCAGTTATTCTTCAATGTCAGGTCTGCAGTCTTGTAAGGAGCTAAAAATAAATTATAGAATAATTAAATTACTAAGCAATTTCATTAAGGGTTGTACCTTTAAAACTATTTTTGTCATGTACATTTAAAACAGCACACAAAATTTATATTACTTCACTGAAGTTTGATCAAATGAGGAAAAAATGTTGTCTTGCTCTTGTATGAAATTTGATTTTGTGCCTAACAACAGCAAAAAAAGGAAATTAAAGGAATAGAGATAATAATGACTTTATTGTGGTATTTGAGGAATTGAAGAACTAAATTTCAAAATATTGTCTGTTTCTTCGGGGGAAAAAGTTGTCTTAGGTAGCTAGGAGGAAAAGAAAATATTCTTATTAGCAGTAAGAAGAAGTTTTCTCATTTAACATGGATTTTCTAATTCTTATTTCTCTTCTTAAATTTTAATTCTATTTTATTGTAACAATCAAATGTAGCAATAGAGATATAAAAATATCATCATGAAAATGGAGAAAGACACAAGAGAATCTCCAATATGATATAATGGAAAAAGATTACAGTGTGCCAACAGCTGTGTATGTATCATTTCATCTATTTTATGAGCCAGACAGCAAGGTTTATCTTTGTAAGAATTATTGGTTCTAAATTAAAACGCTATGGTAAAACTAGATTCACTTATTGCTGAACCTCCTTATGTAATACTGTAATTATCAGTTTCAATGTTCTAAAAGATTTTAATTCTGATTTTCAGGAACTCTGCATTTCAAGTGACTTTTAAATGCCAAATTTTATAAGAAGGAAATATTCCCTGTAAGAACAAAGTCAACATGAATGAAGCAGGACAAGAGCAAACTCAAATGAAAAACTAATTACCTGAAAAATAGAAACAAGACTTGTTAATGTTGTTAACCTGAATAGTTTTCTTTTGCCTGAGGAAAAATTATGGTTGACCATTGAATATAGAAAAAAAAATTATATCCAAGTTTTTATCCTACCTTCGTGTCAACTCATAAAGAGAATAAAGGCTTGCAACATTTCTTTCCCCTAACTCTGAAATTTTAAAAAGGTTGCATTTCCAAGAAGTTTCATAAAAAGAGAAATGTGATTTTTCTTGCCTTCAAATGTGTTTTTCCTCTCTGTTTTTTTGCTAGAACTTTCCTTAACCTGGCATCATACCAAAACTAACCAGAATCTTTAGAGTCAATGACTAAACAAATGGGCTACACATGATGGATCTGGAAGAATATGTCACAGAATCACAGAATAAGCTGAGTTGGAAGGAACTCATAAGGACAATCAAGTCCATCTCCTGGCCCTGCACAGCACCAAGAGTCACACTATGTGCCTGAGACCACTGTCCAAATGTTTCTTGAGCTCTGTCAGGCTTGGTGCTGTGACCACTGCCCTGGGAGCCTGTTCCAGTGCCCAGCCACCTCTGGGTGAAGAACCTTTCTCCAATGTCCAGCCTAAACTGCCCCTCACACAACTTCAGGCCATGTCCTCAGGTCCTGTCACTGCTGACCACAGAGATCAGTGCCTGCTCCTCCTCTTCCCCTCACAAAGAAATTGTAACTGCAATGAGGTCTCTCCTCAGTCTCCTCTTCCCAGGCTGAACAGACCAAGTGATGATCTCAGCTGCTCCTCATACAGCTTCCCCTCAAGGCCTTTCAACAGCTTTTCTGTCCTCCTTTGGACACTCTCAAAGCTTAATGTCTTTCTTATGTTGCCATGACCAAAACTCTACACAGAACTCAAGGTCCTTTTATCCCAGAACAGGGGATACTCTTCTAGGTCTAGAAACAATGTTTTCCTGCCATGAACTGTATGTCATCAAGTAAGAGCACACACAGTATGCAAGAACTGCAAAAGCCAGTATTACATCTGTGGTACTTCATTCTCAGAGTTATGAAATTTTTATTTCAGGCTTCCTTTGCTCATCAGAAAAGGACTAAATAGATGAATAATGCAGCATGATCAATACCTTAGGCATACATTGACAACTGTGCCATCTGCACACACCAGTCACGAACAGAAAGTTGTCAGTGCTCTTCCAACCCTTCTGATTCTGGAAGAAAGACAGTGAAATCTTGTACCACACAAACTCCTCTTCCTTCACATCACTACACCTGTATTGAGCATGTAACTAACAATCAATTTCTCTCTCTCTCTGTCAGCCTGGGCAGAAGAGGAAAACACCTGCAAAGTCTGCTTTCTTCCTAGGCAAAAGTCAGCAGCAGGGCTGATGACTAAGTACCTGTAGTATTCGTGTCCAGCAACCATTAGAAGAATCTCCTGTTAATTGCTTGAGGCTGCTATGTGTGATTGCCAATCAATATTCCAGCTTCAAATGATATTAGTTAATTGTGACCAAAAATTATTACTTTTTTACATGACTATAAAATACAGATAATACATCTGCTCTCTTAGATGGCATCTCTAACAATTGTCATTGAGCCGTAATCCTTTATTGAAAAGTCTGTTCAGAATTTAATGAAACCTGTGTAAATTTTTAAACTGTAATTGTTTTAATCTTGCTTCCATGGCAGATTAATGAGAAGAATTTAATATCTTTTCTCACTGATTCCTTTTAATTTATTCCTACAATATTTATTCTCATTCTGTTTTAAGGCTGGCCAGAAGTTTTATTGGATTAACTCAGCAGATATAGAAAAAATCAGGTAACTGCTTTGATTCTTTTGGTGTTGTGTTAAATTGCCTAATCATTAGCAGTGACCAGATAATGCTTTGTCACCAAGTATTGGTAAACTGGTAACATCTACATGTCTTCCCAAAGTCAGCCTTTTTTTTTTTTTTTTTTTTTTTTTTTTTTTTGCGTCACAATCCACTTACACATCATAATCTTGCTGGCAGAAGGTGGCACAGGCCTCCACAGCCTTGGAGAAATTTTCAGACTAGAGCCTCAATCTCTGTCAGCCAAAAAACTCCTTCTTCACTGAAATCAGTTTTTTCCCTGCAGTTTGAAGAAGGCTAAAATTTCTAGAATAGGTCATTAGAAGCCATAAGCAAGGCTGCAATTTTAAAAGTGAAAAATGCAGCTAGAAATGTCACAAAAGAAACTCCTAGGCAGTAATGGCTTGAAAAAAAAATTATCTTAGTCATAAGAGAGTTAAATAACTCACTTTAAAGTTAATCTTCTGTGATTTTAGTGGGAATTAACATATTTCAGGCTATCCATGAGTACCTGGCACAGTAGAGAGGAGACATTCAGTCTCCCTCCACAGGGAAATGTTATAGAAAGGATGTGCAAAAGTTATACTTGTATTTTGCTGCATATCAGGAGGGCAGCTTTGACAGAAGTGAAGAACTCACTCACCTGTTGTGGGTGCTCACTGAAGCCCATCTGGTTTTCTGGGAATTTCTTCTACATGGACAGTTCTGGTCTGGCACCAAAGAGGCAGACAACCAAGATTAACCTGACTTATCTCAGATAACATCACACTATCTACATATAAATGTATCTTTTAGTGCCTCTGCTTGTGAGGCTTACTGTCTATCTGACTATATCCATAATTTTTGAACCTGTTGGCCAAATTCAGTCACTGAGACAAGGGTGTCAGAGATAAAATTCCACAAGTTTACCAAAAAGACATTGCTGCCCAGAAGAAAAAACACTTCTTAGCATGCTCCATTTAGGAACAGGCTTCAGTTGAGCTCATGCCATGGGAGATGGATGGCCTAAATACCTGCAATGCAAGAAAAACTTCTAAATGGGGCTTACACTTTACTAGGCACAAGAGAATCCAACTGTGAGGCACAAATCCATAGGAAACCAGGCTTCATTTATTCTGCTCACTGCACAGGGAGCTCCTTGTTTGTACTAAAAGCAAGGATGACTTTCAGTGTAGTTTCACTTTTGGCCAATATTATTTATTTATACCACACTACAAATGTGAGTGGCATTTTGCCTTTCCTCCAATGTTTCTGTCTTGAGGAACTTGGCCTACAGGCCAAAATGTTGTCCTCAAATCCACTTGCTCTAGCAATGGTTCACTGTTAACTTGATACAGGAGACAAGTCTTTCTATTGAAGTCAGTCAGAATATGTGCCTTCCCCTGCCACAGTGTGATGAAAATTCATGATGGGGATGCGTGGGAGGAGATGTCTGATCCTCCAGGTTCTGAGCTTTGCACAGGGTGCTCTAAAACAAGTCTGAAAGGTGACTGTTTTGAAATCAGAAGCGATTTGTCTTGTTTGGTTTTCTTGCTGCATTAATAAGACATTTGGTTTTCTTGTTGCACTAACCCCATCTTAAATACATATTTGCAGACTTTTAGACATTTTACAGAAGGAAAAAAACCCTCCCAGAAGAAAGCAACACATACACTCCTATATTTATGGATTCAAAATACCAAAGGAAATGTGACACAGCTCCACATGTTGACCTTGAGTGCTTCCTTTCTGTGCAGGAGTCAATCCTGCGAGGTGCTCAGTGCCCCTGATTCACTCAAGCTGAAAACACTTGTCATCTTGTCTGATGCTCAGCACCTTCAGCAGCACAGGCTTTCTGCACAGCTTTTGTCTAAGGTAAACAGACTTATTGACTAGGCATTATGTATTTTCTCACTTAAGTAATAAAAAGGCTTGGTCATTTTGCAGAAGATTTGAAATTAGAACAGCTGATGTAACAGCACTTCTGTGTTGTAATAAAAATGAGGGGTATTATTACAAATACAATAGCATATTAATGAGTGCTTTTATGGTATTCACTTCAACTGCTCCATTTTTAAAGTTGTATTTCCACTGTTGCTTTGATACAGGAAGTAAAGTCTTCAAGCTTCTCACACTTCCATCTTCACATTGCTCTGTCACTTAAAACCATTTCAGGGCTCTTTTGTATGGAAAAGAGGATATACAATATTAATAATATGCCAGCCATAACGTTTCAGTAGTAGAAGCCCTTGCATGGAGTTGAATATTTAAATATATTCAAAATATGCTGCTAGTAGGCTCCAATTAAGACATGTGAGAATCATAGTGTAGGTAGATCAGAATACTCCTAATGTGTCTTAAATTTACCAAGATGAGTTTCTCTCAGTGTTTACTTAATTAACCTAGTTAGCACAAAAGGCAAACTCCACTCCTCACTTAGATATACCACATACAATAGTATACCCAAGCTAGGGGAAAGAGGTGTGCTCTGACCACATACCAGGTAAAAAAGCAGAGAGAATCCTATTGAAGATACAGTTTTCACATGTTTAAACAAACTGAGAAGAACACTGAGTAGGAGTTTAGGTATTACCTTGATTTATCAGAATTTAGTTAAGTTACACCTTCAGTTTTCACTACACGTTAATGGCTATAATCTTGGCCAATGTAGGACAAAAATGTAGTTTTTATGCCTACTGGAGGCAAGGACTCAGAACAGTATAAAAAGGTTGCTTAAGTAGCACAGCTGTATTACTGTATACAAAAAAAAGACCAAAAATTTTGTATGTGGTGTCAGCTTATCATCTAAAGCCAACTTTTGCTTATCACTCAGGTGTTTAAGAAATTCTTAATAAATTAGGCACCTATACTTATGGACTGATCTTTCAGTTTTAGAAAACTACCCAGTTTTACTAAGGAGAAGTTATGTCATTTGTGAAGATGGAATATATGCATACAGACATATATGTTTATGGCTATAATTAACTATGTTTATGACCATAATTAACTGTAAGAAAAAGGTGAAGAGAGAAGAAAAAGTAATACACTTCAGTTCAGGAATTTCCTCTTCTGAGGCAAGCACCATGGAAAGCTCTGAGTTCCACTAGCTCTTCTCACCTCTCCCCTTTTTTTCAGAGTGGGAGAAGGCAAGGCTGGTATTACTTCTTTTGTACTTATGGTTAAAATTGTAACAATGCAATTTTTTATTAAGGTTCATCTCCTTTAACCGTAGACTTCACCTGGCTATCTGTCTTCAAAGATAAGATACTTCCTTCATGAATACTTTTTCCCAATCATAAAGGCTCTTTGGAGCTCCTCAGCTTTCTTCAGTGTCTGCAGAGGAAGTCTGAGCAACAGATTTTGACTAAACCTTTAAAAAATCAAAATTAAGTCAGATGAATTACTGCCCCAGAACCTGAGGAGCAGAGGTGAAGGTCCACTGACATAAATAGCTTATAGAGGTGTTCTCTGGGAAGTGCAAGGAGTGTTTTCCAGTAAGAGGAGATCTAGCATCTTCCTTTCACTCACTGAACATATAAATAATATAATGGTTCAGACATGTCTTGTGGAATGAATTTTTAGTATTTTTAAAAGACTTATTTTGGTATTAATCCAAGAATATTCTCTCAGTAATATCACATCATTCTTTTTTGATTTTGACTTTTTAAATATTTAACTATGTTTTTATATATATTTAAAGATAATTAAATCTGTTACCAAAAAAAAAAAAAAGTCTTTTTTTTTTTTTTTTTTTTTGTATGCTTCAATCATGAAACATTTCTGGCCATTCCCTATCCCCTCAAAATGCTTATTCAATTTTTTTTTTAAACAAAATGTTGTAAAGAGTCGACATTTGTAAACATTTTGCCTTGAACCAAATAGTCATTTTCCTTCAGGGAATGGTTTTCATTATAACTTGAAAAACATGCAAGTCAATTGGACACTGGGAGCAGAGGGAAAAAGTGCAAGTTTTCCTGTGGCACTTGCTTAGCTGTTACTACAAAACAATGCAAGGACTATTTCATCAGAATTGAAAGATGTCCTATTTCTTTCGAAGAGCAGGAAGCTCATCTCTGTCCTTACAGGCCACTCTCATGTGCTGCTACATGGAGAAAAAGGGGGCAGAAAAGCAGGAGAGAAAACCTTTCCTAATCAGACTGTAAAGGAGCGCCACAAGGAAGCCCCCCAGCAACACACAGCATCTGAGATCTCTGGAAGGCTCAGTGAGTTACAAAGAGATGATGCTCCAGTGCAAGCCTCAGACTCTAGTTCAGAAATCCAGCAAGAAATGAGGGACTGGGGCCAGAGGGCTGGAAAGATCCAACCAAAATGTAACAATAACTTGTCCAAGCACAGATCAGCACTAAAAATTAAGAAAGCTAAAGGTTTACATAATTAAAGGTGTGGCTGCTCTAGGAAAGTACATGAGCCCACGGGGATTAAGACTGGCCTAGACCAAAAAGGGTTACTTGGTGATAAATAACCCTTAGAAATGGTAATTATGTTATGCCCTCATGTTATTTACTGCCTAATATTGTTCACTGTGACTCCTTTAATTAATCTACCTGACATTCTCACTAACTCCTTCCTTTTATCCTTTGCTGAGATTAAAGATCCTTTTTATCTTATTGCTTTTATGTTCATTCTTGGGTGAATCCAGTATTAAATTAGATGCCTGTGTGCATTTTGAGCATGGCACTCACTTTTGGGGTTCACAGGAACCTTATTGCCCCTTCTAAAACGATTGAAGGTTCTTGACAATCCAACTTTCCTGGTCACTTTGAAAGCAGTTTACCCAAGACAGAAGAGAAATCGCCAAAGTATAACATTTCCCTAACAAAATCCTTAAAAGTGACTGTGTCACAGAAAACCTCTATTTTTTTTTTCCAATCAAGATTTTTCACTAGACTCTAAGTTGCTCTGAGAAGCTATCTAGCTAAATTACCTAGTAATTTTCCTTTGCTACTTTGCCCAAAAAACTGACGAACCTCCCACATTATTATTTCCCAAGACTGTGTTTTTCTCTCTCAGGATATCTTTGAACTGCTTTTAATTACTCTGACTGGTCAAGGTCTCTACTGAAAATGCTCCAGTTCCCTGAAGCAGATCTTCCTGATGACTTAGGCAAGAAATAAATATTATTATTTCACCTTGTAGTAAATTGCCCATGATCAGCTCTATGCTGCAAAGCATCATCTCATGGCCCTTAATAATTGTGGTGCCTACTTCACCAGCAACATTTTATCCTGTAACACATATTCTCCAAGCCAGATTAAACAAACTACTTGCTTACAAACAGTTTAATGAGGAGTAGCTGTGACACACACAACAGTTTCCTTTCCCCCTGAAAGAAGCACACTTCCTATTTTCATTATAGAGGTGGCCCCAGCAGATGCCTCTGCCAAGGCTTTTCAGTGCGTGACCCTGCAGCCACAGAGCCCTCGTGCCCGTTCTGCATCTGCCAGAGACTCCTCAGTGAGGGTGGGACCCCGACCCTCACCTAAGTCTCATCTGATTTCAGCCTGACTTCAGCCTCTTGCCTTCCTCCCCTTTGCCTGGGGGCGAGCTCCCTGCTCACAGCAGCTCCAGCTCCGGTGCTGTGCTCAGGGCAGGGTTTTCCTGCAGCACCGCTCCAAGCTCAGGGCCAAGCTCTCCATGAGCTTCCAGACCCATGTCTCTGCTTTCCACTCTTGTGATTACTCTTTCTGCAGCCCTGGAAAATACATTTGATTCCACCATCACTCAGAAAATAACCTTCCTTCTCTCACATAATTTAGTTGTCATTTCCCTCCTCTTAACCTGTAATGGTATTTTATGCCTGTGTGGTACTTGAAACATTTTAAACCAAATATAATAATTTCTCAGTGGTTTCTTCATAAAATGTGATGGTGAGCCAGACTGTTGCTCATTCTTTTTCCTGGCTTGTCTACCAAAGTAGTCTTGTTCTTTGATTTCTAAGCTTTTGGCTGGGATACCTTTTTAGTTCTGAGTTAATATAGCACTGGGTGCAAAGGGAGATCTTGCCCAGGGGTAGAATGGTTAGACATAGACTCTCTGGAAGTACTACTAACAGTAATAATAATAGTACTACTAATAATAATAATTATAGCAAAATTTCTTCAAGGATGCCACACATGGGGAGTGAGATTGTGGTCAAAGGATAAGTGTTATTAAATTTTTGATGAAGTAGTGAGATGCTGTAGTAAAAAAAAATAAACACTTAAGGATTTTTTTTTTTGCTTGATTTCTGTTTTATCAAATTTAATGAAAATACAAATTCATCTGAATTTATGTTTTGTGATTACTTTTGCCATTCCTGTGAGAGTTGTCTGCAATAACCCTTCAACTGAGCTGAATTCTGTAACTTACTTAAATGATAGTATTTCTGCTATGTATTATCAAATTGTTGAACGAAAACATGCAGAGCCATCAAGAATTTTGATGTAAAACTGCAGCTGTTTGAAAATGTGCAGTGAATGTCATCTTTAGAGCATATTTTGTCATCACCCTGCTAGGCACTTAGGTATCTTCTGTTTTCCATATTACACATATTTAAAATAGATAAAGCAGAATAAAATATGGAAAAGATAGATATCAAGCTACTTGCATGACATTACAATTCGACATTACTACTGCCACAATATTACTGAATACCCAAGGCTATGAGTAGAGATAATCATACTAAGCCTAGCACAGATTCTCACTAAGATGATGATCTCTGTTCTGATGCCTACTGATATTAAATACCAATAAAATTTGGGCCCTTGTTGGGAGATACTAATCAAACATATGTTCTGCTGTTCTGATCTATCTCTACTATTATCGTGTAATAATGTTGCTCTGTAAGGTGCAGAGAGCAGTACGCAGCTTGATTCATTTCCCATTATCAGGTAATACACAAACAGAGCTGACTGTAACATGAAATTTCCGTGCATGAAAAAGGAAAGTAAGAAGTACAGCAGTGTAAAAAAGAGAAAGAACAAATCGAGAAAATGTATGCCTGCCAAGGTGAGAACTGTGGGCTTACAACCATTAGCTTAGCAAAGACTGAGAGGCTATAGCTGTACTTTATTGCTTGTATTTACTACCACTATGTAAGATGACTGCTGACAAGGTGAAGGTGATGAATAGAAAAGGCAGCTGCATAGCAGAGCTGTATTCCACTGATGTTTGCTTATGTTTCTATAAAAAAATAGACTAAAGCCTGAACAATTTGCATGCAATT
Organism: Vidua chalybeata; assembly: GCF_026979565.1. NCBI lineage: Eukaryota > Metazoa > Chordata > Aves > Passeriformes > Viduidae > Vidua > Vidua chalybeata. Next base: position 138,413,914 of record NC_071530.1, read on the forward strand.
CAGAAATCAGAACAGTAAGATACTTGGAGTTCTTTTCACCTGATTCCCACTTCATTTTTCCCATCATTCTCTTACACTACAGGTCCTTGAGTCTCCTGGCTGCAGGCAGGAACAGCTGCAGACATAGAAGCTGCATGATTAATGTGCAGTAAAGATTTGTTTCATTGAATGCTGCTACTTGCTATCAGCTTGCTAAAGAGATGGTTCCATTACATTTGTGAGAGGAAAAATGTGACACATACCTCTATGCAAAAAAGTGAAACAAAGAAAAGTACATTTGTGAATAACTTTTAATTCTTCTGCTTGGGCATTGCACTTTGTACAGTACCATCAGCAAATTAATGTTATACAAGTGAATGCTTTGATAGGCTGTATGAAGATGTTTCTCATTTTCTCTTTTGTTAGCTTGGAAAGAATAGCTCTTATTTTTAGCTTTTTGACCCAGTGTTATTCTACATGACTTGGAGAGTCTGTCCATTTTTTCAGTACTAGTCAAAATCTTTACTAACCAGTGCATTTTAGATGTTAACATGGCTAGAAATTGTAAACATCTATGACCTTGAAAAGCTGAATTAAAAATTGGCCAAGTTCATGGCTACAGCTCCTCCTGGGGCCATAGATGCTTGTCTTAGTTTCAGCACTTTTTATGGAAGAAGAGACTAAAGATGCTAAGCCAGGCAGAAAACAGCAGTTACAACAAGCCCAGACAAAAAGGAAGAGGGGACATAACAAGCCTCAGCAAACCCTCAGCTGCTACGGGCACCAGTTCAGCAAGCCTGGGCAGAGACTTCAAGAAAGGGCAGCCTCTCTGTGCACATCCTGTAGAGTATAATGTCAGCCATGGAAAACATCTGCATTTGTTATCCACACTTCAGGCACGGCTGGTGGAGGAGAGCAGGCCCTTTCAGGATATGATTCACTGCTTTTGATGACCCAAGTACCAAGCAGGCACTCCCACAGTTCATACCATTTTTTTCTCTTTTTTTTTTTCCTGTTTTTCTCATTTGATACCATCATTTTTATTTAATAATGTATAGCTCCATATGCAGAACTTCCTAATTTTTCTAGTTGCACAGTTTTGAGGGAGACTATGTGTTCTTCACACAGAGATGTTTCAGAGGTATTTCATAATCTGAGGTTAACAGCTCAGTAATGTTAGATTCACTATTATATCTATTTGCAGTAAGCATTGTGGTGCCAAATACCTGATCCAGGCATCTGGACTTAGTCTTTAGGTACACTCATGAACTTCCAAGGAAAGAAACTAGGAGCACCCAATTTGCAAGGTATTCTCTGCAGGAGTTTTGTGCAAAGAAGGGGAAAATTCAGCATCAACTTTCCGTTGTCCACTAGTGCTCACTTATTGTTAATAAACTTCACATGGACAGAAGAGGAAACGAAACGAAAAGAAAAGAAAAGAAAAGAAAAGAAAAGAAAAGAAAAGAAAAGAAAAGAAAAGAAAAGAAAAGAAAAGAAAAGAAAAGAAAAGAAAGAGAAGAGAAAAGAAGAGATTTAAAAATCATGCAAGTTCAAACATTTGTTAAAATAACTATATTAATGTTGTTATTTGAACTCATATATTCACTCACACAATGCCCCTCATTGTAAATGAAAATACTTAGCTATCCTCCCACAAGAATTTTTCAAAGAAATTGGATTCTCTTTGTTAAAAATTGAGTCCTGGAAAATATTTGGTTTTAATACTGAAACCCCCAGTTTGAAAAATATAATCAATATTTGAAAACTGGCTATTTTCCTGTTTTTATTTATGGGAAATGTCAGCATAAAGAAGAAATTTAAAACAACCATTTTTTTCTCCTTTCTTGACTTTCCCATGAAAAACAAATGGTATTTTCCTTCAGCTCTACTGGCAACAGAAAAGCCAATATAGAAAGCCTTCAGGCATCAAACTGGGTTCCTCTTCAAAAGCACAAGGTTGATGAGTGTATTGAGAATCATCAGGAACTCACAAGTCTGAAGGAACCTCAGATCCATCTGCTGGACTATTTGCTCCATGACTCACAGGAGAGTGAAAGGTTGAATTACCAGCCCTTCCCTTTAAGAGGATAGATAACACTTGCAGAGCTTCTGAAGATCGATCCCTCCCAGAATCAGATCCTGCAGCTGCCTTCCAAGATGTTAGCAATCCCTGCAAGATACATATATAATCTAATTGTTAATAGGCTTCACTTATCTACTAGCCAGAATTTTTTTTAATTGGTAGTAAATAAAACAAGATATCAGAATTGAGAACCTTTGAAAAGTGTCTTCAAAACCCTTATGCTGAAATATAATCCTAAGAAATACTGCCAGTTTAAAATAAACGCAGTAACTTCTTCACCACCACCACCACCATTTATTCAGAAAAATTATTTGATTTTCAAAACACTATTAAAAAAACCCAAAACAAAATAAAACAAAAAACCAACTGCAATACATATAATTCCATGTGCTAATGGATAAAGACGGCCTTGTGGGTTGGATATGGTAAAAATGACTGATTTTCAGAACATGCTCTGAAGTAAGAAGAGGTTGATCTGCCTGTTTTTCAGACTGTGAGATGTTTCTCATGACCCCATTCCCACTAAGAAGAAATATATGTTCTCTGGGTGCCACATTTGAACAACTGCAAAAGTAGTAGCTGTAAATGTAGAAAAAGATACCATTCATTCTGCATAAAAGTGTCGCTGCCTGACTCAGTGACACAACACAGCCAGTGTTAGAGCCTGGATCAAAACAAAATTCAGGAGTTTTTTTTTTTAAACTCTACTATATACTTGCACTAATGGATTTTAAACTTCTTTAAAATATGGAATGTTTAACAAATAAATTTTGACTTTAAAGTATTTTTTTCATCATGTTGTATGAGTGGCTACAATGTTCCATAGAACATGTATGCATAGAAATATTCTATTTAGTACAGTTAGAACATAGTTATATTTGAATCAGTTTGGCATTTCTTTTTTCTTGCCTAGCTGTATTTTAAAATAAAAATCCGTCTTTGTCTTAAATCACAATGTAAAGCTGCTGTGCTAATCAATAAATAACATTTATGATCATCAGGCAAATTGCTTTTGTTACACTGATTTTTATCATGATCATTGTTCTGTATGTGTACCTGATTATTATCAGCCTGCAGGACGTGTCTGTGCAGAGGCTGGGGTAATGCAGAGTAGATCCTTGCAGACTGCAGGAACTGAATTGAAAGCTGTAGGCACTGCCAGAGCAGCATGCACAGAATAGAAACCAGCTAAAATGGCATGCTAAAATTCCTTCATGTGATCTTAAATTCTCCAGAAACTTACGTATATGCACAAACAGACACAGTGAAAATCTCAGCAACTAGTAATTTTCTGGATTTACTGTATGACAGGAACATTAGGTGGCAAGTTAAATAATGCAAGACACAGAAATTGAGTAAAAATCTTCCTGTGAGCCTGCTCATCACAGACATGTGAGCAGCTGGTTCCCACTGCAATTTCTTCTAGGCCTCCCCAGCTGGGACAAGTGAAAGCTTTAATATGGTCACTGACAATCTGACAGCCATCTGAGATAGGCTGTGAGTCAGTCCCCCATGCACCAGGAGGAACAGAAACTTCCTCATGAAGCACTGGCAGCCAGCAGCACCCTCCCTGCTTTGATTCCTGTTCCAGGGCACTGCACCTGCACAGAGTGCTGCACCTCAGCAGGGAGAGCAAGGGAAGGTTCCACAGGCATCTCTCACACACCTAGTTAATGTGTAAAGCCTGAGTCTGTGATCCTCCTCAGAACAGAGCAGCTTTTCACATGAATGGCAGAGGGATGCTCCTAAAAGATAAGGGATCTCTGTGAAGGCTGGTGGTGGCATTCCCATATGCCGCACCATCTGTAATGATGGGATATGGAGGAGATGGTCATGGGTTTGGGCATGTCAGTGGCCTGATGCACCAGTGCTCAGCACCTTCTTGTGGGGGCTGGCTGCAGTGAGAGGCTCATACTGGCTAGCAGGTATGTGGGACTGCCACCCCCACCCTGCAAGGTATTCAATTCTGGGTACTGGATCCTTCCAAATGTAAAGTATTTATCCCATGCAAGAATGGATTGAAGAATATTTTTCTGGTAGATTAAATAATTCCAAGAGTAGAAAGAGGAATGGCTCACAGTGGAGAAAAGAACAACATCTGTGCAAGTAGAATTACTTTTTCCATATTGATTTATTTATTATTATTACCATTATTTATTTATTTATTTATTTCCAAGAAAATTGGGCAGGGGGCAGGGACCGGCTGAGTGGAACAAGCAAAAGCAAAACAAAGAGAAGATTCCCAATAACTGGAACAGTCTCTGTATGACAGGCAGAGATACCTACTTCTTTTACAGGTTGATGAGACATTTAAGTGAGATGTTAAAAATTCCATGCACAGACCGCTGTGGCAGCTCCACTGTGTAAAGATGCTCAGTGATGAGCCTGGCAGGTAATCGATGGAGATTTGCTAAGGCCCATGCTCAGCAGGTACTTAATGCCTCTGTAATCACAGCCCGAATGAAGCTCACCTCCAAACCTTGTTGTATTTTTCAGAATCTGACAGGATTCCTACATACATAAGAGATATAAAGATACCAGGGTAGGTCTGGACAAGAAGCTGACCCTCCTTTAATTCATGTTATTTAATTCATGCAGAAATCCATGGGTGTTCACAAAATACAGGATTGGATTCAAAGAATGATTTTCTAAATCATAACAAGTGGAATATTCTGTGTGGCTGAACTAAATCACAGTCCAAAGACTCTCCTGTGAAAATGCATAACTTCCCAATTTTGTGGCACGGAAGATACATGTGCCCATTGTGTGTGTGCTTGCGTGCATGGGGGAATGTTAGAATTGGTTTATATTAGTGCATATTTAAGCAGGAAACATAAGACAGTTATTACGACTAATAAACTAGTGAGTTTAGATCTATGAATTTGAAACAAAACATTATGTTTCTTTAAAAGTCATAACCTAATACAGAGTTTTGTCAAAAACATGGAGTCAAGTACTAAAATCCTTTTTCCCTGGTAATATCAGTATAATTTATGTCTCCATAACAAAAAAGTTGGAAGTCTGTTCATCAAGCAGATTGTGTCTGGGTGAGATTTTATGCTAATAAGTTAGAACTCTATGTTTGATTTACTTGATGGATAATATAAAGAGAGTAACAGTGAAAAAGAAATACATTTTTAATATACTATTCTGCAGTCTCTGTAGTAAACCAGCAGATGAACTATGAAATTTATATTTTAGATTTCATTAGGATTGTATTAAGATGTATGAAAGATTATTATCCATATAAGTAAAATAAAATAAAAGATCTGTCTATTGTGACAATTACAATTTTTTAAAAAATCCTTTGAGGCTGGAGTTTCCTGCCATATTAGACAAGCTGGCTCGACTTAGTCTCAAACTACAGTAGATGCAATAATTCATAGCATCTGAATGTAAAAAAGTATTCCAGTATTTAAATTAGCCTTTAATAGATGGCATGAATCATTTTTGTACTCAAGATTTTGCACATAGGATTGCACTGCCAGAAATGCAATGTTCTCGGTGACATTATTTAAGGGTTTCATCTCATATTGCTGCTTCAGTAAGATTCCAAGGGTTGCAGAAATTGTGATGGGGTACACTGAACAAACTTATTACAAATAAAGCACTCCTCAGCTATTTAGGTAGCTCTTCCAGAAGAAAATTTTGAGTTACATTTTGATACAACACCGGTATACCAAAGAATATTTTTAATGAAACGTAAAAACAGATTACAAATTGTATCCAAATCCAAGCTAGTAAGTTCTTGCAAAACAGTAAGTTTGAACCATGACTATTTGTAATGTGATAAAGTTAATGTAAATTTAATGGCTTTCAAGACACAAGCTATTAAATACCATACAAACCTGGTAAATCTATTTGAAAAGTCAGTTGCTAGGCTTCTAGATCTTGCTACAGTTTCAGAAATTGCAAGTTTAATTTCCAGCACCCCCAGCTGAGATTCAGAATTACAGCAAAAACAATTACTTTCTTTAAGGTTTTACATACCAGTCAGGAGAATGAGTCACTATTCCAGGAGGTTGCCAATATATACAGAGATAGATACATGCAAGAAGGGAAAGCCCCGTGGAGGGAGGGATGAAGGGCTGCCTCACCCCTGTTAACCTCCTGCACCTCAGCCTGCAGCCAGCCCTGCTGCCATCATGGGGCTCTGAGACACCCTTGCCTGAAGTCATTCCCCAGCCATTGGCTGGACTGACACTGAACTTAAAGCAGGTAAAAATACACTATGTAGGGAAAATATTAAACCTTTCTTCACTAGGACCAATGAAAAATACCCAGCAGACAATAGCACCAATAAACCAAGTGATCCATAAATACGTTTCTACTGCACAAACAAAAAAAAGAAAAAGAAAAAAAAAAGAAAGGGTGGGGAGAATTAACTGCAGAACATTTTATCATGCTGAGCAAAATGCAGACTTCTGCAGGTTGTAATAAAGCAGTCACAGCATACTTTTCTTCCTGGCTTTGCTCCCACTGAGCTATCTCCCAGTTCTCAGGGACTAATTACCCTAAGCATCAGCAACTGAATGTTTTTCTGCATATTCAGCTGAAATTTTTATGAATTTCTAAGATTTTGGGCTTAGCATATTCATGATGAAAATTCTTGAACTAATATTAAAATACAAGAAAGAGTCAATGACTATTCCATGAAAAGCCACCAAGGTCTCACAAATCTGACAAAAGTACATCCCTTGGTATGCAGTTTATCTCATGCAGATACTGGGTTTGAATGAGCAGAGTAGGGTCATCCCCTCCTCTCCCATCAAAGGTCCTCCATTGCCCCCTTCAAAAAAAAAAAAAAGCAGAATCAGCAGCAAACACAGCCCTGGCATACTCCTGTAGTTGCTACTGTACATTGCAATCATGCCTTTAGACTTCCTGCCCATTGCCTGGAATTTATGACACAGGATGCCTGACCCTATCTGACTCTGATGTTCTGGCCCTGGATCCTTTCTGAAAACACTGTATCTCTGAAATTATGTTTCAAATCTGCAAAGAAAAGATCTCCTAGAGAGGTTATATATTTCTGTCCTGTGATATCATCAAAAAGAAGGGTTGTGAAGCTACAATTTAAGCTGAATGCTGAATAAAAAGTCAGTTTAAAATACTCTTCTTTGTCAGTGACAACAAAGCCTTGGAGTTTAAAGGTAGCTTCAGAATAAGATATTTAAGCTTTGTCTGTGGAATCTAATCCACATGCTGATTATTTGGGTGTGTGCCTGGCTAATAGACACTACTTTCATTTGATTGCCATTCTTTATCCACAGATGAGTAAGAATGTCCAAGAATTTCAAGACTGATGTCATATGCCTTTTTTTTTCCTTAACAGTATTTTATATAACCAAGACAACGTAAATCAAGATTTTCAAGACAAAACAAGAAAAAATCCCTGTGAGAGTAGTTTCTTTTAACATAGAAACAGCATTTTTATTGTCAAATAAAACCAATGCTATTTTCACTTCAAAGCTCCTGTGCTTTGCTTTCCCTACAGCGTTCTGCCTAAGGACCTTCCCAACCTCTTGCCTTTTAAAGAAACACATCCTAACAAAAATGCAACCAGTAAAAATCAATTACTCCTGCACTGGCTGTAATAGTCCAGGAAGAGTAATGACCAGCTATTTTGCAAAGGTCCCTATTCTTTTCTCCTGCTATATTGTGGATGTGGGGTACACAATAACTTTGGAAAAGAGGAGAAAAAGGAGTATTTTCTTACATGAGATGAAGATTCCTGCCAGTATATTATTATTTCTGAATTTGTGTCTCCTAGAGTCAGAAGACATACACCTCCCAAAGAGCAAAGAAAGATTTAGCATATTTTTAATATGTGCCATTATCAGTAAAGTAAATAGTTAAGAATGAAATTAATTGAACCAGTGGGACAAAAATTTGGATTAAAGTCTTTGCACTTGGGTCCTCAATTTAAGGTATTAATTCAATAGAATGGAATAGTTTGCACATACATTAAGTAATCAGCAAATATAAAGCAAATTTGAAAATCGCATTTCTGCCTAAATATACTGAAGGAATTAGAGTTTTAAGTAAAATTAAGGCTTCAGTTTATAAACACCTATTCTCTGTTTTCCTGCAGTAATTCCATTAAAATTGACTCTTAAACTATTTTCAAATCTGCCACTCTTTCTGACTTCATAGGAAAAGAAAAAAACCTCAAAACATATTGCTGTATTGAGGATCTATTATGAAATTGAAACTATTACAATTCCATCTGACCATGACCAGAATAAATATTTTCTTGAAGTTTTCCCAGCCCAAAAAATGAATCATACTTCTTTAGAAGTGCCTACCCAGATCTTCCTTGAAGAACTGCAAACTTGTGTCAATTTTTACAAGTATCTGCTCAAGCAAAGTCTGCTTAGAAAAGTAGGCAGTGAGACCAATTGATTTAAGTGGGGAAAAGCAAATAGACTTTTGGATACAAAGATCTTTTTGAATACAGAGAATTTGCATCCATTATTTACAACTGCTGTGCGACCATTAAAGAATATTTACTTAGAGATAGCATCTAACACTGAAAAAAAACTAATAATTTTTCACACAACACTGTTGAAAAGGGGGAGTAAGATGATCTTCTTTATATAACAATGTCTTATACATGTAAGTAGGTATGTTTTCTGATACTCAGAAAACCCTTAAGATAAAAGCCAAGACTGACTTGTAAAGGAAATATTTAATTCCCTATTCTCCCTGTGAAAAGGTGATATTACAGTATAGTATATTTTTTGTTGTATTTACAACTCAGTAAGAATGAAAAAAATACTGGAAGCCTCCCAGTAAAGGAAGTCGGTACTAGGAGAAAAATACAGGAAAGCATTAAAGTTTGTCCTGCACAGACAAAATAACTCTGTCTTCTGTCCCTCTACCTAGAAACATTAATAACTCAAAAAAGTGCCCAGTTGACTTTGAGATGAGGTGGCTCCTGGACTACAGTGAAAACTCATTTCCCAAGTCTTCAATGAACTGAGGTAGAAATTATGTATTTTACTTTATTTTTAATTCCTAAAATTGTCTTACTTACTGCAAATAGCCTCACAGAGGATGTATAATTTTGTGTGTCAGTGCTAGGCAGAGTTTTGCTGGAACTGAGTCTCTTACTCAGTGCCTCTTTTTGAGGGAGAGTACATCTCTGCAGCTCCTCATGGAGAAGTTTTATGGCTCTGAATACCTAAAATTTCTTCTGCCAGAAGAAATCTTTTCCAAAACCAGATAAACATGAAATGTTCAACAACACAATTCTGAGGAGCTGCTTTTTGAAACAGTTTTTCTTTTAGAGGAAAATATGGTTAACCTTCTTTTGCGAGTGCTCTGCAAAGACATTTTACCTTGTATGATCTTAAGTCACAGTTTCTGTAATTCCAGTTAAAGGGCTAATAAATCACCTTATGTCTCTCTACCTCCCTTTTTTCTGCTGTCAATTGGTACAGAAACTACCAGTCTTCTAAAGAGAAAAGAGTTTTCACGAAAGTTGGTTTCTTTTTTGTTTTTTTTTCTGGAGCAGAAATATACATTTTGAATGTGAAATAAACATTATTACAGGGTAACCAGTGCAAAGTTTTGTTTATTTGTGGGTTGCCATAAAGATACACTGATGAGTTTGATGCAAGACACTCCTTAGGTGGAACTGATGTTTCACTGAACATTCACACAAATAAAATGCTCCGGATATTTGTTTCAACCTCAAAGTCCTTCTCAGAGGCCACACTAGACTCATGGCCTGTTAATGCTGGCAATCAGCAATGAAAATCTTGCTTGTTGAGAGGAACACTTATCATATTTTTCATATCCCTCCTGTGTAGCAGTCTCACTGTTGCATCATAGAATAAAATCTCAGTGTGTTTCAGGTAGGATTGCAGTAGCACTTCCGTGGATGTTGTCTCTAATTCAGGCAGAACTTCTGGCAAGTGCTATACAGTCAATAACAACTCTTTCTATTAAGAGGGTGTTAAAATAGTATTATTAAAATATATTATATTATATTATATTATATTATATTATATTATATTATATTATATTATATTGTTATAATATAAAGAATATGTCTTTAGCTAAAATCTGAGAAATTATGCCATCATGTAAAAGAAAGCCCTTAGAAACTTTTTAAGAAGTCATTTTAAAAATGGCATTTATGCCCTTTTAAGAGAGATGGACATTTCTGATTTGAAAATCTTGATGAGGAAGCCAAGTCTTTTTTTTATGCTCAATGTAACATATTACACCAAACACGCACTTAACTATAAGACCTCATGCCACATAGAACAGTTCTTAATAAAATACTTACTTAATGACTCTGAGGCAATATGCTGCAACACACACAATTTTGAGCTGTACAACCAAGCTAACACAAGTATGATTAAGCATTGGGCTCCCTTTTCTCCCTATGGCATTCAGAACAGCTCAGAGCTAAAAACAAAGAACAGAGGCTTTTTTTCTCCTTAGCACATGAATTATTATATTTTCAGGACAGAGAATACTGTTTATGAACTCTGGCTAGCTGTTGGGATTACTAATAGTGCATCTGTATGTGTGCCTCATGACTGTATAACTTTACACAATTCTCTTCCCCACTTCCAGGCCACCAATATGAAGCCAGTCATTGCTGTCAGGTCATTTGAATTTTGTCAGAGCTATGGCTGAAAGGTCAGTATGTATCTTTGTCATAGTAACCATAACCTAGTTTCTACCCACAGAGGACTGTGCTGGTGGGAGTGGGATTGCCTTTCTCTTCTCCCAGGTGACATGTACCTTCTGGGGTCTCTGTAGCTGCTCAGTTTGGGGATAGGAGGGGCCCAATATGCAGAAGCCAATGCCAATACTACAGGCAAGCTTTCAAAAATGTTTGTTTGATATGAGACCACCAGCTGCTGTGGAGAACCTCAGCTAGGTGAGAAGGCAGAGCAAAATCACCTACAAACAGTCTCAGACTCTAGCCAAATGCCCTGGAGAAAACAAATTACCAAAGAAGCACGAGCTAGCTCAGCCTTTTATGGCAATGCCATATTTCTTTTCCTTCTCTCTACATTGAAAAGGACAGCTTGGCCTGAGTCACAACATAAATGCAGCACAGCAAGACAAACTTGACTGATGAGCATAAGAATACAGCAGTGGTTCATTTAATCAAAAGCTTTTATAAGCAACTAATGTAAATTAAAATGCTGAAAGGAAAAATCAAAGTTACCCAGGCTGCTTGAACCTGCTTTAAAAGCATACCAACACCCATATCCACACCCTTTTTTTACTTCTTTGCTCTGTTCCTTCTGGAACTATAATATATAGTTTTTTTATAATTAAATAAAAACCACAAACCAGAACTTTCAAGCAGGATTGTACTTTAACAAAATGCGCCCTCATAAGTGAGTCAGTCTGCGATGCCCATTAATGGCTAACAGCTCCGTTAAAAAGGGTGAGCAAAAAAGCCTTAAAATGTTTTATTGTTTAACGTGAAAGCACTCAGAACAATGGATGGGCATTTTTTTCTATGAATCAAAATAATCACATTTAATTAATTAAATGCACACAGCATCTGATTCTGTAGCTGTTCTGTGCATGGAAGTCAAGTGGGTTTAATAAGATGCAACACAATAGAGTCAATTAGTGCATTTGTCTCTAACCTACAAAATTAGGGCAGTTGGTTTACTTGCATATAAGCTTACTCCTGGATGAGTATCTGTTTTCTCCAGTGATGTCTACTCCAGACAGGTTTGGTTTTTCTAGAAGTGGCTACCAACTATGGCTTTAAAGCCAGACCAGAAACAAAGCAGGAAATCGCTCCAAAAGCCAGTTGAATTCAGCAGGATCAAGAGTTCATTTTTATCTTTGAAAAACAAGATGCTGTCAAAAACCAGATACCTGAAAACAGAAAACCTATTTCTGAAATACCTATCTTTAGGCTATGTCATGTTTATTCAATGTTCAGTCAAGAATTTTCAAGAAATTGGAGTATCTGTGTTGAGCAGAACAGTATTGATATGATGAACATCTGAGGAAAAAAAAATAGTAGTTTAGGAACTTATTTATTCATCTAGTCAATATGATTGCCTCCCTACTGAAAAAAACCCCAGAGCATTATAATACCAATTTCCTGGAGATGCAGTAGACTTACTGGGAGGTCTATTAATTGTGTGTTAGTCTCTTGGATATACCTGTCTGCAGTACAAGGGCAGGGATCGATTTTTAGTGTCATGTTTAAAAAGAAAACAATCAGATCATTCAAAGACAAGAATACGTTGGCAACACTCTCCCATTCCACCCTAAATAAATCCAAGATATAGCTCTTATTTTATCTTGAATGAGAGGGTGACTTAATTCAGAAGATAAGGTAGGTAGGCAGCCAGTAAATACCTGTCAGAGTATCTGCTGCCATTTGGACTTAGGGCATAGCAACCAAATCATTACAGGGGAAATAAATGTACTCTGGGACCAAGTTTTTGCAAATGACCACTACTTGAAACAATCTAACAATCTAACATTCTCTTCCTTTTGAACTGAAATGGTGATTAAAAAGGCAAAAAAGACAATCCATCCTGGCAGCAGTTTAGGCTTTGAGAAAACTAAGCTGAACAAGATCAGAGCAAACTAGAAGACATCATTCCTCCAAGTCATTTGCACAAGAAAGCAAGTTTATATAGTACCCCAGACCTGCTAAAAGGAAGACAGATCATGGCAAGAGGTGTTAGAGAAGAATCAAGTGCTGAGTTGCCTTTCAGGAACAAAGCAGTCATAAACTATTGAATATATGTGTGTGGGCATGTACCCATGGCAAACTTGGAAAGTAATGGGCCCAGTTGGTTTTCCATCCTGTAAAATCAGAGTCTTATCAAATGTCACCATAACAAGACTCAGTAAACTGATCTTGCAGCAGTGAGTAGAAGGCTTCATCTTGCTTTGCAATCACATCAATTTGTCTCATGCTAGTTTTTATATTTCTTGTTAGAGGCAAAAAGGTTAATAAAAAAAGTATCAACCTGGTGTAAGTCAACCATGTGCTATGTTTGGTCAGACAGTCACCAGAGGACCCCTCAAGCCAGATAATTCATTGGTTCTGTCATCCGAAAATTTGGTCAATACTGGTAAGTACTGTATTGTGTCAGTCATTTTCAAAAGAATTGTATTAAAATATATATAGCATTTAATTCAGTCATCTATTCACAAGGAATGTTATAAATTTTCAAGTATATAACACAACATGTCTACTTGCACATTTTTTTTCTTCCTGAAAAATTGTATATACAGTATGTCTCTGCACAAATACCCAGATGTTTTGATTTCCATAACTTTATTTTTACAAATGCTAAATGGCCACAGTTGTCATTGAACCTTTGAAGGCTGAGGTAGGGTCCCATAGACCATTATAGATTAACCTTAGTTTGTCTAAAACACATCTTACTGGGTGTAGGGGTTTTGAACATAGGACCCTCCAGGGCTGAAAGGGATACCAACCTTCTGCAACATAAACAATTTTATTGACCTCAGAAAGAAATGAAAATTGGGAACTGAAATCCTTTCATGACAGAATTCTGGTTTTACACACAGACACCAGTCATGGTTTGAGATGCTGTTTTGGCTTGGCATGATTAAGTGACAATATTTCATAAATGAAGAGAGAAGAGATAACTGTCTGATTAACACTTAGGAAAATGAAAACAGTTTGGTAAACATAAATGTTTGCAACATGTGAGGGAAATATATGAGTGGGTTGAGGGCAGCTGAAGTGAAAAAAGGTAAAGGATAATTATTCTTAGCATAGAGTTTTAAAAATTATCAAATTTGTCATATATTGACAATTTTTTTATATATGAAAAATATACCACATTGCCTCCTTCTTTGTACCTTTGACTGAATTTCATCCCTATAGACATTAATGAAGCATGTCGGCCATTTCCTACACTAAATTTCTTGGTTTCAATAAACCTAACAACCTTGACTGAGATTTTTATTTGTCAATACTCTTCAGTTCATCTTATTAACCTGTGCATTGCTGATGGCACTAAGTGGCCCTTGAAGTATATGGGGAAACTTGTGTGGGAGTGTCAAAATTACAGTGCAACTTTAGCTACTGAATAGTTTCCTTAGTAAGTGCCCAGCATGCATGTGCTAAAGCCTTGGGTTAGGCAAGAGTGTGCCACTTGAGTTTACACTCAGTTATCTGGAAATTGAAGAGATATGTCAACATCATTAAATAGGCACTTAAAGGGAAGCTAAGAGAAAAAAGTTGTTGGCCTGAGATAGGAGCATAAATGTCAAGTTTTGATAATGTAGGTTATTTTCTACTCTGTTTGTAGAGCATAGACATCTTGTCTGACCACTGAGTAATTTTTTTTTTCCTGTTTACATATTTCATCTGCCAGAACCTCACTTCTCACAAACAATTTGTGGGTCTCCTGATTTTGCCACTATTTTTGTTTTTATTTCAAAAGACCTGTTTTTTAAAAATGTAAATATTTTGTTTTGCTATGTCCAAACTCAAATTTAATTTCTCATTTTTGACTTTTAATTAAGAAATGAATTTACTCCTTTAACTATGGAGAATAAGGGGTTGCAAATGGCAAGTTTTGCTTGAACCAAAGCAAATTGTTTTTCATTTCAGTGAAAGAATAAAAAAAAAATCAGTTCTGTATAAGATAAACTTTTCTTTGTCTAGTTCAGCAGTTGTCTGCAAAAACAATTATTCATGCAGCTCTATTTAACCTGTTCTGATTTCATGGGCACTTTAGCTTTGTTGAGACTCCTGAACACAAAATTCACAAATTATCTTTCAAAACAATTTGAGGAAGCCAAAAATCAGTGCTATGAGGGAGATCTGCAATCTAAATGCCTGTTTGAGCGATCAATGGTACACATAGAAAAATGAGATTATTTTGAATAGCAGCTTGTTTATGTCTGCTTTGAATGCTCCTAGAGAAAGCACATTTTTGGCACACTCAAGCACCAAAGTGTTACTAGTTCATGACCTTATTCATTCATTATTGAAAAACATCACCCCAAACACCTGGTTAAAATAACTTAGCCTCGTGTCCTGAAGTTAATTTAACTATTAAGGTATCAAAGAATTTGGCACTGAGTTAATAAATCATTCTAGTAAGCATTGTTATGAAGTAGGGTGTAGAAAGAAGCAAATAACCCCATGGAAATCAATCTGTCAAGGGCTGAAAATAAATTACTGTAAAATGGAGTGTGTTTTAACCACTTCTCAGCTGTTTGACTGTTGAGCCATAAAAATACAGACCTTTTCTGTGTACTGCAGAGCAGATAGTGTCAATGTGTCTGACTTCAGGACCAAGTATTTACAACAGAGCAAAGCAGTACTAAAAGTTGTGCTTGTGGGATGGACAAGCAAATTGAAAAATTGATGAAGTTCCTCGATAGTATTGTAAGAAAGGTATATTAGAAATGTTAAAGATAAAAGATAGTTCTATCTGGGTTAGAATTAGGTCAGCATTGCTGGAGCAAGGCATGGAATAATTTCATCTTAGTCTTTCTAATGGAAGGCTTCATCAGCAAACTCTGAATACAAATGTGGAAAGCCAGGAAGTTTAATCATCAAATTAAACATAGGGGAGATTCAAACCACACTCTCTACATATATGTTGATAATGGATGATGGCTCTCTTTCCCCATACAGGCTGAGCATAGAGCTTGTGCAAGGACTAACTTCATTATATAGACTTAATATTAATACTAGAAGGAGCTATCATCAAGGGTCATTGACCTCCTGTCTGCTCTGACTGCAGAGGCATCCTCCTGTTGAATTATGCATAGCTATATTTATGTTCTTATTTAAATATCATTTAATATTTATCTTATATAGGGTTTTTTTGCATAGTTAAATAGTCATCTGCTGTTTACCAAGCAGACAGTTTCAGGGCCACATAACAGAGCCTGGATTCACTTTCCTATGAACTGACTACCTCTACTTGTAGGAGCTTATTTTTCCAAACCTGAAAAAAAGATTAAATTATCTTCACATCTGGGAAAAAAAAAAAAAAAAAGAAAATTGTCTAATGTTCTGTCTGCCAAGGACCCAAAGGCACCCTCTTCTTTGGAAGTGCAAATTAAAGAAATGAATTTAGTTTTCTTGGGTTATTTAAAACTTCAGTCATTTGGATGTTTATTAGATGCAGGAAAGACATTTTGAGGATTTATATTTTATGCCTAGCATTTTGTTCTGCAGGATGTTGAATCAACTACTTGCGTAGAAAAAACAGAAAAATTCACAAAACATTGATACTCCACAGTACATCTTGTTCTAGTAGAAATCTGTGGGGAAGGAAGAGAAGCTTGCAGGCCTCCTCTTCCTATTGCATCCTTCCTATAGATGAGACAGAGTAGAAAATATATTTCCTCTGGAAAATAAAGTCCATGCCTGCAGTGTTTAGTACAGAGCCAGTTTAAGGTGGGCTGAGCTCCCAGACAGACAGGCAGGCTGCCCACAGCATGCTGTTTGACTGTAGCTGAGGTTCCAATATCGACCCTTGCCAAGAACTCTTGAACCTCAGGAAATCATGACCTGTAGCAGGACTGGCCTAACTCATGGCCAATTACTCCAGCCTGAGTAAGCAGGGGCCTGTGTCTATGCTGAATGAGCCCTACAAGTGGGCTGTGGCTATTTTGTGCAACGTGGATAATGGGCAAGTCCTGTCCTGAGAGCAGATTTGCTCTCTCTTGTCTTCCCAAGTTACCCCAGAGGAGTGAAAAAGAGCCAGACCATTAATTCACTTACCCTTGCACCAGCCTGCAGAACTGGCTGAATGCACCTGAGGAATGGTGCAGTCTACATGCCCAAACCTGTGTGCTGGAGATCTGCATGCAGGATTTTGCCTCAGGGGTCACAGTCCCTGCTCAGCTCCTCCAGAGCCTGTCTGGCTCCTCACCACTCTTCAAAGGCTCTGGGCTCATCTGCCCACAACAGTCACATGAACCCCCACCAAAACTTTTAGGATTCTTCAGGTCAAGATCAGTGACCTCCAACCCCACATGTACTCTCCAGCCAGGAACCAAGGAAACCTGGGGTGGTGGTGAGATGTGGGATACAACACAGGGTAATGCACTTAGACTAAGCCTCAGCAGTCCTGCTGCAAAACTCTTGCCAGGCTGAAGCTATCTGAACACAGTTCAACACAATATCACCAACTGTAGAACTGTGGCAGGGATAATACTAATTAAGTGTGTGTTTCGAGAAGATCTGAACCCTAATCTAAAATTACTGACAGAAGCAAATAAATAATTATCCAGCTGAAAATGTCTCAAAAAAAAAAAAAAAAAAAAAAAAAAAAAAAAAAAAAAAACCAAAACCAACTATTTCTTGACTTTAACAAATAAGCTCTCTATTTATGTTACAAGATGAGCAATTCAGTAGTGTATATCCTTCCCCTAATGGACCTTCATACTTTCAAATTAATTACTCCAAGACTGTGAATTGTAAAAACATGTTTTGCCTTTTTTGGTCCTCCCTGAAAAAAATACTGTGTTTGTAGGGAGTTTTTAATTAAAAAATAAAATCCCTCTCATTTGTCTTTGTACTTTAATTAGATGTTATACAAGTAGAAGGAGGTTTGTTATGTCACTTCTGAAAACAAAATAGGGTTATCAAACTCAGATGGTGTAATGACTTTCCTGCAATACCTGATGAATATGGTTTTCTGAAGTGAATGCTGATATTTTTCATCTCATTTGCCAAGTTGGAGATCCTAAGGTTCCTGTTTCTCTGTTTGAGTTTTTTGCTATATTTTGTTTTAAGCTGCTCAAGTTCAGGTATGCATCCATGGAGGTGTATTTACAATTTAAGAGAGCAGTCTACAGAGGTAGATAAGCTTTATCTGAACAAGCTGTTCTGTTTCACCTTGTACACCTCAAAGGGCCACGCAGACTCATGCTCCCAAAGCAGTGGCTAAGCAGGCTGGTAGTCAGATCCACTTTTCATCCATTAATTGAGCAAATGGGGCCAGCTAGGAATTTTATTACTATTATTGTTATTTTTTTTTAAGTCCGGGACTGGAAAAAGGGGCTATCAGAAAAGGCTGAGGCGTGAACCCACCATAGGAAATGCCATTATGACATAAAGAGGAGATAAGCCCATTAGGAGAGCCAGGGAGTAGTTGATGAAGGAATCCTGTAGTCATTTGTGTTAATTGCTGTGTCAATAATATTCACATAGGACAGATCCCAGCCTTAGGGTAAGTCTTGTTTCAGCATCAGATATTGTATAGCACAGGTATTTTCAGTATGCATTTAAATATAAACTGTTATTAAACCTGATATGGTGACTTGGAAACTTCTGAAGTGCCAAGCAAATGCAATTTGGCTATCATTTTGTGGAAAGAAATGTACCATTTGCTTTGGAATAAGTAAAGATAAACTCATGGGAATTTATAATAGTGAAGGGGGAGAGAAACATGCTTCCTTTTTCTAACTTACAAAATGGATATTTCAGCACTTTCATGTAGTGAATCCCCAAAATACAATACCCAACCATATAAAATGCATGAGATCCATTGTAGATTTAAAAAAAAGTCCAGATAGGGAATATATAGAAATGCAGAATTTGGTATGTAAGCTGCTTACCTAATTGTTTACACCAGACTTTTCACCAAGACAACTAAGAAAGAATGATTTCTCTTGGAAAAGTCCCCATTTCAGATCAGAACCTCTCTGGTTCCCACCTGGGTTTTGATTCAGCCCTATGCTTGAGCCATCTGACTCTTTCTGCCACTGTCAATGTCTATTTATCTTGCTTTTTCAAGCATTTGCAGATTATAATAACTAGCAAAGAACTTGCTAAGCTTACACTGAGCAGTGATTATCTATATCCTGAAAATATTCAGATCCCATTGTCAAGCTGACTTGACTCCTGCTGGTATTCATGGAAATTAATTCTGGGAACTAATTATGAAACCATACACACTGTGACCAACATGTGCAAACAGTTTGGCACAGCCCATTGAGAGAGATCCAGGTCAGTCTTGTTTACCCACCTTCCCCACCCCTGAACTGTACCTTCCAGCTTCCTATCCAGACCATCCCAGCAAATTAACCTAATCAAAACCTTAACTTACTATGATGTCCCACCCTGAAGTGTAAGAGAGCACCCAAGATTCATAGATGCTCATGGGTGAAAATAATGATGAAAGTCAGGGGCTCCTCTCTTCTTATAAAGCTTACAAAATTTTATTAGTAAATTGCATATTTGGAATGGAAATTGGCATATTAGTCCCTGACCTACTATATAAGCACATGGCAGTAGATTTTAGGTAAAGGGGGAGGGAGGGAGGGAGGGAGGGAGGAAAAAACCAGATATGTTTTCCCCACCCTGGATGTAAGTTTCTCACGTTCTATGCAAAATAGTTATCATATACAGTCTGTTCTTCCAGGGTTGGAGGGCTTCAGTGGTCTTGGGCAGTTTTGATCTCCCCCTCCAATCCATACCTACTTCTTGATCTCATTCCTGTGCTTCACTGAACTGTGTTGTGCTTATCTCTAGGATCTAGAGCAAGGATGTTTGTCCTGGAAAAGTGCTGCCCTACCTTGATATTGCCCCCTTCTCCTGCCACAAGTTCTTCTTTTCCACAGTGTGTTATTATCTATCAATAACCTTTGGTTATTGCCAACACTTCTTGGCTGGCTCCACAAGCATCTGGCTATCGGTGTCTAAGATACACATATTAGCCCCTTATCTTCTGGATTTCCACACTTACAGAAAACTGACCCACCTAAAGAAAGACACCAGAAAAAAAAAACAATAGTTAAATAGTTTGTGAGTTTGGTGAACAGAACTGGCTTTTCAAAGATGAGAAGATTGTTAGGGTCAAAGTAAAGTAAGTGACTACAGACCAGTGCACTAAAGAGGGTTGATTGCAAGAGAATGAAAGAGCAAATGGGATTCCTCCTTTTCAGCAGTGAGTTGTTATGAATATTCACCCTCAATACAAAATATTATCCTGAGTTTATAAAGAATGTGAAGGTTTTTGCAAGATCCTGGACTAAGACCCACTTTTGTTCTGTGTAAAAATAACTGAAATCAATCAAGATACCAATATAATAAAAAGAAGAAAATCTAAAATGGTGCACAGGAAGAGTTATTGTGTACTATTATTAAGCTAATGGAATTTAAATAATTAATTCTGGTATGTACAGAATATAATTTTTCAATGACAAGGTGTAACTTCTTTGGAAGAAGGACGAAGCAGCTTCAAAAAGCAGGTCAGTGGAAATCTCTCCATCTCCCCACTCTGCTTAAATGACAGTTTGCCAACAGATGCGAAGTTCTCTCTATTAATTGATCTCTACTACTACCAGTACATGACAAGGTTATATGACTTCACAAAACCACAGCAGTCTGTAATAGGTGATGGCAAAAACCTAAGAGCTGTGTCTAGGTCACCACAGAGATCAAGGTGGACTGGTGTGGTGAACCAGTACTTATTTTATTTTGTACTTTACTCTGTACTTATTTTATTCAGCCCCAAAAGCCTCAGCTATCAGTTACAGGAACCACTAAAAATGCAAAAACATTCCCTTTTGCTTCTACATTATCCACAGACCTCCAGGCTTTGGTTGTGTTCAAGCCATAAATGTAGATATTATTTGACATTTCATTTCTCATTTCTGTTCCAGCCTGAGCAGGTCATGGAGCAGGCCAAACTGTAGCTCTGCAGTGGAGCACTGGAGAAACACATTCCCCCAGCATGTAACCATGCTGGAAGGAAAGGACACTCTGACAATTAAATATGAAATAATATTTAGGGATATGCCTATCAATGATACTCAGTATTCTTGGTAAGCATTTGTTTTTTCCTACCTGTTGCTATTCAGCCACAGTTAGCTGCTGAGTGCTGGAGAAGGGCTAGCAAGAGAGAGGCACAAAATGATCTGATAGACAGTGGTTCATAGAAGCAATTGCGTCAATGCCTCTCGACATGGGGGACCCCTGCGTCAGCTGCCATCTGTGGAGCAATGGATTTGCACCGATCCTTCCACCACAGGTTGTCAGCAATAGGTGAAGCACAGAAAACACAATGAACCAGCACACCTCCTTGGACTGTCAAAATAATGTGTAACACCACAGAACATGAATCAGCCAACTCCTTGACTTTTCCCTCAGTGGATATACTGCCAAACACCTGGCCATAAAGTAAGGACATTTGTTTATGGAAAAAAAATTTCAAATCAGACCAAATCTCCCTCAAATTATATGATTTCTTAATAATATGATTTTAAAGATGACCATCAAAGCACTAAACAAACTTAATCATCCTTATAACTTTACTTTCTTTTTTTTCTTTTTTTTTTCCTTCTTTTATGTTCTTACCTATCATCACAAAAAACTAATGACTCATTCTGGTTGGTTAGATCTTACTTAGAGTGCCTGGCTCATGGAGTTTCTCTCAATTGCACAAAGACCAATCCCTACTTTGGTAGCACATCTCCAAGCACTTGCTTAATTTCAGTTCAATGATTTGACCCCCAGAGCTAAAAGACTCCATTCTTAGACCATACAGTAAAATAAGCCTGCCCACAGCAAGACCAGTGTAACTCTTAAAAATTAAGTGGACATGATACTGCCTCCAAATTTTGCCATAGGTGCACTTCTGTAGGTAGGTGAGAACTTTTAAAAACTCATTTTATGTTCTTGAGAGGTGGGATGTGACTACAGAAGCCAGAGAAGCTTCAGGTGTTGTTCTATGCAGTATCTATGCTGTAAACACAACAATAGCTATAAAGACAGTTGTGGCTGGAGGTGGTATTGATAAGGACTAGATGATGGCATGTTCTCAGCAGGGGGACAAATGCTCCTGAGGGGTAAGCATATATAAGGAATGTATTAAATTAAAAGCATTATTTCCTTTGATTATTTCAGACTTACTTTTGACTCAGCAAGTAGAGACCATACAGCCATCTACGCTGATTCTTTTGTCTTTCTCTGACTCTACTTCAAAATTCCTAGTTTCTGCTCCTCCACCCTCTTTATTTTTCCATATTTCCTGACATTCAAGCCTCAAGTCACACCCAAACCAAAAATAATCATATTTTGAATGAGATCAAACCACATGATCTCATTCTGAACGTGACCAAATGAGTTTGACAGTTCCATTGCCCCCAGTGCTTATGAACAATCCCCATTTCCCAGTGGCTTGGATGAATGGTTGAATGGCAGTGAACTCACATGCTCAAAGCAGACTATTTGTCAATGTCTAAACCTTTGGCAGATGTCTCACTGTGCTTTTCAAAATATTTCTGGAGTTACAGAAGATATCCAGACTATTGGATCATTTTTATGTATTTGGAAACATCTGTATTTAAGAAGCTCTCATCACCTCCATCAATATCTGTTCTACAAGCCACTGGTTAATACATAATCAAAGCCTGGGAAGTTTGTTATACCTTCTCCCAAGCAGAGCCACTACAGAGTCCACAGGACATCAGATACTAATATTTGAGCAGATTACTTGGCAAACCAAATTTGAACAGTGCCAAACACATTTTAGTATGACATAACAAAACATCCTAACTGGATTTTATAATTTAAATGATTTCATAATCAGTGTATATATTTAATGCAGAAACTAAACACTAAGGAAACCATCCATTTTCTTTCCATTCACAATTTACAACTCAGAAAGAGTTGAGGAAGTAGTATGTTGCTTTCTTGTGTGTATACTGTACAATGTGTTTCACTACTAGTTAACTAATAACATGATGCAATGCCCACTCTAGGTTGGAGTTTACTGATGTACTTCAGTTTGTGTAGAGGAGAGTTCATTTTCTATCAAGAAACTCTTAATACATAAGTTTAAGGTGCATCTCCCTCCATAAAATCTTACCATAACATGCAGTAAGTTTAAAGATAGATTTTTTTATGAGTTTTTTAGCTAAAAAATGACAAATCTGACAAGATAATTGTCCTCAAAACATTTTGTATTATTGTTAAGTTGGAGATTCTTGCCAGTTTTGGAACCAAATTATGAAGATATTTAAAATTTTAGCAACAAAGTCTGATCACCCACCTGTTTCTCAGACAACTATTTTTTAATATGTCAAAAAAAGTTCATTTTACTTGATATTTAAAAAGCACGTGTCAGATATATTATCCTGTCTGTGTGCTCACTGCCAAAGAAATCAACTGTCATCTGAAATGCTTTCCTGAAGAGAAGAAGACAGACTTGTACCTGTGCCAGGAATATCTTTGTTTTAAGTTAAAGCAACTCCTATGCTTCACTGGTGAACATTTAGAAAGTCAAGTTCTAACCTAGGGGCATTTGTCACCCTTCATTCGGGCTGAAGTTTTCTGCTGAAGCCAAAGATGATTACTATCCTCATTTTATAGTACAGAGGTTACTCTGTCTTTAAGATTTAAAGTATTTTTACTCTATTTGACAATGGTCTATATTTTTACGCAAGAATAATTTTAGTCTGCCTATCCCTAAATCAGAGGTATTTATTTTTTCCTGAATATCATTGTCTTGCTATTATACTTCAAGCTTTTGTCTGGTTTGTGTTCTATATTTATACAAATCCTCCTATGGGTGCAGGCCTGCAGACACATTTTTCTTTACTCCCCTTTTGACACTTGCTAGCATCTGAAGTAACAGTAATGCAGAAGAAGAAATTAAGGATAATATTATTCAAGAGGGATCCTTTTAACACTTATCTCTTATAAAAGACTGATTAAGATATAGAAAAACACTTCAGGAATTGTATTCTGATCTCAAACCACTGCTCATTTTGCCTCATCATTTTTAATAGAATGTTTCCTTCTTTGCACACATGTAAGTGAAAACACAGTCAGACCCAATTTATTTCCTCTTATATTGAAAATACATCCTGGACTGAGTGGGACCACAGGTCATCACAGTTTACTAACAGCAATTAGTATGTGTGCTGAGCTTTTCTTTTATGATCAGATTAATTTGTGTGTTGTATTCTCATTACTCTGTATTTGATAAATAACCTTTCATATCCTTGTAATATTAATTCTCTACATTCATCTGCTGTATTTAATAAATTGTATTAGACCAGTATCAGAAACAAATATTTTTTACATTCAAATTGATGCCTGATCCTGTGCCAGTACTCAGAAGACTGGTATGGAGAGCAGCTCTAGCATGTGCTGTCAAATGCACACCTTAGTTAGCTGACACCAGCTGAAGGACTCCCACAACCAAAAGGCTCTGGTACCTACGTCTACTCAACATAAAACACACTCAATTTTAATTCTCTCTGCACAGATATTTGGCCTATGAGACACTGTAAGTCTGCAGGTACCGTAGTGCAATATTGAAATACCTGCATAGACCTAGAATTGCACAAGCCCTGGGCAGCTATTCACAAAAATCCAACAGGGATCAACCTGCAAGGTCTGCAGCCAAGATATTCCCAAAGAATAAACATTATTTAGACTTGACCAAAAAAAATAAAAAGTCTAGGGTTTAGCATTAAGTTATAGAGTAGGCTAGTGGCAATGATTCTTCTTAATATGTGAAAGATGCGAGTTCAGTGACTTCACTTGCCCAGAAAAACTTCTAACTGCACTTCCTGTCTTCTTAGTGAAAACATAAGTGACCAAGATGTTCTCAGCCCTCTTCTGCTCAAAGTCTTTAAACTTGCATGGAATAATTAAATATTCACTGGTACACAGTAGAGAAATATATGATTATGGCTCTATTAGACTAGTGTGTGTGTGAGGAAACTCACTTGACAAGGCAGAGATCTGTTTTCCAGTCCTTGTTTCAATTTATATTCAAGTATTCTAAATTAAGATTTGAATTACTGGCTAGTGCTCATGCATTTTAAACAACAGAGTGTAGTTTGGTGCTCACACTCTTGTCAAATATTTGGTCATTACAGTTTCAAGAAGAGGGACTGGAGGAGCTGTTTGAAATGCACTCTGTTGCCTCCTACTTCAAGCAGTTGTATAAAATGTGAAACTGACAGGTTCAGATAAAAGAAGGAATTAAATCTTGCTCTTCTACATGTCAGGTTGATGCTCTGATGAGCAAGACGGGAGGAAGTTGCGGAAGGAAGGAAGTTGCGGAAGGAAGGAAGGAAGTTGCGGAAGGAAGTTGCGGGAGGAAGGAAGGAAGGAAGGAAGGAAGGAAGGAAGGAAGGAAGGAAGGAAGGAAGGAAGGAAGGAAGGAAGGAAGGAAGGAAGGAAGGAAGGAAGGAAGGAAGGAAGGAAGGAAGGAAGGAAGGAAGGAAGGAAGGAAGGAAGGAAGGAAGGAAGGAAGGAAGGAAGGAAGGAAGGAAGGAAGGAAGGAAGGAAGGAAGGAAGGAAGGAAGGAAGGAAGGAAGGAAGGAAGGAAGGAAGGAAGGAAGGAAGGAAGGAAGGAAGGAAGGAAGGAAGGAAGGAAGGAAGGAAGGAAGGAAGGAAGGAAGGAAGGAAGGAAGGAAGGAAGGAAGGAAGGAAGGAAGGAAGGAAGGAAGGAAGGAAGGAAGGAAGGAAGGAAGGAAGGAAGGGAAGGAAGGAAGGAAGGAAGGAAGGAAGGAAGGAAGGAAGGAAGGAAGGAAGGAAGGAAGGAAGGAAGGAAGGAAGGAAGGAAGGAAGGAAGGAAGGAAGGAAGGAAGGAAGGAAGGAAGGAAGGAAGGAAGGAAGGAAGGAAGGAAGGAAGGAAGGAAGGAAGGAAGGAAGGAAGGAAGGAAGGAAGGAAGGAAGGAGGAAGGAAGGAAGGAAGGAAGGAAGGAAGGAAGGAAGGAAGGAAGGAAGGAAGGAAGGAAGGAAGGAAGGAAGGAAGGAAGGGAGGGAGGGAGGGAGGGAGGGAGGGAGGGAGGGAGGGAGGGAGGGGAGTGTCTTCACTCCAAGAGAGGTTCTCAGGTTATCATTTTCAATTGAGGACAGACCCACCCGGGCCATAACTGCCTCCATCTGCCAAGGGTCTCAACACAGCTGGCAGAACTGCATTTACTCTTGACCCCTGATAAATCAGTGCACACACAGCACAATGCTGATATATCCACATCGTTTGTGTGTTCAGGTCACCCTCCTGTGCTCTCTGTCTGGTGTGTCTGTACAGAGAGTCCCACTCTTTCTGTTTCAAGTGCCAGCATATGTGGAGTGAGCTCAGATATTTTGGGACCCACATGTCAGACTTAGTTCTAGGTGTCTGTTTCTCCTAAAGCAGTTTTTTAGGCAAAACAAAGTTGGAGCTCTGGCTTTCCTTGAATGATTGGGTCCACAAAGCACTCCAGGTGTTCCTGCACTTTGTAATTGTCATCCAGAGTTTTTGGCTGTCTCAATGCCTCTGTATATTTTTGGAGTCTGATTGTCAGAGTTTCAGGGTTTGCATGAGTCCTGAAGACAGACAATACAGACCTGAAAATCAGACCAGCTTGTTAAGAAAAGCTGAAGATAACTGAACTTATATGTGATATTGAGGCTTCATTTACAATTAAGCACTCCATAAAAACTTTTAATGTTAGGAAGGGAAAAAAACCATTTAATCAATTCTTCTTGTCATTCTTAAGCATAACATAATGAGTAAATTATTTGTAACACAGACATATTACATAACTTTTAAATCAAAGATTTATTTCACTAGAATTTGTTAAAATGGTCAATATTTAGTTGTATTCAGATAATAATAGTGTTTTATTTTAAGTTGATTTTTCACAATGTACCAATTACTTGTGTTGTTTTAACTTGTTGTCTACATGCCCTCAGTATCCTTGCTCAGTTACTCTCAACTCTATGGTTCAATTACTGGTTTTTTTCCTTGTTGTGAAGGTAATCTGAATGATGTGATTAGTTGTCTGGTAGTCTTTGATGGCTTCTCAAAAAATTTGTGGATAGCTGCTGAGCCTGCTGATGTCTTCCAAAGTAAAAATAAAAGAAATCTATAACCAGTTACTATGAAACCTATGAATTTTGACTGTTTCTCTCCAATCCTTCTCCTCTGACACTTCCTGATGAGTAACTTTCTAAAAATATAACTTGACACTCTCTTATATATTCCAGATACATCCTTTTCATGGATACCTTATCCTTGAAAATTTGACATAATGAGGTCCTGCTACATTTGTCTAACCACTAAGGAATTATATTTCAGTATGAAATAAAGGGGGTAAAATAAGAAGAAATATCTGTTGCAATTAAATTACAAACACTGGGGAGCTGCAGGCATATATATATGGCTGTTGTGCTTAAATAAGGCTGTAAATTTCACTAAACTTCTTGATAGTCACTATAGTAAACTAAAATGGTCTGTAACACCCACAAGATAAAACTGTCTCCCTGTTGGCTACAGGAAGACGGGGGAAATGAGACAAAACCTGGATGCAAATATTTTTAGTTATGTTAATTGCTGCCAATGGAGTCTATAAAGATAAAAACATTCAGCTGAGAATAGGCTGAACCATTTTTGCCTTCTTTGGTAGAAGCCATTTGCTCTATTTTGAATAGAGAATTGAAGCTATAGTATGAGCAAAGAGAGATAATTTTGCAAATTTTTAAGCCACTTAAGCCCCCTTTTAAAATAGGATTTACAAAATACCTGCATTTTTACAAAAAAAAAAAAAAAAAAAAAAAGCAAAAAAAAATATTTTGCTTATTCAAGGCACATAGACAGATTTTTTCAATTATTTTTGATACTCTGGGTGAAGAATTCTTAGTCTGGCACAAAGCAAAGCACACAGAGAACTTAACAATGCTAGGACAAACAGTACCACAAACCAGAATGTTCAGGTGTTTTGTGTATTTGTGTGTGCATATATATGGCAAACTGATTTTTCAAAACTCAAAATATGCTGACCTGTTAGAGTCTTTGAAAAGTCACAGTGGAGGGTTGAATGTCATTTGTTATGTCATACGCAGACTCAAAGCTTCTTTTTCACAAGTATTGTCTTCTTTCAGAATGTCAGGATCCTGCCTGGTTATAAAAGTTTGCCTTCTGTCCAAGGAATGTCTGCTCTGCTTAATCATGCTTGAGTCTCTTGGAAAACAAACTAAAAACACTGCACATTAACATCCAAACTTTTTGTTCTGCTGTTTCTTATCCTTCTTTTCTTTCCCACAAAGTACTTTTCCTGGTTTTGATGAAGGCGGCAGCATACACTAGAAATATTCAACTAGAATTGCAGTACTCTCACTTTGTTATTTTCCTAGCAAGTAAGTATCATGTTCCTAACAGTCAATAATTCTGTTCATCTGTGGTACTTCTAAGATGATTTGTGAAATTACTATTTTGGAAGAGTTTTTAAAAGAAATTTGGAAATCTTCAGACAAAAGACAGTACTACCTCTGGTCTCTGGACCCTGTCCCAACAGAGAAGGAATGACAGCCTAAAATTCTACAGTGATAGTTTCCAGTATCATATTTTAGTAATTCATGTATCTTCCTGCTGTTGGACCCTCAAACAGGAAAGTGGTGTCCATCATAGCAGCACCTTTTTACTGTGTGCTCTTTAATTAAAAAGTACTCTATGTTTCTGTTGCTTCACATCAGAAGCAAACTAGCCACTTTCCTCCTAAATTCTGTTCAATGCATGCAAGCTAGCAATCAATTCTACATCTCCTGCAGTGTAGCAATTCCATACCAAATCAGCATGGTCTTGACCTATATCCAAGGATGGAAAAGAAGTAGAGTCACACACTCTGAGTGTGGCAATATCGGGATCCAAAATCAGTGCAAATATTAGGAATTAACCTGCCAGAAGGAAAATGCATCTTAAAGACATTTTGACATCTATCATAAATGTATACATATAAATGATTTAAAGGTGACTTAAGACACCTTAGATGACTGGCAAGAGGTTGAAAATCAAGTCATTGGATGTGTAGGAAACTAAATGCAACCCATTTCCAGAGTCCAAAGCAGCTAACCTAATTAACAGATCATTTGTTCTCTTTGATTTTTGTCAGTTTTGAGAGATATTAAGCTAGAGTGAACCTTTGGTTTTGCAATTTCTACATGAAAATTATACCAAGAGTTTACAGGCCCCTTACATCAACTTGGATAGAAGCAAGTCTTTGGTCTTAGTTATTTAATCAAAATTTACATTTCCCACACCAATGCATGTTCCTCAGACTGTAAAGAGTTCCAAAATCTGGGTGGGCCACCATGCTCGCTAGAACATCCTCATTGTGTTTGAGACTGGATTTCATTTAAGTTCTGTCTCTTCTGTCTTGCAAAGGATAATACATGTGGACATCTTATGTGAGACAAGAAAAAAAAAGAGCATCCTATGAATTAGCAGGGATAAAACTGTTAGAGAACAGAGCCAAGCTAATCCTATTCAGGAATAGTCTCCTCACTGCTAGGAGACCATCTCAAGCTCTGCCCATAAGGAAAGGAAATTTTGGTTGTATGCCAAATTTGTGCTACCCCATAATCAGATCTGCATGGCTATGCCAAAAGTCCTTTCATCTGATTTGGTAAATCTGCATTCCATAAGCTCCCTATCAC
Source organism: Vidua chalybeata (assembly GCF_026979565.1). NCBI lineage: Eukaryota > Metazoa > Chordata > Aves > Passeriformes > Viduidae > Vidua > Vidua chalybeata. The sequence goes on from NC_071530.1 coordinate 138,443,382, forward strand.
TGGTGCTTCCTTCTTTGAAAGACATTCATCTAAGCTCATCTCAGTGGTGTCTCTACCTTCCGCCAGTGTAGTCAACAGCCTGTAAAAGTCCCTACTTTTACCTTATTGTGGGAAGATAACCCTTAATAGGTCCTTGCCCATATCTCTATACTCCCTCAGACTTAATGATCTGTGTGTGCTCCTTTCACAGCATGGTCCAGTGTGTCAGTAGAAACTCCAAGTCAATATTTGCGCAGTTGAAGTGTGAACACAGATAAACATTTTGCAGCAGATGAAGGGTTGTGCCAACAAGCATCATTTCAAAATCTCATCAAAGACTGCTTTTAGCTATGACATGACAACCAACTGAAAGCAGACAGCCTTCCAAACTTACTAAGCAAGCAGAGTAATATATAATAACTGCCAGTATCTCTTCACAATGTGATGCCTGCTACAGACATGGGTAGTAGCTTGACTATGCTGCCTTACTAAATATTGTAGACTGAAAGCAGAACTTGGTTTTGGCAATCTTAAGCAACCACAGGTCTCTTAGAATTTTACTCAGATATCTATAGCTTCATTACACTAGCCAGGCCTACCCAGATTTTGGTGGGGTCCTATCCAGGACCTTTTGAAACATAAAAAATTATGTAACCCCTCTGCTGAGTGATATCTCCAGCTATTTCAAACTGCAGAATATACAAGAAAAAGCCATGTGACAGACCATAGCTGCCACAAAATACCTTCAGTATGGTACCTTCATATAGGCTGAAGTTTCTTTTTAAATTTCTTCCTAAGATCCATTGGAAGGCTGGCAGTTTTGCTTAAACTTGAATGCGGCTGCCTGATGATGAAGCAGGACACTGCAGTGATTCAACTCACAATCAGGAAATGCACACAAGCATGAAGTCTATACATAGCTCTTGAGCAGAGCTGGCCTTGATCCCAAGTCATACAAGCCCTTATTTTTTTTATTTTTGCCAGAAGCCTTTCCTTCACTTAGATTTATACTATCTGCATGTTGCCACACAATTATTAAGTCTTTTCAGCTATCAGATACTGATGCCATCATGGAGCTCACCATTCTCCCTGATGGGCATTTTGTCAAAGGCTTTGCTAAAGTCCAAATTAATTATGCTCAAGACTGTCCCCTTTTGTTATCAGCTAAGTCACTGATTACTGCTCCAAATGAAAAAAAAAAAAGGAAAAAGCAAAACATATTCATATTTTACCCTCAATAATTCTTTACTCTCTGAAGACTCAGACCATTCTGAACACTCAGACCATTTCTACCTTGACAAGTGACCTGGGTCATGATACCTGGATGTTTTACTCTTACTGAATTGAATGTTCAGATGCAGCTACAGCAGCCTCTAAGAAAGTTCCTGGGGGAGAAAGGAGTAATCAGGCAAGAAGAGACAGCAAGCTGTGTTCAGGGACTCGGAGATAAGATACTGTTTCTGGTTTTCCCACTGGCTGATCCTGGGATCTTGGACAAAAGAAATTGTAGGATTGCAAGCTTCTAGTCAATCTTCTATTGATTTTAGTGCTTTACTCTTTGGAGAAAGGGTTGTCTTGTATTAAGAATTTGTAAAGCACATTGCAGAAAAGAGCCCAAGCACAGCTTGATATCACTGAGTTATATGTAACCTGCTACACAGAATTAGTGACAGTAAAAAAATGTAGAAGGACACAAGGGCATTGTAAGGTGTAGTATGAAGTGTAGGTTAAATCACAGCAGAGGATGAAAGGAGAACCTAAGTAGCCTGCATAGTAAAGTTTGAAAGCTTAGGCCTTGCAAGTCATACCCCTTAATACAGATGAAAGGCTGTAAAATTTTGTCCGTATTGCTGAAAGTTAAGTAACAGATCAAGGAAAAGACTTTTTTTTAAGGATTTTCTTGGAATTTTCTTTGCAAGTGCAGGCTTAAGAAAATAATCTTTGCCCCAGCAGAGTAGGAATGAGACCCAAACTTTTGTGAAATAGCCTCTGATTTATATATATTTTTATTCCTTTTCTTCCTGAATGGCTCTGATACATCTGTAAAGATTGACTTAAACCCTCTGTTTTCCTTTATGACCATGCACGCTATTCTCTTCTGCTATGTTCTGCCTTCAAACCATTAAGTTCACACAGAAGAATTCTTTTTATTTTTATGGAGTAATTTGCTACGCAAAGGCTGGTCTTTTCATTTTCAGATTTCTAACGTTTTCAAGTATCTAAAACAGGAGGACTTTTTTTTTCCCACTTCATGGAAAAAAAGCCATGCTGGCAGATTTCAGGGCTTAATTTCTTTATAACAATAGATTTAATGCAAAACACATTTTTATTGTAATAAAAAAATAAATAAAGGAAGCAATATGCATTTGAAAATTCTGCCAAACAAGGCAATGTTTGTTTATTCTTAACAAGAACATCTAATATATTTTTATGTTGGTGTTGACTTTTTATATATGTTACATTTATGTATACATGTGACTATATACATGACAGCTGAAGTTTGATTTGATTTAACTATAAAGGCCTCAGTATCTAGTCCATCAGATTAGAAATAAGATTTATGTTGAGAATCTGTGTATGCTATAATTGCTTTTTTGTTGTTCTTTGACTAATGTTTCTGATCATTTTTTTTCTTGTTATTGGAGCTGGTCTTTCTCTCCCAAACCCCAGACTACCATTCCTACCTTGTTTAAAAACATTACCGCTCCTCCAGTGGTCCAAATACAATAGAAAGGGTTAGTGTTTTCCTCAAAGACCAAACAATTCAATTTTCTGAATAACCATTAATATACAGTCATTAATTTTGTTGGAAACTAGCCTTCCATTGACTTTCATAAAAGTTGGCCTTAAGAGAACAAGAGACTTGAGGAATCTTTAGACTCAAGTTTCTTCAATGCTAGACTTCCGTGCCAATGGGGTTGCACAAATATTTTGAGCTCATCCAAATCTCAGTAAAATGTGTTCTTTGACTTCACAGTTCCTGGGCTCAACACCTTTAGTGTCTATATACAAGGCAGAAATTGTATTGCTGAAAGTAAAAGATGTTTCTTTAAAATTGTGTACCACCTCTTTCAGTAACATGATTAATGAATTTGACAGATTAATAAATACTAGAAATCTGCAGCAATCAATAGACCTCATTAGACCTGAAGGCTCAGTGCATTGTTATAGAATGGAATAATCATCATGGAATCAAACCAAACATTGTTCATTAGTGGTCGAATTTTGTTGACATCTGACCTGGAGAGATTTGAAACATGTAAACAGTCTTAAAATCTATTTTTTGGATTCCTGATGGACAAAAGATACTGGTTTTCACCGGTATCAAGAGTGACATCTACAAGAACACAAATATTACTGGAAGTGATTGCCAAAAGCAAAAGAAAGTGATAGCACTCCTTAACTACAAAAATGTCTTCTGACTCCTTAACCTGACCAGCAGAGAAGAACGTGAAAAGGTCTCTCCGCCACTTTGAGCTTAAATTTTCTGATGACCTAGCCTGATGTATAGGCTATATAGTTGAATGTAAATAAACATTACAGTATAATATAAACACATATGAATCCTACAGAACAGTTGTCTTCCCTCTAAGATAATATTGCAGTAAATTCAGTAACTTTTCATCATATTGCAAATGAATACATTGCAGCAGGAGGTAAACTGGGTGGAAAATAACTTTCCTGTTCCAGGAAAGTTTTTGAAATTGCAAAATTCACATTCTACACTGAGCCAAACCCAAGACCTTTCAATATTTTTTTTTTCCATGGGAAAATAAGAAGAAAACATGATTGGAATAGCTGTAAATCCAGGATTAAGGGCTTTCCTTTGGGACGTAGGAAACCCAGGTCCAAGTCCACGCTGTGACGTAATCTTAACAGGAACTTGAATTTCATTGTCCCACATCCTGGGAGATGTGCATAACAATCAGGTTACTAGTGGTACTGGCTCAATCTCTATTCGATCAGAAATTCCACAACAGACTCCAAAAAAATGTTTTCTGTCTTAATGACACGTATTTTCCACAGAAAGTCTGGATATTGATGGACCGACATTTTTAAACATGAAATCATTTTGCTGCAGAAAATTCAATCTAGCTGAAGATAACAGCTCTTAGATGTAATGAAAAATTATGTTTCTTACCACTCTCAGTCCTTAGTGTTTTGAAGGTCCACTGTGCCAAAATAGCAGGGTTAGTCTTTGTATTCTGATCATTTTACCAATTTGGGTAATTATTTCCCCCCATCTAAGTTTAATCTTACATTTCAGTTGGATACAGGGTTATTCTTCATTTCATGACTTAAACTATAATGTACTGTTGTTTCATACTGTTAAACAGCTGCTCAGCTCTGTGAAAATAAGAACCATGTGTTCTACCCCAGAGGTGGCTGGCATTTCAGTGGTAAATGAATTCATCCTTGCTTTTTAAACTGTTTTTGGATTCAAGTGTTATGTAGATATAAGATATTTATTGTTTCAGTTTTATTAAGCCTTGCTCCCAGCTAAGAGGACTAGAGCCAGAATCTGGAGAAAGGACCACCCCTTATGATCAATGATAGGTCAACACAGGATTCAAAGAATTCCTCCATGGTAGGTAACTAAAAACATATTAGAAACAAAAAAAATATTCATACAGCTAAGACTACAAGTGAGGGAAATGTATGTCAAATTTCTGTCTCTAGAAAACATGGTGGCATTAATCATGAAAAGATAACCTCAAGACATGAATCAGGAACTTGTTACTTGCAAATCACCAAGATTTAGAGTCAAGATGAAAAAGGCAGCAATTGTATTGATAGCATTTTTCTTTTTCTTCTCCAACATAAACCCATTTATAATTGGTCCATGTAGTATTGCTCTGAAAAAAAATTTCTTCTCTTGCAAAAGACCTCCACAGAAATCTTTTTAATCTCCATAGGAAGTCATTCTCAGAAATGGGGATTGGAGCTTATGAATTCTTTGTGTTAAAACAATTACAAATAGACTTTCCAGTGTTCTAGTTGCATCTAGTTAAATTAGTGCTGTTCATAAACCAAAGACCTTTAAAATTATAGAAATTTTCACTTACTGCAGTGAAAATTTAATTAGATCTTTATGCTATGGCTGGATCTACCCACAGTAAATCCATAACTTTCCAAACCTGTGGGAGCACATCTCTCTAGACCTTGTTCCTGAGTTTCTGAAACCTTGAGACACAATAGAAGCAGCATAATATAGTGACGTCTTGCCATTACGCAGAGATAGAACACAACAAAAATCCCAACAAAAACACGTATTTGCATTTGAGAGCTGGAAAGCTCTGGTCAAAAGGTCTTGAATCCATAAAGCAGTGTGCTAATAGCAGTTTTCTTGTGTGTTTTAGTCCAACCACAAACAGAGCTCTCATAAACAACCAGGCCCATACCAAGAATTCTTTTTCAGATGCAGAAGTGCTGGGAAGCTTCCTCCTCTGCTGGAATCAGGGACTCCTTAGGGCAGCAAGTGCCATGGCAAAGAGATGTTTCATGTGCTGCCCACCAATGAATAGTCAAATCTGCCAGTTGTGACTGGTCATGATAAAAAGGAATATGGCTTGATGAAGGCTCATTCATTCTGTGTATGAATCTAAGAGAAAGAACAGAAACAGAGTAAAGAAACTACTTACTCTTTTCTCCTAGGGAATTAACCAAAATCATAATTTATGGACTTCTTAAAAAGTAGAGATACAAACAAGTATAAATGTGTGACTCTTCTCATCAACTACTTAAAAGATTTGTATTTCTAAATCTTAAAGTTCTACTTGACTGACTACACTACACATGATAGAAACCCTTTTTTATTTGCTAAATACAGTACATCAATGCAGTACATTGGTCAGTTCAGTTAAAACCTCACAAAAGAGGGCTGAAAAATACCATCACTTTTCTTCTTAGCAAAGTATGCAATCACCATACCCATCATTTTTGGGAAGCTCCCAGTCAAACAGGGAATTCCCACAAGCTTACTATACAGAAACTTAGACTGTTTTACTTTCATATGTATGCTAACTTCAAGAATTATTGCTATAGATTATTTATATTTTCAACCTATAATTTCCATGGATAAATTAGAAATAGGGTCTACCACACCAAGATGTGAACTGAATCAAAGTGATATCCCATCTTGGTAATCCTTAGACTGTGTTCATAAAGCATATATGTGGCTCATAAAACCACAGTAAATCCTGAGCAGCTTACCTGAAAAAATTATTTTAACTTTTTTTTTTTTAATTTCTAGTTTCAGTTGAAAATATAGAGTACACAAAAATTGTGAAGGATGGTTTACCCAAAGACATTTCATCCCACTGACCTATTTGTTAAAAGACAGAAGGCCAAACTTGCGGTTTTGCATGTTGATCTCTGTACATCTATAAATGCATATCTATCAATCACAGCCATTTGTAAGCTGTATGTTTGTATAGGATTGATTCCATTTATAATTGTGTAACATCATTAACTCAAATGGATTTGTACAGTTTTAACTGGGAGCAGAATCTGTCCTAGATAATATTATTGAAATGTTTGGAAACATCTTCACATACTGTTTATTTTTATTTTGCAAAGAACAATGTGGCTGTTTGTTCCAGTTTCAAATCAAAAGTGGTAGGGTGCAACTTCACTGACATCAATGGAATCACAATTACTTACAGCAGGTCTGAATTTATCCCTGTGCATCTATATTCATTTGGTCTTTCTGCCCCGGGGAGAGGAAGAGGGAACTAAAATGAGACAGATATTTGTCATATTGCCTAATGCACTACTGGAATAAGATCAGATGCTATGCTGATGGGTATGGTATAAATGAACCTTTAAGAAAACTGAAATTTCACCAACAAACAAGGGACATGTGGAGACTCTTCAGGCTACTTTTCCTTCTTCACTGAAGGACTGTCACTGTCAAAGCCTTTAAGAAGGGTGTGACATTTCATAAAAATACACCTGCCCGATATTGCCCTCCATTTTCTACACAGTCAGCAACACAGCTTGCCATGAATGGAGGTTTGTATTCCAAAGAGAATAATAATTAGTTCTTTTTACATGTAGTATCTTAAGACAACTCAGTAGGTGTCTTGTTAATTTGCTCATTGCTCAGTGGATGGAAATGTTGATCACATCTATGAATACCAATTATTCTTTATCTTAAATAACATCAGTAACATCAATAACATCAGTAAGACAGAGACCTACCTTTATTTATATTTCCTTCAGTAGCAAGTTTGACATACAATATTTTCATATGCATTTTTCTTCTACTTCTTCAAGTCGGAGATTTTTTGTCTGTTCAAGAGAATGTTAGGAAGCAATTTTTATAAGACAATTAAAGAGAAATGAAACATAAATAACTGAATGTGCTTTCTGATGTAATGTCATCTACAATCAGGAAAGAGCTGTTTTGAACTGTGGATGACCTTGGTGCCTACTGCAACTAGGAAAACCAGTAAAACTATTTGATAACAGCTGAAGTGAAATACATGCATTCTTCCCTTTTATTCTGACTTTATTCTTATTCTCTCATTATTTCTGCAAATAGATGTTGTCTCTATAAAAGTGAAAAAATGTATGGTAGTGTCTCCGTGTCATCCTAGAAGATGTGAGGGGACCTTAATCTTCCTGCTTAATCTCACTATTTAACAGCACACAATAGAAAAAAGGGAACAAGACAGATTATGCTTATTATTTATAATTATAGCCCAAAAATGTTGATTCTGGGAATTAAATCACAGAGACTGAGATAGGCTGAAGCCAGCTCTTCACATCTGAACAGTACTAAATTTAAGAAGACATTACAATATATATCTGAGAAGTATTTCATTTATACAATGTCACCACCACAACCAAAATATTTCAAGAGTTAACACTTCATTTAACATTTTCATCTGACAGAAACAAATCCCAAAACTGTTTAATTTTATAGTCACTTCTATACAAGCAAAAGTCCTACACCATTTTCTGACAGGATTTGAAGATATTTAAAGTATTTGATTTTATAAAAAGCCTTTTGTCTTTACAATACCCTCTTGTTTCCTGTCTTATTCCATTCCACCCCAAAAATAAACAAACAAAAACCTTGAGGCTTATGAAATTTTCCATTAACCCGTCTTCCCAGCATGATGATCCACATGGCCTACTGTTATTAATTGTCTCCATGTGAGTAGACACAATCATTAGAATAAGATGGTAATCATAAAGTGGCTTTTATCCTTGTGATTCTTTGAAAATTTGCATCATTGTGTATATCAGTGTTAGGTGACTAACAGGTCAAAAGAGAGAATGTAGCTGTGCAGGCAAAGATCATTCTTCTGTGATTATGCAGAGCATTCCAACAATTCTACAACATTTACCAAATAAATGTATTTTCTTCAGTGGTTCATCAATCTTGAGCTTAATTTTAAACCCAGAGGTTTTGCAAACAAAAGTGGCCCATAATGTTTTATAGGAGGGTGAAAATTCCCCTACAGCATTTGAAAAAAAAAAATCAATTGAGTTTAAGTAATTCATTTGAGTAAATCAGCATCATAACCAATAGGAAAACAGTTATTCAGGTAGAATTGTTACTGAGTTGAGTTTAGTGCAGCTCAAAGTTTGCTGTTAATGGTCATGCTCATGTAAATGGACATAAGTTCAAAGATGGTAGCACCATATTCCCATATTTGCCTTCTGGTGGCAAAAGTTCAATGCTCCCTTGAAGAGATTGGCTTTAATCAGCAAAACACCAATCTCACCTTAATACCCATTTCTCTTTTGAAAATCTTCCTATTCCAAATTCATTTGTTCAGATAATGGTTATGAATTCTAGCAAGGCCACAATGTAATTAAAAATACAGTAAGCTAATTAAGTTCAAGTGGAAGGTCTGAAAAATCTGAGAGAAGTAGAGAAGATTCAGTATTTTGTTCAACTGATTGATTTGTGAGTTCCTCACCCCTCCCTCGCTATTTGTATTAGCTCTGTCAAATAAAAAGTTAACAAGCCGGACAAAAAGTTATCATTCAGCATTAAGAGGCAGGAAAGAGGAAAAATTAGGAATTCTTTTGCAGGCTGTTTCAATTCTGAATACAGGCTGTTTCAATTCTGAATGAATATGTGCGCACCAATATTTAACCTCAGACCTAAAGTAAATATGAAGGCATTAAAACCTAAGACACTGGTGGTCTGCCTCATGTTAGAACATCAATTTGCCAGCATTCCTGGGTGTGAACACGCTCTTTAGACCAGAAGATGACCATGATTTCATTCAGAAGTTGAATGGTAGGTTGACTATAATCTTCACTGATGTCGTATCTTGGGAAGATATTCAGCAGAGACATGAATGCAACAAATGAAAGGAGGGATAAAAGCAGGGGGACTGCAGACTGTATAAAGCCACTTGTGGTCATCTCAAGTTAGAAAGTGAATTTACAGGAAGAATCATCTCTTTCTGACTTCTATAGGTGACAGCTTTCTTGGAAACTAGAGTTTTGGTTAGGTGGAGACTTCTTTTGCCTGACATAGCAGGTCTGTCTTGTTTCTTCCCATTAGTCAATTTGCTCTTTGGAAGGGTCTAATGTTTTACAGTTGTGTCTTTGAAATGTGTTTTGAATAAAGCTCCAGCCAAGAATGTTGTGTATGTCATTTGTGGGGAAAAGCTAAAGACTGCAGGAGCCTGCCATGGTTATGTAACTTGCTTATTTTTATATCTGTTAACTACTGCTTTTGTTAATAAAGTTTATAACAAAAAGTTTTATAGATTTATAAAAAACTAATAATTTTAAAAAACAGTCACATATTTTAGCATTTTATATGAAGGTTCAATTGTACAAATTTTGCAAATAAAAAACCAAAATCCCAGATGATTAACAAAATATGTGTTTATTTAAACATACAAATAAATAGATGTTAAGGCCTTTTTACTTGGAAAAATCTGAATTCAATATTTGTCTTGCAAGACTTAGAAATCTGAGCCATGCCTTTGGAACCCTTAATGCACAGCAAAACAAAGAAAATGAGAATGGAGTTTCCAAAACTGGAAGTCATATAGGATGACACTTGAAACAATAGGGATATTTCCCAGAAATCAACATGAAAAGGTATAAACTAAGCTAGGACAGACTGTACCCTTTTTATTTCATGTTATTCATCTCATAATGTAATCTGTGAAAGTCTAAAGATAGATTAGAAAATATAAATCTTGTCAATATGTCCCACACAGTATTTGGATTGACAGAGCAATGTGACTGTTTTAAGAAAACAGAAATCCAACATGAAGCAAACATTTATGTTATCACTAACTCGACAATTCTGAATAAATCAACAAATTTTCAGGCACCAAAGTACTAATTTTCATACTTAAAATGAGTGAACCATGACTCAAAATGCCATTTCTGGAACACATTTCTTTATCTCAGCACATTAAGACACTTAGAGATGCTCCACACCTACACTGAAAAGGAATATGCACAGTCATGACATAAAAAATGCATGCTAAAATAAGAGCAAAAGCAAACCCAGTGTGTCAAAAAGACAGTATTGTTATTATCACAAACCCACAAGGTTTTCAGTATGTCACTACTTAAATCAAAGACAACCAGGCTTGGTTTATTGGCAGAACGCTATGCAGAAATCTGAAGAACAATATCTAATTTAGAGAAGATGGACCACATCTCAGTTGCCATAATTTTCCATATCTGGACATGACTAACTTGTCCCAGTGTGTTATATTAAGCACGACACAAAAGCCAGCCTGCTGCATCAAGACTGGAGCATTCCATAGTCAAGAATCTATCATCCTCTAAATTACTAATTGTGGTTATGTCATGGAGCATTATAGACTTTTTCAAAAGGTTGGGTTTTGAATAGCATATAGGTACATTCACACCATCTTGAAGTCATAAATAATTTAATAATGCCTTAGAGCACTTTAAATCCCAAGCCATAACTCAGTTTTCATTGCTAAAAATATGTCTGGATTTCTATGAAATAGTTAAAAACTCATGATAAATTTAGATGAGAAGTTACAGATTTTATTCAGTTTTGCAGTAGCTGTGTGGAAATTCTGTCTAATATAACTTTAGACAGAACAAAAAAAAAACCCTCAAACCTTTAAAAAAGGTTTCTGGAAATAGTAAACATATGATTTGCTTGACTCATTTCTATTTTAAACACTAAAGTATATATTACCCATTTCAAACAAAAGCAGACTACTCTAGAAACTGGGTTTCACAGGCATCTTCAACCTTTCAAAAATGACCTCAATGAATTCACAGTATTAAAGCAAGCAAAATAAAACACCAACACTACCAAAGTCCCAATTTACTTGAATAGCATTAAAATTACCACACAGCTAATAATAAGGAATTATTTGTTAAGTATGACAAATCATTCTTTATTGAGGTAACCTCAAGTAAAACCCATTTTAATGCATCTGCTTTTTCTCATTGTTTGTGAAAGTGTTATAATTCAAATTCTGTGAGATGGAGGAGAGGCAGGTTTGTCCCAGTGCAACGGTAACCTGAGACACTGTGAATGAATCTTAGGTAAATCCATGCTCTTCCCTTATATTAACTTCCCATTTTTCTTTCTACTTTGCAAATGATGCCCATCCTATTAATTCCCACCTCCCCAGATCTCTTTCACTTACACCTTGAATTATTAATTCTATTCTCTCAGAACCTGCCATTCTTCAATCCTCACCAAAATCCATTTCAGTTGAAGCAGCACAAGATTCTGCCCAAATATAAACACTTTTTTACTATGAAGTGTCAACACATGCACATGATTAGAATGTGTCATCATATGATCAGATTCTTGACAATCTCTCTGTAGTTTTCCCCATAACCCCTCTATTTCCTTTTTCCATCTGATCATCATATTTGTCTGATAATAGGTTGCAAAATCTTTAGGTCAGGGATTTTGTCCTTTTATCCATTTCTGGACAGAGGTAAGAGTTAAACACAGTCATCAACCATAATCACTGAATTATGAGGCCTCCTAAACTTATTTTTCCAGACATTGTAGTGGAATGGAGTACAAGCTTCTTAACAGAGACTTTGAATAATAATCTATCACAATAATAATATCACAATGTAAGCATCAATACATAATTTACACCTTTCAGAATTTGGATTAACTTTAAGCTTCCTATACAAAATATCTTAGTAACTTTGTTAAAGTTTCAAGCAACATAAAATACATAAATTTTCATAAAGAGTTACATCAAGGTATGATAGAAGGAGCTACTCTGATACATTCTGATAAACTTTATCTTGGATTTAACACAGCAAGGAAAGACAAAGTGAAGTGCATTAGAGGATGATGGCTTTAATTATAAAATGTACCTTTGATTAGGGCAATATCTTGTTTATTGCCTTATAGACAGTGGAGAGAGTAGTATGGAGAATGAACCTAGCCTACATCAACAAGAATAGTAGAGGTTAAATATGGATGAATATGAGTGGAAGTTTTTTTAAATATTAAAGGAAATATTTCCAAAATGAACATTTTATGACCTACCTAGACAAATACTATCAGTCTGCCTTACTTCAAATAGTTCTTACCTAATAATCACCTATCGATGACTGATTCAGATGGTGAAATCTTTAGGAGACAGACCAAATACTAAATAAGTGCTAAGAAAAAGGTAATAAAATCCTAAAATCATAGGATGTTTTATGTTGGAAAGGACACTGAAAGTCATCCAGATCAAACCCCCCTGCCATGGGCAGAGATACCTTTCACTTTACCAGGTTGCTCAGAGCTCCATCCAACCTGGCCTTTAACACTTCCAGGGATGGGACAACCACAGCATCTCTGAGAACTGCCAGTGCTTTGCCACCCTCACAGTAAAAAATTTCTTCTTCACAGGTAGCCTGAATCTGCCCTCTTTCACTTTGAAGCCATTACCCCTTGTCATCACGTCATACCCTTGTCAAATATCCCTCTCTAGCTTTCTTGTAACCACTTTAAGGCACTGGAAAGTGCTATAGTGTCTTCTTGCAGCCTTCTCTTTTCCAGGCTGAGCAACCACAAGTCTCTCAGACTGTCTTCAGAGAAAAATAAATCTTTACTGGAGAGAATTAGATAATGAAGATTGCCACTGGCTCAGTCACAGGGCAACATTTCCAGCAATATGCAATATTTATAATGTTTTCAATCATTGAAGTGATATTCGTGTAATACTTTCAAGCTTATCTTATTCAAGCTAAACCAGTTATCCATAGTATATGGGCTCACTGAGGCTCCTAGGGCTAATTATCACCTATCATATATGTAAATCATGCTTGACTTAGTACTGCAGCTGTACATCAAAAAGGAAAATAAACAGCAACGTGTTCCCTTGGGATAGTATGTATGAACTGCAGTTCTGCCTAATTAACCTGATGTCTGAAAGGTTAAGGTGGGGGGTAGTGTGATTATTCTCACTGTAACTTAGAGTGTTTATTCAGGGTGTACCAGCACAGCTATTGACTATAGGTGTCATTGCCCTCTACTGGGCCACACCAAAACAGCCTGGTCATTTATCTCATGGGGCTGATAAAACTACTTGAAGAAATTTTCCTCAAATTAAAAAAAAAAAAAAAAAAAAAAAGGAGAGAAAGGCTCACATTGCACATTGTTAGATATAAAAAAGATATGAAATTATTCTTTCACCAAAGTCTAATGGCTCAAGTGGATTTACAGAGGCACAAAATCCAAACAGCAATATAGCTGGAAAAACCTTAAATGACCATACAATTCAATCTCCATTACTAATGTATATAATAGCACCTCTTAATTTTTTTCCCTCTCTTGTATACGAGCTGTGGTCTTCTGCCACTGGCATTGTAATTTGATGTAATGTTTCATCTTCTGCCACTCTTTATGTCATCTTTGTATGAATCTTCGAGCCACTGAATACTTGAATCCTCTGCATAGATTCTCTCAGCAATTTGCTCTGGTATTTCTATTCTTGTGTCTTCAGCAGCGCGTCTGATTTCTGCTCATCTTCCAATTCCATCCAAATGACTAGATCAATAATTGTTGTTGCTACTGTTTGGGTTTTAATTTGCCTTTGGACTTTTGCCCTGTGGGCTTTCAGAACTCATTTAAAGCTCTTTTTACTATGTTAATGAGTTTGTGCCCCAAAATGACCTCCTTGTCTGAGGGACACTATCCGTTCCTTTGACATAAAACACTTTAGAAAAGAAGCAATATCTTCAGCTGCAATCAAATTTCATAGGTTTAAAACCAGTAGGTTTGGGGCAGAATGTAGGAAAACTTTCTCACCTCTTGCTCTGATTTGCAAAAGTAGACATGAGGTTTAATTTACATAACCTTTGATTTGACCAGGCCTTAAAAATTACAAAATTTTAAATCCCACAGAATTTGAGTTGGCATGGAACTGTCATAGCCATTTTTCTAATAATCAGTTTTCCTTACAGTTTCAAAAAGAGAGGAACGATAGGATATGAGTCTTTTCTTCAGAGACCTTTAAAGTTACAAGAGTACCATAGAGGTTATATGTGAACAGTCAGGCAATAATTTGCATATCGGGAGACAACACTCAAAAATACATAGTATAATTCCTAATTTTTGTAGGATAGTTGCACACTGAAAATGGTTTCTTCTTTATATAGGTGTGTATTTGTATGCTCTGGAAACCCTGTTACACAGTCTTCACATGTTTTTCTAGTAGGGAAAGTCTATAGACAAATGTGAAAGGCAATCTTGTGTATGTTGGTGGCCAGATCCAATAGAGCTCTATGGAAACAATATGTGTATGTTCTCATGCTAGACTGGAAAATGTTCTCTATATCTGACCTTGATTTTCAGTTTCTGGTTGACCTCTTTGAAACTGGCTCACCTATTTCATCCTACAGTCTCAATTAATCTAAAGGAGAAATTGTACCTGCATCATTTCCACTACACTAACCCTCCCCTATTGCTAAGTATGATGAAAAAGAATCTATATTTTTGCAGAAAATGTAGGTGTGACAGTGAACAAAACTAACAACTTTTCACACACTTCAGCTCTTCTAAAAATTCTGGAAATGAATTCAGATGTTACTTACTTAGAAGCTCTCTCTGTGAGATGACTTCCTAACCAAAACTCTAATATAAAACCATTAAAAAAAAATCCACACTCATTTTTCAGGAGAAAACACCAGAATTTGTGTCTCTTATTTCTACTGATAGGAATCACACTGACAATCATCACTTTGAAAAGCAAGGCTGTATGATGTACACAGTAAAGTTTCCAAAAAAAGAGAGAGCTTCAGACTTTGACTCTGATTTGAGTTTCCTCAAAACTGAGGAAATATTGAGATACAGAGGTTTGATTCCAGTTTATCTCTAACTGAAAACAGAATGAAAATTTCCCAATATTTCCATCAGGCAAATACACTCTGTCATGAACATTGAAAACAGTCTCAAAATCAGGAAGATGACACACAGTAACACCAAATTAAACTGAAATGGATTAAAAGTTCATTTTGCATAAACAGCCAAAGTTTCTGAAAGTTATTCAAATTCATATGAGCAAAATAGGAACTGATGCCTCATGAGCTCAGGCTTTCAGCTTGTTTCTGCCTAGCCCAGTATGAGGAACAAAAACGTCAAAGCAAAGATAAAGAACTCTAACAGATATGCAGCAATCTTATTAATAAATTAGAACTATTCTGTCTGTCTATCCATATGATCAGATTTATAAAGTTAATATATTTAAGCAATTACTTTTTCACTAACAGCTGACAAGTCAGAGAGTAACTTAACGAATACTACAAACTGCATGGAAAAGACTGGTAAGCAGAGCACTTTGGAGTTTCTATGAAGAGGCTCAGGTTCCTCCTTTCAAAAAATTGACCTCAAGGTCGTGTCTTTTCATAAGCTATAGTAGAACCTCATCAAGTATGAATTAGTTGAGCGATTATTTTATCACATCCTTTCTGCAGTCCTATCAATGCCATGAACCTGGTTCAATCTCCTGCACCCAGTGGACTGGTCACACACTAGGAGGCAGTCCTCCGTGATTCCCAAGGAGGAAGTTCCAACATTTTATACAAGCATCAAGACAAAAAAGTGGAATCAAGATCTCATACATACAAACAAGATGTAAGTCTACTCTTCCCTACATTTTGTGGACTATCTAAGAAATTGTCCCTTTCTTTGCTTAATTCTTGGGTGATATATGTGCCAATGCTTATAACATAGAACTCTGTGATGGAAATACAAGGTCTGATACGAATGAAGTATGAATGGAAATACCTGTGTGGGAAGGCACCATAAGAAGCTACAGTGAATGGCATATCTTGATATCCAAGGCTGTGCCTGACATTAGTCAGACCAATAAACCTGGAGGAACACGGTATTTCCATGAAGACATGAAGACACTTCAGTGAGGCCACAGCACAAATGAGTTACCAATGGGAGACCTGAGCAGTGGTAGCAGGAGAGAAGACATGAGGTTACAGCCTTTCACCTGTGCCATTCTTCTTGCTGTCCCAAGAAGCAGCCAGGAAGCCATAAAGGTAGCCAAAACTTGAGAACAAAAACAATAGCAATTTTGATTAAGATATGGGATTATTGAAACAAGCAAATGACCACCATGATATGCAGGGTAGGCACACTAGCTCTCTGAGAAGAGGTTGAGCAAGCTGAGCTGCTGCAGCCTGGAGAGGGCCTGGCTTTGGGATGGGCTTAACAGTATCCTCCAGTGCCTGCAGGGACTCTACCAAGAAAGTGAAACCAGACTTTTCAGAGAGTTGAACAGCTGAAGGATGAGAGAGCAGGCATGAACTGAAGCTAAATAGGTTCAGGCTGGATATAAGAATAAGCTTTTTCCCCATGAAGAGAGTCAGGCATTGGAAAAGGCTGCCAAAGGGTCTTTGTGGCAAATCCATGTCTCATAGACTTGTGCTGCAGGTTCCTTAGATGGTCTTGAACTTGATTTCCTACAGTGGGAGTGGTTTTCCATCCTACCAGTCCCTGCCTCTGCTTCTGCAACTTGGATGGTGTGGCTGGAGCACTTTCTGGTGAAGACCAAGGCAAAAAAGTCAGTGAGTACCTCAGCCTTCTCCATATCCCAGGTGACCACATCTCCTGTTTCCTTCTGGAGAAGGGCTAGTCTTTCTTTTAGCACTGATTTACTTACAGAAGCTTTAGTGTTAGCCTTGATGTCCCTGGCCATATATAATTCTATCAGACCTTTAACTTTCCTTACTTGATTCCTGACTGCTTGGACAATTGGTCAGTATTTCTCCCAAGAAATACTGTTCATCCATGCAAGCATCCTGACTTCATCTTTGTTGTGCTGTGCCTCTCCTGAACTTGGAGGAGGTGATACTTGAATATTTACCAGCTCCTAAGGACTCCTCTTCCCTCCAGGGCTCTATCTACTCCACCAAGCAGATCACCAAAGAGGTCAAACTCTGCTCTGCCAAAGTCCAGGGTAATGAAGTTGTTGGGCATCCTTGTTGCTGTTCTCAGGATCCTGAACTCCACCATTTCATTGTCAATGCAGCTCAGGCTGCCCTTGATCTTCACATTCCCCACCAGCTCCTGCTTGTCGGTGAAAACAAGGTCCAGCATAGCACCTCTCATTGCTGGATCCTCTATCCCTTGGAGAAGGAATTTACCATCAATTTACCATCAACCATTCCAGGAACCTCCTGAACTGTTCCTCCCACAGATATTGGGTGTTTGAAGTCCCCCACAAGTCTCTGGGCTTGTGAAAGTGAATCTGCTCCCATCTGTCTCTATAGGGCCTCATCTACTTGGTGTTCCTGGTTGCGTGGTCTGTAGCAGATCTCACTATAATGTCACTTGTCCTTGCTTTTCATTTAGTCCTGACCCATATATTGTCTTCATCCATTCCCAAATGGAGCTCCATGCACTCCAGCTGGTCAATGACACCCCTTCTTATCTCCCCTGCCTGCCCTTTCTAAAAAAGTGTGTATCCTTCCATTCCTACCGCGTCTCCGGGTTGCCAATAAGGTCAACGTGTAAACTCTTATATAACTTTAGCCTATATGGAAAACTAACAAATACTCATGTCCAGTTTTAAAACAGCAAAATTAGATAAAAAGGGAAAAGAATTGTCACAGCTTTTCTGAGAAACTGAAACTGTAAAGGAATATACAAAAAGACCACCCTGTTCTGAACATCTATCTAATACTGACATAATTGAGGCAAAAGTGATTTAAAAATTTGTCCAAACTTGCCTATACTTCAATTTACTAAAAACCTCTCCATAGTTTAAAAATATGGAGTTGTAAGAACTGTGATGGAACAGAAGTTTTAGAAGATGATGGCTGGGTTAAATGGTTCTGGGAGGATGAGAATATACATGGTTCTGGCCTGGCACTGTAAGAAGTGTGACATACTATATCAGGCAGCAAACACCAGAGTGCTTGTTAACAAAATCCTGTTTTAAAATACACTTGCAGAGACACCTTTTGAACATCCTCTGACTAAGGACACTAATCTTGGCCTTAAACATTTTCTGAAATCAAGACAGTGAAAGATTTGAAACATACATAACTTTGAAATTACAGGAATGGATGGGACAGAAAAGCAGATAAATACCAGAGACAAACTGAGCTTGGCAGAACGGGTCCTTAAAAAGGAGAATTATACTGACAATATCCATAATTTCCAAAGGGCCCATGTTTAACAGTCTATGCCTTTGAGACATATATTGAAGATTCAAAACATGAATACCAAATATAAAATCTGCTGATATTTTGTATTTTGGGTTGTGAATGAGTATATTTTTCAACAGCAACTTAGAAACTTTTGGTACTTCTTTTTTCTAAAATGAACAGGAAAGTAAAAAAAAATCACCATTTAATGAATGATCCTTTTGGAGAACAGATGAGATCTGTAGCAGTGATTTTATCTGCAGTGTAATTTATTTTATTTCCAATTTTATTTGAGTGCATTAATGAAGAGAATGACTTAAATAGAAAAATTATGGAAAGAAAATGAAAGCCAAGTTCTAGATGTGTAATAGCTTGTTTTCCAACAGCCTGCTTTTGAAGCAGATCAGCTTATGAAAAGATTTAATATTCTTTAAGAGGGTAACTGAAAATGTTGTCAACACCTTCCATTCCTAGCTGATAGGTTTGAAACTGATGAGAAGTAAAAACCATTCAGATACTGATGGCAGAAGACAGGAAATGTGATGACAAGCTGTAGAACTATATTAAGCAACACAAGGGAAGTAGACTGTGGTAAGACAGAAAACAAATATGGCTATCTTCACAACAGGTGAGTGAGTTGAACAGAAACTACATCACAGAAACTAGAAATATAATTAAAAGTGTTGAACTACTACTATAATGTTAAGGGGAAACAATCCAGCAGTGAAGCAAAATTTTTTGTGCTCTAAAACACCCTATGAAAACAGGTAAGATTAATAATATGAATAAAATAAACCTTTATCATAAATACCCTATGAGCCTCTTTTCGATTTTTTATTCAAGGTTTTACTGCCCCTGACTATAAAAGGAAAGGAAAAAAAAAAAAAAAAACAAGAAAAAGAAAAAAACCCAACCTTATCAAATCTTTCTCACTTTGCACAGATTGTTACAGAGTTGTATGTGCACCCAGGTAAAGAGGAAGTGCAATGCCAAAACCCTGAGGTCCACACAGCCCCTGGGACTGGCTGCAGCACAGGAAAAAGCACAGATATGGACTTTTTCCACACGGGTTCTGCATTGCAGTTGCTCTTTTCATATAGAGGAGAGGAGGGTGATCACTTTTGCCCTCTCAAAGTGTATGCCAGGACATTCATTTGGTCCCCTGCCACTGTTTAGTTCTGGAATGAAGAAAAATGTGTTCACTTTTTCTTCTAATCCAGCTGTGAGGTTTTGTACATTTAGATATACCTAAAAAATTGCTGCTCTATATAAAAGTATGCAGTAAGTATAACTAAATAAAAGATAACTAACTGTAAATAATCTATGAATACATAAACATAGGGAGTCATTTTTGGAAAATAAAAGTCAATCTGTATGCAGTTTACTGCAATATAGCAATGTATAAATGTGTAAAATAATTCAAAATATGGAACTTATATCCTAGAATCATATTTTTAGATTATAGAATTATAGAATCTTTGAGTCTGTTTAAGTACTTCAGGAGATCACTTAATTTAACATCCCTGCTCAGAGAAGTATCAGCTAAAGCAGGGCGCTCATGGACCATCCCCAGATGGCCTCTGAATACCTTTACAATCTCTCTGGACAACTTGTTCCTGTGTTCAACCATCCACACAGAAAAAGTCTTTTCTTTAAAAAAGTTTTGTGACTTGACTAATTTCTTTAAGAAAATTTAATGGCATGGATTGACTGATGGAATGGAAGAGATTCTTCCATGTTTAATGCACGTGAAATTGGGGGAGTTTAGTTGGTTTTTTGGGGATTTTTTTGTTTGTTTTGGTTTTTTTTTTTTTTTTTTGTTTTTTGTTTTTTTTTTTTTTTGTTTTTTTTTTTTTTTTTTTTTTTTTTTACTGTCTTAACTAATAGTTAAGAAATAGAAGAATTCAGGTAAGTGGTTACCGGGAGGAAGTTCATTACATCTCCATGATCTGTTTTGTGAATGCTCATATCTAATGCATTCCTATATAGTGGCTGATGTTCAACATGAGCGGTTGACTGTACTTTGCCTGCACAGAGAGCAGCCTTGTTGTGGGAAATAGAGTCATGGGTGGTGTGTCTGGAAGGCCCCTCAGCACAAATAGGCTCCAGGGAGCCATATTGTAGATGACTCATCCAATAACTGAATCATGGATGTAACAGCAGGAACCACCATGGTCTTACACAACATGAGTAAGAAAGGCTTGCTCTGAGCATATTCAGTACTGCAAGCTCCACAGAGGACTGAAATACAAAGATATTTCTTCTCTGAGCTTCAAACAGTCTCTGATAGGAGGTAAGCAATCAGCAGGAGCACACTCACACTTCATTACAGCATTTGCGCCTGAAATTCTATATGCCAAAGACATTTGAGATGTCTCCACACATTAGACAGGGTTTAAGGCTCCTGATACAGTTCTTAACAGAGCTCTAGGCATGCAAAGAGACTTCCTTGTGAGGGGAAGAGGATGGGCAGGCACTGATCTCTTCTCTGCCTGGTGACCAGTGACAGGACCTGAGGGAATGACCTGAAGTTGTGTCAGGGAAGGCATAGGTTGGATTTTAGGAAAAGGCTCCTTACCCAGAGGGTGTTTGCACTGGAACATGCTCCCCAGGGAAGTGGTCACAGAACCAAGCATAACAGAGTTCAAGCTCTCAAGCATATGATGTAACTCTGGGGGATGGTGCTGTGCAAGGCAGGAGTTGGACTTTATGATTCTTGCGGCCCCTTCTAGCTAAGCATATTCTGTGATTCTGAATTATTTCATTGCATGATGGTTATTATGGCCCAAAATTAATCTGCAAAATGGGGATAACAGTAGGTTACATCCCAGCAACTAAATACAAAATCTCTCAATAACATCCTGTTCTCAGGGTCAGAATGACTGTTTTTCAGAGTGACACTACAGGGCACAGATTGTCTCCTTGGTGGAAGTCTGCTTAAAGCATTCACAAAACCCTGGTAATGGAGCTAAGATCAGCTAATGCACAAGAGAATTCCTTAGGCCAATCTCTAAATGCTGCAACACTAACCACTCAAATCTGTGTGGAGAAACCAGCAAATAGACAGCCAAAGCATTGCTCCCAGTCTTCCTCTCCCTCCCCTCCCCAAGACTCTGAGAGACATTTTGCTGAGAAATGTCATGTGGGACACAGAACTTCTTTAATTAAAGATGACAATTTAAGTGAGGCAGAATGGGATATTATCTTGCCCAGTTTGCCATTTATAATCTTGAGTAGGTCAGTCATAATCAGAGCTGTGTACTCCAGAATCCTGGGGTGGTTTTTTTTTGGGGTTTTTTTTTCAATATTTAGTATTAATTAAGTCTTAATTAATTAATTAAGAATATTAATATTCTTCAATATTTAGTATTGAAGAGTGGATTCAAAGCAATTTTTTCTTTATTTCATATAAATTCCCATCAGTTGCAGTGACAGTTGCATGCAAGAGCACATTTGACCAGCTACAGACTTCCTCATTGCTGAGGTAAGCCAGAAAAACCCTCCTGACTGCAGCAGGAATGTTAGCAATAATCCTAGAGAAATCATGTGTTGCCAGGACTTAATGGCTGGGTCTCTGATTAACAACCTGAGGTAAACAGAGGGCATTTAATAACATAAACCACTGTGGATTGTAATATCAATAATGCCATGAAATGACCAACTTTCAAGGGATTATTGCTGATATAAAATATATCCAACAATTTATACTAGCAATGATATATTTTTAAAGGAAGAAGGATGGGCTGGATACAGCATCAGTTGTTCCACACCATTAACAACCCCATTTTTCCTTCCAGAATACCGCTCTTTTGGTTATGTTTACAATTTTACTTTTGGATCGATGCAAACTTCATAGGGTAGGATTCTTTCTCTGCTTCTCTCAAAGCAGTAAGAAATGCCAGCACAGTCAATATACAGAATTGCCTGGCTCAGCACCAGAGGAGATAGTGCTAATCAAAGTAACAGCAGCAGAACTTGAACCAGCCCTTAGAAGGAGAAGGTATTACAGACTAATTCA
The DNA here is from genome assembly GCF_026979565.1 of Vidua chalybeata. Taxonomy (NCBI): domain Eukaryota; kingdom Metazoa; phylum Chordata; class Aves; order Passeriformes; family Viduidae; genus Vidua; species Vidua chalybeata. Next base: position 138,465,985 of record NC_071530.1, read on the forward strand.
TTAATCTGTTAAGCCTCTGTGTCAGCGAGAAGTATTCTCTTTAGCTGAGTGTCCTTAATAGGATATATCAGGCTCTGACCTGAGGCAGATCAGTTTTTAAGTCCAGCAAAAACTCCTGGGACAGGCATCTGAAACGTAATAAAAACATTTGCTATAAAAATAGGCTCTGGGCATCATCTAAGCAATTTCTACTGCTGAATGAGCTACAATTGAGCTATGTCTCAGCAACTACAAAATATGCCAATTTTTTTGTATTTGGATAATGATCACTAGAAAAATAGAAAAATAAAAATTATATAACAGCAATTGCCTAGTATTATTAGACACACACAAAATACATTGTGCAGCCTCTGCTAATAATCATGAAGCTCATCTCCCCATATCCATAGCAGGAGTGATGACGCCAGGAAGCAGCGTGTTCTGGGACGTGCACTCAGTGGTGGGACACTCTGCAAGGCATGAGACAGTTAACCCATTCACCAGTGTCCCCAGTTTTATAATACAATAATATTACTAAGATTCTTCAAATGCTAAAGAATTCAAACTGAGTGAAAACAATCAGATTTCACTGAAGACCCAAGAAGGAATAGGCATTTTGTCTCCCGGTCCTTACATTCCGAGATAGAAAAGTACTGACTGCAAAGCCAAAATTTTGCCTCAGTTAAAATAGTTCTGATGAGAATTTAAACGAAAAACTGGGGTGTTTTTTTTTCTTTATTTTAGTTCTGCTTATAAACCATGAGAACCTCCAGAAAGATGGATGAACCTTTGCTCATGCTTTTAAGATAAACAAAAGAACCCCTGCCTCTGTCTGACACCAGTGATGGAGAGTTTACACAAAGGATTTTGTTCCATAAGGAACAAAGGTTTCCATAAGGTTTTCAATTGCAAACACACACACACACAGCCCCATACCCCCACCAAAAAAACCAAAAAAAATATTATCTTGTGGAATCTGGAAAACAAATTTGCATATTTGAAGGAGGAGAATAACTAGTATTCCAAACTGCATTCAGCAACTAGAAAAACACTTTACAAAATTTTCTGCAGCAGAAAACAAAGAAATTACTGGGATGGCAGTAGCAGGAAGAGAGAGAGGGAATTCTTACAAACAGAAGCTACCATTGGTTGATTATTATGGGGGTGTTAGTGTATCATTGTTCAGGGTTTTTTTCCAAGGTGTTTGAATTGAAAAATGAGGTGAAAGAAAAAAAATGGTTTCGCATAGGAATTTTCAATGAGAAAATGGAACATTTAGGTTTCCAATTAAAGTTTTTTAAAAAACAAAATTTAAACAAAATAATGTTTCCTTTTGTACTGAATTATTCTGAAAGAGGAGGAGCATAATTTCTCAAGCAGCTCTACTGACAATGAAATTCTTCAGGATTTCACAACATTGCTTCCTACTGTGTTTCCTCCAACTCCAGAGAAAAACAAATGCAAAGATTTGAAAAGCATTAACATAATGGCAGGAGTATGATTTATTGTACTATGCATGATTTCAAGTACCATGTTTACTCCAAGCTGGTAGCACATCTGCAATGGCATGACATGACTTTTCTCAATAACAGAAAACAGTGACAGGAAGCAATTATATAGAAAGGCCCACTAATATAAGTCATGTAGCCTTTAAAACTAGGAGGCATTAGTTCCTATATAAAAGTTAAATCAAATCATGTGGATCATGTAATTACTATAATCACTCATTTTTCAAATCTTGTTAGGTTTAAAGATTATTGATACTTGCTAGGCAAACATCAGGGATGCTAACAGCAGTGGCAGCTTCACGTTGTTTGCCAGACTCAGAACTGAGCCAAACATTACCCCTTTCCATTCACCACCATTTACCTGATTAATCTAAATCTAACCAGCTCCTCTCTCCTTGATGCCCATCAAGAATGGTTAAAGGGAAAACAAAAAGCCTCTATCAAAAATGTTAAATATTACTGAGTTTCTTTCGGCTCCTGTTGCCAAGGAAACTTGAGCAAATTCTTCTCAAATACCCTGAACTGCTTAAGCTAGTCAGGCTTCAACCTGGTACCAGGAAAGGGAACAAAGATTGAAAACACAGGACAACACAGTTATGCTCATTGCAGGGAGAGAGAAAAATAAACTACAGGATAAAGCATCTGCTAGAATAGAATGTATTTCATTTAGGTCAAATCAAGGCTTTTCAATCTCTCTCTATTTTTTCTCCAATGGAGGAACCCGTTACTTCAGAGAGATGGAAGAGAGAATAGGTCTCTTGTTTCAGTTATTGAGTTGATGGTGTTACAAATCATCTGTCTTTTGGAAAGCTGCCTATTAGTGTTCTCTGATCCTTCATGAAAAGAAAGTTGATTAAAATTATTAACAAAATTATCTTCCACTTTTTATTTTGAAGTGTGATCCTAGCTCATAGAGGAACAATATCAGTAATTATCACTGGTTTAATCAGATGCCTTTTGTACAGTTTTCTCTCTTCCTCTTCCCTCCTCTCTTTTCTATTTTCTTTTCTGCTTTGTCTGATTCTAAATCTCAATGGTTTCATTAAATGTTTAGGGCCAAATTTTGGCATTCTGTGAAGCTGGCAAGAAAACAGGCATATATTAATGTTGCAAAAGCATCTTTATTACAAGCCCAGGTCCTGGCCAGCCCAGACCCTGCACACTTCATATTCCTCCTCCACAGCACCATTCCCTGAAGGGGTCATTTGTTCCAGAAGCAAGAGTTTATGCTTGGATTGGGGCACTGAGATCCTTGTGTGCATTGTTTATAGACTGTGATGATCTGATCGTTGGGACCCACCCTTTCTATCCTCATCATCATTGTATGGAAGCACTCTGCCCTGGAATGCAGCTCAGTGGACATACCACAGCCACATGAAACACCATACCTGAGCTGAGCTTTCAGTCTGAGGAGAAGGATGGCCAAGGTAGTCAAATGCCTGAGATCAGACTACCAGCACTTGCAGGGGGCAGGAGGAAGAATCCTGATCATCAGAGGTGGCTCCCAAGAGTTCTCATACCAGTTTAAATCATGTTTGCACCACAGATTTCAAAGGACTCTTTCTGATATAATATGAAACCAAATAAAGGCAATCCAGTTCTCAAATCAATATGAGAAACCTTTTGAACTGATCCCTGTCAAGCTTACAGCCAGAGCCTGCAAAGCATGGGGTGATTAAAAGATGGAAAGTAGTCAAAGGATAATTTAGCTGCTACTTTGATTAATACTTAAATATGAATGAACAAGTCTATGAAAATACGTTTAAAATACACTTTTCTATAGACCTCTCTGTGATCCTGTGGTAGTGTGGTAGAGGACTTCTGAGGAGCTAGAAAATGAGGGGTGAATCATAGTCAGTTTGGACAGGACACTGTAAGACAGCCGGGAACTGAACTGAAGAACTGCTGCAGCTTTCCCAGCTGTCTTAAACAGTCCTTTGCCTTGTTGAAGCTGCAGTCTAGGCTTGGCATTTTACACCCTTTCTTTAATGTTATTTAAATAAATATAGAACATTTTTTCCCCCTCTGTGAGTTTCCTTAAGGTTTTTTAGATAGAAGATAAGAGAGAAAATGAGCAAGAATGTGAAAGAAACTGTGTCAGAGAAGTGTGTGAGAGTTGGCAAGAAATCTTTGGCACTATTGTGATTGACCAGCTATGAATGCAGTGAGAGCCAAACAGTCCTCTCTGTGGATTATTTCTGCACAGGGTATACGTGAGATTGTGCTTGTGGAATTTTTGCCTGATCCTTCCATTGGGAAGATGGGATTTGATCTCCACATGGATAGGGAGGAAAGTTCATATGTCCAAACCTTCAGTTCCTGGCAAACTTGTGTAGACTCAGAGCTGCCTATGCATTTTTAAATACATCATGGCTAACGCAAAACTCCATCTGTATGAGTGACAAAGGTAGATTTTAAATGCTCAGTTGTCAGCAGATTTTGAAGTACTGGAAGCAAACTGTGCATCTAACATATCTTTTAGATTGAGGTGGAAGTGTCCTGTCTATGCAAAAATATCTAATCTGTCTATGCAATAATATTAAATGTTGGTCAAATACATTTATAATTAAATATATTCTCTTTTTTTAACATGTGTTTCTACATGCAAAACTAATGAGAAATTCAAAAGGGAAAAGCTATAGTAGGAGTTTATTTCTGTTTCAGAATCATATGATAACAATTCTGGTGTCCTGCATGTAGCAGCTTATGAGACCTGTCAGGCTGTGTTTGATAAGAATGCTCAGAAAGCATTCAGAGTGATACCAAACACATCCTATCTCCTCTGTCATGTTTGGAAGCTTTCACTTCTCCAAGACCTATAGAAGCTCTAAGTTACCAGCAAACTCCCATGAAAAATCTTTCTTGTGTGGCTTTAGACAGATCTGGAGATGGAAAGAAGTAGTACAAAAAACTCATTCTGATTCTCTTTTATGTCCACAGAATGGGGAGAAGAGTACAGTGCCCTACTCTGTGCCCATATTCTTTGATTTTCATTATCTTTCATTGTGGATAATTCTTCTGGATTTTTAACTCTTTGTTGTCTTTCTGATGCTCTGACTAATTCCAAATTATTTGAAATAACTTTGCAAATGGGAAACTGAATACATTTTCCATTTGGAAACAGTTGATTTCTTCCCTAGTGTTTACAAAACAAATATTTTTAAAAGTAGCAAACTTTGTTTCAATAGCCTCTGAAATTCTATTCTACACCCTGAAGAGGATTCAAGATACTGAATTTAAAATGTAATCTACTCGAGGGATTTCACTGGGTGGAAATAAGGTGTGCTGTACTGTATCTGAAGCCACCAATTAATATCTCATAAATAACACCTGAAAGAGAACTGTCAGTAATTCTCCCTGGTTCTTCTCCATGGCCTACCTATCCTTAGCACCCTTTGCTAGTAACAGCAACTCTACATGGCTCTTTGGCTCTCCTGGAAGCAAATGGCGCTGCTGTACCTGGCCATCACATAGATCATAATACACTCTTTTACTTAACAGGGTCCATAAGATCTCTCTTTTACATAGCAGAGTCATGCATGGGGCTTGAAGCATTGTTGAGGAAATATTCCCTTTCAATGACTCGAGGTATCTAGGGTAGCTTGCCTTTTTGTGCCTCTATTTTCCCAGGTGAACTGTTCTAAATTCAGCTTTAGAGGAACAGAAGGAATACCCTGAGTGGGGAGATGCGCAGGCGCTGGTCACAGACAATGGGCTTCCTTTCTGCAAGACACGACTGGAGATGCAGTTTCTTTGGGATCAAAATGTCAAAATCCTTTTGATGACATGAACTTTTCTGACAGGTTTGAGGCACATAATATTTCCACTCCCTTACATGCATAGAGAGACAGGAACAGAAACAACAAGGGACTTCTTTGTTGAAAGTGAGAGAGGATAGGAAGAAAAGGAAGCATGAGATTCATTTTAAATCATTGGAAATGTTCATCTGTCAAGGGAAAGATGCTGTAAAAAGACCACGTAAAACAAACATTATTATCCTAGTTATCAAAGCTCACGTAATCCTTCTTATTGCTGGTGAGCCTCAAAAACATAGCTTCTACATGCCTGCAGTATAACAATTGCTTAAATTGTGTTTAAAGCTAAAACCCACAAGTCTTTTGGGGAAAAGTACTGATGTACCTATTCACATAGGTACATATTCCTGGAAACATATAGCCTGGAGCAGAGAGTGAAGGTGGCATGGAACAGGATGGGCAGTGGCATGTTTCCTAACCTTCACAGCAAGTTCTTGAAGGAATAGGTCTTAAGCATTCTCTGACATCAGTGCATGTCTAGTATCTGCAGTTTTTATATGCTGTTTATATGTATTTACTGCTCCAGTTGGAAGTCGGAAGCACTGTTATTTAAGTGTTGTTTGTCTTCCTTTCACTTTATTACTGCAATCAGTGAGATTGATCTTAATTAAAAGTCTAAAGTTCAAGATAGTTTAAAAAGGAGTACCTATAGCTTTATGGCCTCTTGAAAAAGCTACCTGGATTTTGTTTAAAAAACGAGACTGCTGTAGTCTTTGCTTTATTTTGCTCATTAAGTTCTATTTCCATGCCTGACTTTAAGGGCTACCTTCTTACTGAAAACATTTGTACATGTCTCTGATAAGCTAATGCTGTACTGAAGTCCCAAGTGAATTCTGCTTGGATCCTGTAATGTGTTACAATCCAACACCTAATATCAATGAAAATTTTTAACAATGTGCAACAACATAAAATAAAATTGGTACTTTTTAAGTTTTCAACTGTATCATATAATTATGATTATGGATTTATGTAGGATTAATTTAGCTTAATGCAGCAAAATCAAATGTGCTTAAGGTGTTAAGCAAAACAGCAAATATGACAAAGCTTTCCTTTCCAGATATTTCTCAATTGTAATTTTCTCCTAGAAATACAAATCTCACTCTCTGTAGAAATTTAGCATCTATTTCAGTCATGTTTTCCATTTAAAATATGTCATATACCCAGTGAATGAATGAAAATGCAGCAGATATGCCAACTTTACAATGGCTAGATTCAGGCAAATGTATGAATGGCCTGTCCTCATCTCAGAGATGAACCATTTTACAGAAAAGGCTAAAATTAATGGAATTCCATGGTACAGTTCAGGGAGTTACCTTTGTGCACATAGTTTTCCATCTTTACAAAAACCACCAAGGGCAAATTTTAATAGTCACATATGGTCAAGATCCAAGTCCACATGGAAAAGGATGACCCATTAGTACTAACCATAAATAGTTCTTTAGGGCACATTACTCTTGTGATGGCTACACAGAACCTTGGAAGACAAGCAGCCTGTGTTTTCATTGCTCTTCCAATCACTGCCTTGTTCTGTGCTGGACAACCAGCCTACCCTGTCTGGTCTGTTCAAAAACAGGTATCTTCATATACTTGGAGACTCTCATCTTCGCTCAGAGTCATGGCAGCCCATCTTAGCTTTTGTGTGTAAGAGAATTTCATGCCTGTTTATGATGGTGCAGGCCTCAACATCTTCTGTTGCATATTTTGGATGTAGAAAGTATTCTAATTAATAATTAGGGTAACAATTCCTTCATCGTTTGAATTTTGAGAAGCATTTAACTTTGTATGTCTTATTCAAGATGTCAGTAGGAAAAGAAAATGCAAAATAGCAACTTAGTTGTACATTTGTTATTCATTCTTCCTTTAAATGATAATGTGGGTAAAAAATCTCATTTGTCAGCCATTTCACATTTGAATGAAATCAGCTACAGGAGAAAAAGCTTTATTGTTACCATTTTGAGTTACACACACCCTTTTGGAAAATATCTTCTGCATTACTAACAGAAAAGAAAGTGTATTTAACAAATTTTCCCTCTCTTGTTTTATGAATTTATATACTTTTTGCATTTTGCATTTATGTACAAATTGAGATGTGTAGGATACTTCTGTAGGGCACAGCATAATTACATGTCATTCATTATGGATTTGTCTGGTCCTGTGTTCAAAGCAAAGATGCACATATTTTTCACGAAATGTGAGTATTGAGCCCAAGATATTAACACACTAGAATGTTTATGAGCAGTTATTCTGTTTACTCTAATTGAACACTGATGCAATGTCTTGGTGTTCTTCTTTCCTGCCGAAACACAACTCAACATTCAAAATATATTTTTCTGCCATTTTGGGGCTGCAAATCAAGAGAAAACTTCAGTAAAACACAATACCATCCACTTGAAACTCTCCAGATCTTTAGCATCAAAATGAGATGGTACAGGGAAAATTGCAATCACTGGCTGATTGCTTAACAAAATAAAAGGTTAGAAATGCAATCCAGGCAGAAGGGGATTCTACCACTCATCCAATAAAAAAAAGTCCACACATTGCATTATACTACAAACAATCATTAAAGGTTTTCTAAAACGGGTCATACCCAGTAAATAAAATGGATATGTACTTTTCCCTAGGAGGTCTAATCTGAGTCACAAACCTGCCTGTGTCATCTGCAGTCAAAATAGCCAAAAAAATTATACCAGGGATGTATTTTCTCAGGAGGGAAATTGTACAAAACGGCATAATGTGCACTTGTATATGTAGATCATATTCCAAACAGTGTATCCCTGGGTGTCTTTGTTCAAGAATGTCCCAGTGAGCATCAGCAAGGTGGAAAGACCTCTAATGGTACAGAAAGTGAAAGGAAAAAGGAGAGAGAAAAAGAATAGCCAGCAAAGATTCCTAATCCCTATTGCATCCTGGGTTTTGGGTTCAGATTTGGGCTTCTGGTCTTTGTTAGCTTACCAGTTCCATGTATCCTCATGTGTCCCCCATGTCTTCCTCCCACCACGGAAGTTAGCCCCAGGCTGCCGGCCATTGGGTTTCTCCCCTGCCACTCCTGTGACCACTCCCCCGCCCAGTCCCCGGCAGTTCCATGCTCGTCACCTCATTCTCGCAGTCCCACTGGCCCTGAACCACCGTGTCCGCCCCCGTCATGTTCCCATTGGCCGTTGTGGCAACGTCACCGCCACGGTGTCTGTGTTCATTGGGCGGAGAGCTCCCGTCCTCCCCTGTCCCACCCTTATATCCCTCCGCAGCACCCCAGCCTCGGGGCCAGATTCGTCCAAGCAAGGCTGGGAGCGGCTGCGGCTTCTCCATCACGGTTTCTGCGACCAATAAAGCACCCAGCTGCGACACAGACGGGTTTGGACAATTCCCTGCCTCTTCATTTCCTTCCCTCGCGCCAACAACAACGCGTGGCCAGCCCATCCCAGGGCACAGCCACAGAAGCACCCGGAAGTAGCGGCACGCTGACCCTGACGAGGAGCTGAGGCGCCAAGCTGCGCTCTCAGGAGCCGATCGGGGTGGGAAAAGAGATGCACAGAAGTAAATTCCCCTGGTCCCAGCTTTAGACCCACAGCAAATTGCAATGGTGATGGAAGCAATGCCTGACATGGATGCCCCAGGGCTCTGCTGGGCAGTGAGCTTAGCAGAGCTGTACTCTGGGAAGGTCAGCCTCTAACTGGAGCCCTTTTTTCAGTTTCACTTAGCCTCCCATTCCTGCTTTATCACAAGGCAGTATCACTAGTGCCGTGGCAAGTATGTTTTGGTAGCTGTAGTAGATGCTGCTGTGTGTTTTCCCAGTAACAGGCAAGTAGGGACAAAGGTTCATCAGTGAGTAATGAATCAAATGCTAAGGTGGAGACAAGATTTAGTTGTTTAAACACAGTCATTGCAGGCATGTATCAGCCTTCCCTTTGAAATGTACTGAGCTACAGACGACGGGCAAGAAAATTTTGGATTTTTTCAATTTAAAGCTTGATCATATCAGCTGCTCCCAGTCTGAGCAGTTACAGGTTCTTTATTTTACTAATTATAAGAGTAATTATGCCATTAGTTCTCAGAAAGTAATTTTAATAATTAGGTCAAACACAAAACGACTCCAATCTCATGACATACTAATTTAAATTGTTTGGATATTGTAATTTAGGAGGAGGAGTCGGTGCTAGAGTCATTTTGGGGATTGTAAGAAGGAAAATACAGCTGGAGAAATAACAGAAGATTAATTTTCTGTCAGAGACATTAGTTAAGTTGTTTCTAGAATGATGTTAAGTGAATAATATTACAGCTATTTGATAGTGATGACAGATAAAATTATCATGTATTGAAAAATATATTAAAGATTTGATTCAGAGGCCATAATTTTGACTGAGCATACCAACCCCCTTTCTCTATTACTCTGGCAGAAGAAAGCATTTTCAATTCACCCATCTAATTTTCTTAAGAAATTAATCCATTCATATCTCTGCATGATATATGCTGTTCTCAAATCCGGTTTTTAATCTTAGTTGCAACCTCATAAATCTTGAACTAAATTTACAGCCACCAGAGAGCTTAGGCCACCAAAGCCAATTACATTGATGTAAAATCCATGTACGTGAGATATTTGGGACAAAAGAAGAAGAGAAAGGAAAAGGAGAGATTATTTGGGCCAGGGCAGGAAATTAAAACAATGTCAAAATCATTTCAGACCTGGCTTCTAGCAGTCTACCTTTATCAATACCTCTATCCATCTACCACCAGACATTTGTCTTAGATTTAATACCAGTGCATTTTTAGGAGTACTTGTCCATTGAAGTATATCTGAGTATGAGCAGTGTCCTTGGTATTGCATGGCTCTGGACTTTTTTTTGCCACAAGTTAGAAACATGCCTGCAAAAGTCCAAGAATTAAGGAAAGTTACTTTCTGCCAATCATTACTTACACGACCCGATCTGCTGTTGTGCCTTTGGCAGGTGAATAAAGCTTCACTTCCCAGCAAATTCCTTATAAATTCAATCAATAACACATCAAACTTTTCTGATTATGATGGTACAGAAAGCCACGTTTGACATCTCTCTTCCCTGACAAATTATTCTCCCCTGAAAATGAATTCTCCTCTCTAAAAGATAGAGGACAGCCACATACAAATCACAAGTCAAACAATTCCAAAAGTTAGGATCCCACTGCCTGCACTTACCAATAAAAGGAAAACAACAGCTATGTCCCCTAAAGGTTTACTGGCATTCAAAGTTTTCTTGATTTATTTACCCCTACTGAGGGTACAGTGGAATGGAAAAGCATACAGGCTTTATTTTTTGCTTCACACAAAAGGAACAGAGAACACAAAATGTTGAAATTGCATTTCGTGAAATGTGTTTGCATTATTTTATTCAAGCAGTAAACATTGTGGTATAAAAATAATCTTTACACGAAAAACATATTATTCCCAGCTCACAATACACTCTTAATTTGACATTTGAAGTTAAAAATTAATGGGACTGGTGGTTTAGTCAAAGAACGTATATTTTAACTGACATAACAGAAGGTTGCTGGCAAATTTCATTACATTTATTACAACTGCAATTATCTTTAAAAGCATATCAGTGAACAGTGTGATTTTATAAATTAGAAGAAGCAGTTCTGTGGAAGTATGATGAAGTTCTGCATTTTTACTTTCTTAAATAAAACAAGCAACTTTACTCATTGGATTCATAACTGCGAAATACACTCAGAGCTTGGCAAGCATTTTCAGATAATTCTAATTCTTTAAAATGTGATAGGTAAGATTAAAATAAATATTACTCGTGGATCACATTGAAAGTCTTCAAATTTTCACCAATATTTTTCCACATTAACTGATGGCCTTTTTAATAAATATTTGAAATTAATGTCTTTGAATTGTAAGAGAAATTTATAGATTTACGTCTGCAAAAATATACCTAGAAACAGTTTTTCTACTGTCTGTAGAAAGTACTGAAATTTAACATTGATGAGACAACTGTGGTTAGAATTGTTTGGGATTTTTACTGTCTAGAAGGAATGTAAGTACTGGTGAGTTTTTAAACATGTCTGCACATAGCAGTTATGCCATTTGCAAATCATATGCAAAAGAAATCCATTTGCATGCAGTGAGATTTAGACTAGCTATGAATCCCACAAAAATTCCATGTCAAATTCCACAAAAATCAAGATGTTTAACCACTGCTTTCAATGAGTTAATTGTTTCTGTTCATAGAAACACTAACCATACATTCAAAACCTAGTGAAAGAATCTTTCTAAGAGCATCAATATATCTCATCTGAACTAGTTTTGCAGAATTGCTCCCATAACTACCTCAAAGGCTGTTTCATTTTTGAAATAAGTATTGTGGTGTTTATACAACAGAAACCAGATTCATTGTACATAGTATAAGGACACATAAAAAGGGACCTTCCAGCCCATTCTGTGGAGTGGAAATCTCCCAGGGGAAGGTGGGTGGTGTTGACATTGCAGCAATTTCAATTTCCATTAAACAGTTCTATAAGAATTCAGCTGATGTAATATTTTTCCCTCAAAATAAGTACTCCACTTCTTCGTCAATCTTGATCATGTATTTTTTGTAGCATTTGTTCATCTTTCATTCCTCGAAGAAGAAAGTTTGTCATAATAATTTTCTAATCTTGCAGCATTCTTTTTTTGTGTCTTTCATTGGCTTCAATTTACCCTGTACCAGCAGCTGGGTTAAATTCTAGCCTGAATCCGTATCCTGTGTTTTTCTGAAGTTCTGTTTGCCAAGGTTGTATTGGTGATTAAGATATGAATAATCTGAGATTCCACTTGCCATGTCTCATCTTTTTTCAATTTTAGCTTCAAAATATTCCATTTCTTTCTCATAAGTGGAGCTAAATCAACATGGATTCAAGACTTTTGATTGGCAACAGAGAGAAGCAGGAAAAAGTTGGAGGAACAGGGATAAAATTGAAGGAACAGGGATTCCTATTAACTAGAGATCATTTAGTCATGAAACCCTTCACCACAGTGTGTATAAAGTACAAATCAATTATAATCAAGCGGTTCAGAGGTCCTCCTAGAAGAATCTGGAAGTGGAATAGAAAAAGTTATTTAAAACTCTCAAGTGTATTTTGGAGAGAGGCAGAAAGCCATGAAGTTATTTCACTTTTCTGTTGTAACTAATAGCTACTGAATTTTCTTACAGACCTTTTCACAGGTGGTCATACCTACCTTGTCAGACCTAAGGCAGATACTCCCTAAGGTCAATTTTTGAGGAACTGGATCTGGCAGGACCATCATGCACCTTCCAAAATGCTCTCCCAGTTCTGCTGGCCACAAATTCTTTGCTGACGGCATTCAGTGATGGAGATCTCGAAACATTGCTGTATTCAACTCTCTTACTGCACATCCTAATTCAGTTTGAGTCACTTTCACCTCTTAACCACAGCTCCTGAAGTTTCCATCATCATATCCTTCTCTCATGTCTTTTAGCTTCTGGGTCAGCATGTAAGTTACTGCCTATTTAATACTTTTTGGTGTGCTTCTGCTCAGCAATCTGTGTTAGTGACATAGGAAGGCTATGTGTCCCAAGACTTGCTCACTGCATCATCATGTCTCTCTGTCACTCCCTCTGTCTTTCTTCTCTAATGGTTCATGGTTCCAACAGTAGGAAAGGAAACTGTTCAATGCCTTCACCTCTTTTGCTGTCCTTTCTCATTATTTTAGTTGTGGTGAGGAATGGACTCCAAGACCATTACAGACAAGTCTTCAACTTGAGCTCCCATGGTTTTCAAAGAGGTCCTCATGCCTTTCAAGAAGAATCATGATTGGCACTGTTTCAGGTCCCATATACTTTTGAAACCAGAATATCTGATCTATTCTGGCATTTACCTTAACCTCAAAGTAAAGGAGGCAAGTAAGGTCTTGAGCATGCTAGGTTATGCATAACAGGCTGGATGTTGCCTCTCCAGGATTATCTGCATTGCACAAAACCAAATAGTTGGATACTGAATTTTTTCTGGATAAATCAACACAATCCTCCACATAGGTAAGATGTATGAAGGCACTGCTTTCTGCTATACTTTAAAGCATACTGCCAGGCCCCATGCCTTGAAATCTTAAAAATAACTTGACAAATAATTCAGATCTCCTAGTCTTGCAGATTTCTGTGTTGACAAACACATCTAACATTCTAAGGAATTCTTGATCATCTGACAATATCCTCTAGTCCAGAAGAGATAAAGTCATTGGACTTTGGTGAAGCCTTGAAACATGACAGTTCAAAGCACCAAGAAATTACTTTTTTCAGCACATTTAATGTAAGAACATGATTGTATGCATCAGAACTGCAGTCAGAATTCAATTCCTACCCCATTCAATGCAGTATGTCCCATCCTTGAGGCTGCAGAAAGTCCTGGCATCACTGTAATAGAAGTCTGTTTGCTCTGGTAGTTTGGATTGGTTTATTGTGATTTCACAGTTTTGCAACAGTTTTATAGTACACTATTGTCTGCATGAGGCAAAGAGAAAGTTCAAGAGAGAAATACCAGGACTTCTGCTGGGCTGGAGATGCTTCCTGAAGCACTTCTCCTGTAGGTGGGATGCAACATATTTAACGATGCCATAAACAGGTCAAGATTTATTAGAATCAGGCAAATGTCATTCCCTTTACAATGCAAAAAGTATTTTAGTAGCCTTGTAAAGTTCATTACGACTTTTGTGTGGCATGCATGAGATCTCTTAGCAGCTAAAATACAAGTGGAGAAAAGAGATTCCCTGCCACAAGGACCTCATGATCTAGTCTTTCAAAAACTGTGCTGAAGGTAGTGATGGGCTGGAGAGAAAGGAGACATCAACAAAATGAAGCAGTTATGCACCAGGAATAAGTCTACATCCCAGCAAAAAGACCAGTAGAATGCTTATGCTGCTTTTTACATTTTGGAAATGACAGAAAGGAAATGTTCTAGCAACCATCTTCTAATAAATTCTTATGGAAACTCATGTTTTATATGGTACCTTCATGTCCTGTGATCAAGAGTGGAGGCCATCCAAATCCTTTAAGCATCACCATGGTAAAAATATGTTTCTCAGACGGTGTTCTAGTAATATTTACATGATTGTAACTTTATTCCCTCTTTGTCCCATTACAAAGGAGAATAAGGTTACTATTTTAAATGTGGGCATTGTTGTACAAATGGGAGAGCAATGTTGCTTGAAATGTTTCCATGCTTTTTGCCAGGCAGTTTTACAGATGCTGGCAATAGTACAGCAATGACTTGAATCTGTTTCTTTGGGAATTAATTCACAGGGTTCACTCATAGCATAATTTGAGCAGTGGAGGCAATTTTCTGCAAATTTTTTAAAGTACTTAAGAAGTGCCTCAATCAGCATGAAAAAGGTATAAAGAGTTAATTCTTAAGTCCTCGCATATTCTCAGCTATAAGAATGATAGGCCAAATTTAAAAAATGAAAGCAATTTTTAGCTTAAATAGAATTAATCTTAGGAACTAATTTGGTTTTATTGTACCAAACTGTTGTTTGGATTTTAGGGTAAAGTTTTCTTTTCCTTAACTAATTATTCCCTAGTTATCCTTAAGAAAAACTCAACATTTTCCATTACTCATAGCATCTTGTATAGCTATGTGGGATTTATTCCCTGCGTATAGATGAAATGGAGATCATTCTAACCCTGGATGGATATTGTTATCCATCATTGCATCTTACTAAAGAAAGACACTATGGGTTCTCAGTATTTATTGAAGATTTTCAGGTCATGGAGAGATCAAGTCATAATCTCTGAATTCTGTATTTCACAGAATTAAAAAAAAGAAAACATTCTAACTTTCTAAAAATAACAACATTCCTTTCTTATATGAAAAAAAGAAAGCATCTGACTGCTGTTTCTGAGACTGGTATACCATATTGCATACTGGATCACATGATGTATTACATACACACTCAGTGTAATTCCTTGGCCCATTCTCTTTCCTATGATAGGATTCAACAGAAGACATTTCAGAGCAGAGGGGCTTCAGCTGAATGGGTGGCTCCTTGAGAAAGTCACAGTAGAAGCCCTATAAAAACAGATGTTGGTGATAAAGGTTTCCTCAATAGTCATTTAAGGGCCATAAAAACTTACAGCAAGACTATGCAGTTGAATGGCACTATCAAAGAAAGCAGCAGAACCATACAAGTAATCACAGCAACTTCTATCTGAGACTCCACAATTGACCCTATTTACTTTGATACTGGCCATTCTGTTCTTCATTGGTCTTTCTGGAAATTTTCGCCTCTACACTGTCTGCCAGCCTCGATGATAGTGAGAGGAAGATGGTGGAAGTACCACAAAGAGTAATGTACTCGATGCATTTGTTTACTGCTTGTAGAAAGAGGTGGAGGTGGAGGTGGAGGTGCTTTTCCAGGGGAGGCAGCTGTGGAACACCTGCGCTAAGTCTGTGACGGAGCTCCCCCTGATGGTGTTCTGCAAATGAAAATGCACGGATGGGGGTCCCAGGTTCTGGCCCTCCAATTTCTGCAGCAACAAAGGCTGTTCAGACCAGCTTGATCTGTAAAAGTCTCCCACTACATTCCCCCTGAAAACAGTTTATGGATAATACAGAGCAAGACCCATATTTTTGTCATTAAACATCAGAAATCCCTCTCATCGCTAAAGATAAATAGGCTGGTTCTGGTGGTGGGACTGAACCATGGCACTGCTGAAGGACTCATAGAGAGGAGACAACAGAGCAAATATTAAGAGCATTTGTTGGGCTGTTGTTGTTGTTGTTGAGTTTTCTCTCACTAATCGCTTTGCTATGTAGAATAAACGAGCTCATAATTTTTTGAATCCTTGAGCTTGGCAATGCTGTTAACATGTAACAGAGTTTGTGTCTGATGATCCTCCAAAATAAACTGACTGTACGTGAAGCGACAGGGGAACTTGGTCATCAGATGTAAATCCTCCACTACAGGCTAGCCAAGCACTGAAAAATCATGAGTTGGATCCCTTAAAAAACACAAAATTCTCTTTAAAATCATGACTGTTACATAAACAAGCAAATTTTGGTTTTGATTGTTTTTTACATTGTCTAGTGGTCCTTTTAGCCTTCAGGCTACATATGAGCGATACTTTTTATTTCCAGACTTTTCCCACAATATATGGCCTTGAAACATTTTCCTTTGATATACGAACACTGACATTTTAACAAAAATCGTATTCGAGTTTGAACCCTCAAACTAGGTCTTTAATGAAGACACCAAGATCCTTGCAATAAAATGGAGCTAGGGAGAATTGCATGGTTTGAGCATAGGGCAACTGAATAAAACTTTGAATTATAAACCTGTCTGAGACAAAAATCTTTACTTCACTTCCCAGACAAAAATCTTTACTTCACTTCCCAGACAAAAATCTTTACCTCAGTTCCCAGACAAAAATCTTTGCCTCTAGTTCAACTTCTACATCTGCACAGCAAGACTAATAGTACTTTATCCCAGGGCTTAATGAATATGGTGATTTTACCATTTATCTTACTCAAATATCTTGAATGTAAAAAGACTTTGCAAATTTTATATACCATTATTCTGTGCTGGTTTATCCCCTAACAAAAAACTTGGTCATAACATACATTCAGGTTTTTAATTTTTCTAACCAACATGCCTTAGAAGAGGGTTTTTTTCCTGTAGAAAATAACAGTGAGGTGGGGACAGAACCCAGCCTCAGTGGGGTGCCTGCTCTCTGATTTGCAGTCATTCCCAGGGCTGGCTGGCTGGCATAGTGCAGCTCTGCCTGTCAGTGCTAGTGGAATATTCCATTATACATTAAACAATGTTTTCCAAAACAGATGAGTTATTTCTTACTGAAAACAACAATAACAACCCAATCCCCCAGAAGAAAACCTAAATCATTTGTATTACCCAAACAGCAGAACACAGACTATCAGTGCAGTTTCATTCACAGTACTGTTGCCAGAGCCACACCTAATGACCTCCTGAGATGATCTTCATGCCCTGAGATGGTACCATAAGCATAGGCATTAATTTAGTATGAGGAACTACAGTGATTAACTTCAAATGACTGGCTGAAATTACATGGTGAGATGCTTCTGAGCCTGTGTCAGAACAACAGGCTAGCCAATAAACACTGGCTATCACAGTTTGCATTTAGATCACTCCCTTTATCCAGAACACGTTATAAATATCAGAGATTTTTTTTGTCTCACCCCAGACAGACAGATAAAGCATGGTTTAAGAAGCTCCACAGGGAACAAAGTCAGGCATCTGTGTTTGCTATCAACAATACAAGTGAGTGGTTCAAGGTCCAATGACTCTGCCCCCCACATTTCCCTAAATCACCAAGCACTGCAATATTGCTGCAGTTTAAGCACCCGAATCACAAACTGCAGTCAAAGTCACTGGCACCAGATCATTAGCAAATGACTCCCTTAGTCTGCTAATGCCCTGGGTTCATACCCTAGCCACTAATTCCTGTAGGAAATGTATTACTCGTTATCATAGTTGAGTACACGATTCACACTTTCTGGAAGGTTTCATTTTATTCTTGAATAACATAACTTCAAATTTTCAGATTTTCTGATGTGAACCAAATCACTCTTTAGAACCAGGGACATGTTTTAGGGGAGCATTTGCTCCTTTATTTTGACTTGTACTTCTCCCAGGGGCATATCCCAGGGAAGTTACTGTACACATGGTGTATGTGGGATTTAATAAATAGGAAAGACATTAAATTTAAGTGATTTTTGGCAGTTATCCCTTTGTAAATGTTAGCTTTTTCCCTGCAAAGGGTGTGTAACCCTTAGTGAATCAGCCTTTTAGTGTTTTATTTGGTAACAGACTTAATAGTATGTTGTACAGTGTCTAAAGGCTTAAGATTAAAATGATACGTATCCGGTAAAAGGACTGAGCTAATCCTCACCAGCTGGAATACAGTGCTGAGGGGCCCTCCTTTCTGGATGGATTTTGCACTGGAATTAAGACCTCTTCTTAAAACAAATGAAAGAAAGTTTGCAGAAGCAAAGACATACAGTTAGTAGAGTGAAATGAAGTTGCAGCAATAAAGCTACAGAAACCCTTCTTTTGACTGGCTCAAATCTTCCAGGCTAGTTCAGACAAAGCATCAGTCCCTGCTTGCTGCAGTGCTGGGGCAGACAGCCCTTCTCTGCTGTGTGCAGGCATCAGTCTAATAAAAAGCCTTCTTCCTGATTTGGAAGATGTATTACTTCTGGATTCAAATGCTTCCAAAAATATATGAGATGTAGAAAACACTCCTCATTTGCCAGAAACACATTGGAGTTTTGCTTACATTACATTCTTTCTTCGTATATGTTTGGAAAAAAAAAAAAAAAAAAAAAAGGGAAGGGGGGGGGGAGAAACTGTAATACATTGAACTAAAACCTTTCACCACAATGATAAGATATAACTTTGGGTAAAGAGACTGGGGACAGCTCAGTCCATACTGTCTTGAAATCTTCTTTTACACCTCTTTCTGAAGTATAAATATGGACTTCATCCAGTTTTCCCAATCTGAACGACTTTGGCTGGGGGAGGTTGGTATGGAAGTCATTTCCCTTTTAGGTGCAGTAGCTGCTTTCCACAGACTCAACAAAGACATGAAATATCATTAACATCTGATTCTGAAAGGCTGACAACCACTTCTTTGTTTTACACAGCCGTCCAGGGAAAGCTGCTGTGTATTACCATATCGCAAGAAAAATTATACCTATTAAACTCTGATAGGAGCTCTGGAATATTTCTCTCATTTGTTCTGGGATATGGTGATTGAATATGCCTATTGTTTTCACAATCAGCATTTCATAATTTAAACGATATTATGTGTAAACATTGCTTCAGTTAAGGGTGGGTATTGCTGGGCTAGACTCTTAAGCCTGTGACCTGTTTGGGACTTCGTTTCAAGGATAAGGGCTAAAACCTCCTATATTAAAAAAAAATAGAAAGAGGTGAGATAGTTTGTTCAGTGGGTGCTGAATCACAGTAGAAAATAGTCTCCTCCTTCTTCTAACAAGCAGGAAGACCCTGCAGGCCTCAGCAATGCTGCTCTGCTCCACAATAGAAGGAAAGCAAGTTGAAAGTTTTGCCCAGGGGATTTTTCAGCTCCAAAACTCATTGGAAAAGAAATAGGGAAATGCCACTTTTTATGTGTGTTTAATTCTGAAAAACAATCAAAGCATTCCTCTAAGTTATTTTAGAAGGTGCAAAAAGAGTCTTTGTTTTCCTCTAATTCTCTCTAACAGCCACTCAAGATCACACTATTAGTACTAAAATCTTCTATCAAAAATTAGACTTCTTAGTCAGATACAAGATAAAGAATTATTACTCTTTTTCCATTCCTCTTTTTTTTTTTTTTGGTTGACTGTAGGAATATAAAATTGAATTTTCAAGTAATGCTGTTAGCTAATTATCAGCAGGACTGAGCAAATCCTTATCAGCTGATGATTTTTTTTATAATACACATAATTAGCATAAAATGAACATAACACTATAAATTAAATGTTTTATTTAGAGGAAGGACTTAAACCTGCATGTCTAAACTGATCCTATTTTAATTGTTCTCAGGTTCTCAAATCTTGCAACAAGAATAAATAAAAGCTTCCCAGTTGCTCTATCAGAAAGAATAGCTAAGCACTGTAACCGTTTTACAGAGAAACTGGTTCCAAAGCATGGAAATACTTTGGTGAAAGTTAAAAAAGAGCATTTGTGCCAGATCTGGGAACAGAACTGTTATCTGGTGCCTTCTAGGCATTCGCTTCAACCACATCCTTCCTTCCAATACACTGCAACTTCCTCTCACCAAACATTTCTTTACTGCTTATTTCTTCTCATAACCTGAAACCTAAGTGGAAAAAAGAATGCAAAAACTTTACACAAGGAATTTATGTCTCTCTTTTGTTATTTTTTTCTTTAATATTCTGGTGAAAACAATTCCTGGAAATTTAAAGGAATGTTGTGGACTGAAGTGGTGCACAAAGGTACTCATCAATAATATCACCAAATGGCATGATCATCTAGGAGTACAAGCAAATATTCTGTATTATAGTTATGCTTTTGTATTTAAAATATCAGTCCTTGGTGATATTTGCAGGGACAGCAATGAAGGCAGCGTGGGATACTCTGGCAAAGTCTTGGCTCTTAAGATACCTTGTGCTCACACTGGCATTTTGCTCTGGAAGAGGTTTTGCCGTAGAGCGTAGCTTCTCCTCTCCCAGAACTATTGTGTATATGTAAATAAGATAAGCTACATTTGGAATTTAATCCTCCTGTACCACTTTTTTTTTTTTTTTTCCTTTTGCAGAAATGCTCTTCCAAGCACTGGTTGGAAGGGAGGTAAGCCTACTGTCAGAGCATGTCAGGAGAAGATGTTAGTTTAAATTCGTATTTATGCTACCCTCACCTGAAATATAAGTTCAAGATCAAATATTGAGTATTTGATCATATTTAGCATATTTCAAAGAAAAATGTCTAGGGCTATGTTTTGAAATTTTGGTTAATTTATCTCAATGGACTCCCTCCCCTTGTTTTGATAGATATGCTTATGTCTTTTTCAGTCATGAGAGAAAAAAAAAGCAAGAGCAAGATATGTTTTTCATTCTCTCACTCCATCCCTAGTTTTTTTCCTCACTAAACAGACCATTTACAATCACTTTATTAGCCTTCCTTCTGACCTTCTTTCTGACTTTATATGCAAAAGCCCTTCTACTCCAGTGTCTGTCTTTTCCTGGTGTCAGGCAACTTGCTGCAACTGCTTCAAAATCTCAAAAATTTGTTGCTAGTAACTCAGTCTAAAATTTTCAGACAGTGTATTAGGCTGAAGTAAATCATGCACAGATGCAGTGCCATTGGGGTTTTCTACCTGCTTATAATGGCTTTTAATGTGCTGTATTAAATTAATAGCTAATTTAATGGAATTTTAATGCAAGGCATTTTCATGTGGAGTTTCTCACTTGCACTACAAATTACACTGAGGTTTGTGTACAAATGTGGTGATTCTCATCCTGTTTAGTATCACAAAATCTAAAATACAGACCTGTTTTTTTAAGATTTTCTCTGCTCAATTTTAAAAAAATCTAATGGAAAATTTCTGCATTTTGTACTAGATTTAAAGCAAAACCAGCCTAAATGGTTTAGTTTATTTTATTACCATGTTTCATACCCTCAAATACACTGATAACAGCTTCTTTCTTAGGACTTCTAAGCTTAATTGCCTGGATAGTGTGAAGCAATAGCTGATTGGGGAAATAATAAGTATTTTTCCGTTATTTTTAGATCAGTCACTTTATTTGGCTTAATAATTTGGTGTGTTAATATTTCTTTAAAAATCAAAAAATGTTTAAATCCTTTTTAAGACTACTGCCAGCTGTATTTTATGCAATTCAATTTGCTTCTCTAAAAAGTCTGTCTAAATTCCATTAATGTCTTGCCAATCATATTGGTTTAAGTTCTTCTCTATTAATCTCAAACAACCCTGCAGTTTTCACCTTTTTGTTTTGAGAATTCTCCTTTATAAAGTCCCTTTCCTGAGCACAAGATTTATCCATGTTGGTGGTACCTGAGTGGAGAAGAAAGGTATGGGAGGGAGGACTGACATGACCAAGCAAAAAACCTGCCAAGAATTTCAGAACAAAAATACTTCTTTGGGTGTGAGTCCAACTTCAAACTAACAGCACCAGTTTGTTTAAAGTATAATGCAAATACTCTCATAAATGTTAAGGACATTTTTTGTCTAAATGACTGTATATGCAAGACAATGTTTTCTGGATGAGATCTCTGCCATGTTTCATGTTGTTTGGTTTCAGGACACCAGTTCTGTTCAAGTAAGAGAATGACCTGATCTGTCATTTCTGGCATGGGAGCTGTCATGAAGCTCAGCTGCATCTCCATTACTTTTCATGGACTAGAGCACTCTTTCATAGGGCTGAAAGTAAAGACCAGGTGTATGGCTTTGTCCTCCTTAGGTAAATATCTTCTCCAGGAATCTGTGGTGCAGGGGAGCCAACATGCATCATTGTCAAGCAAGCAAGGGAAAAAGAGATTTCTTTCGGTCTACACTACCAGCTCTCCAACAGCAGGGACAAGAAGAAAGGTGATGTGACCTTTTCAGCTGTAGCTGCTATTCTGGAAACACCTTCCTAACATGAATCAATCAGTAAAGCTTTGGGAGCTGCCTGAATCTCTTCATATATAATCAGGAAGTTAGTTAAAACATGGGTGATTTGTGACATTGTAAAAGCCTGTGAAAGTGATAGGCAAGAAGGGAAATTGCCAAGGAACTAAAATTTGACCTCTTTCATCCGATTGGTAGCAAAACTTTGCAGTGCTGCCAGAGGAAATGAATCAACAGAACTCAATTTATAAACACACGAGATCGGACAAAACTGACATTAAACATTTACTGAGCTTTCAAAATAGGAGCAGCACTTCACATATCAATACTTAACAGAAAAACATACTTTTAGCCTTTTTCTTTTTAATGAGCAGGTCAAGAGAATTAAATATTTTGGGTATTTTAGGAGTAAGTGACAACACAGATGAATCTGATAGGGTTTCCATTATCTGGTATCAGGTAGGAGCTATATATCAGAAAGAAAGCTGTAACAAAGGGTCCTGTCCCATGGATGAAACATACATTGACTGTTTATTTTTTGGGATTGAATATCCAGTCTCCAAGGTGAAACAATAATGAATGACATCTTACTGAGTGCCCAGACAGATCTTACATTGCACTTTCAGATAATATGTAGTAATTTGATATCAGTATTCATAAAATCTTGTGTTCATGGAAACCAGAGGAATAGAAACTACTTTGCTTGAGCTGAGTTTTAAGTTAATAAATAGGGGGTGTTTGTGTTTTGGTTTTGTTGTTTTTTTTTTTTAATTCATGATTTGCATTTTAATTGGTTTTGGATATATTTCATTTAATTTATGATGTGTTGGGATTTCACATTTATATTTTTGTTTCAATACACTTGTCAATCTACTATATAGTTTGATTTCTTTTTAAGTCCTTAAGTTCTTCCTCGTGTGAGATGCAGAAAACACATAGGCCTTCATTTTCAGAGCTTGATTAGGGAAGTGATTATACTTGCACAGACACTATTAGTCTGCTAGACACACGCTCTAGCTTTTGGTCTCCTGAAACTAGACATTAAGCTTAAAATTAATATTGATCAAAACAGAAGGACCATGCCTATGAAAATATTTTGAAAAAAAATTAATAGGTTTTCAAAAAGTTTTTCAGAGAGTTATTTTCCTTAATTCTGACAAGAAGTCAGTGTTTTCATGGAAAGAAAACATGACTGATTAAAAATATGGTTTGCTTGGAAAAAACCCAAACCAATTTTATTTCATGAAGCCGACCATCAGAATATGCAACCAATACCTTTAGACAGAGTATGTGCACCCTGAATTCCAGCCTATCAGGAAATGCCCTCACTCTGTAGTATGCAGCTACGTAGACAGGTTTGTCACATGAAAGGTGTAAGACCTGGGAGTAAAAAGAGAAATAATATTTATTTAGATTATAAAATGTACACTACTGAAATGGAACCTATCCAAGCCTCAAAGCAGCTTCAATGGAATTCGAATGAGCACTTCTATTTCCTACTACTAAATAAATGGGGCGTGTCATTATAGCAGTCTGACCACCGCCACAATAAAAGCATCTTATGCATCTCCAAAGATCCATAGAAGTTCTTAAGCTCACCCAAGACATTAGGAGTTGAAAATCCACAGGAAGTACAGGTCTACTGCTAGTGGTTGTTGATTAATCTGTAAATTATGTGGAAAAGGCAAATAATTTTAACAGGTTCCATCTATAATTAAACTGTAAGTCACATCAATGTCATGTATGTTGCTTTGGAAGGGAAAATTGCTGTCTGTATTACTGAAAATACTTGATTGCCCAGAATTTTTTTTTTTCCCCAAAATGCAGGCCTTAGTGATTCACATTTAGGAGTCTTCAAAGTGTTATTTAAGTAATACACAGAATTAATTAGACAAGGGAAGTAACGAGGTAAATTTAACTTTACCTCTGAAAACACAATACTGAGAACTTGAGCTTACACGAAATGAAAACACCACTTCTAAGCAATGACAATAATCAAATTGTTGATCAGCTCACTAGGAGAAGAACTTGATATCTCTAGAACAATAAAACATATTATAATTTATTATAATTACATTTTTTTTCTAAAACAGACTAATTTATTTTCTGCTCAGATGACCACACTACTCTTCCCTGGGTTTAGGGATCCCTGTACTTGTACTTGTACTTTCAGTCCTTGTTAAGACTGAAGAGGGATGGGTTATGTTAAGAAAGTTCTTCTCTCTAAATGTTGCTTTCTTTACATATTATGCCTCTCTTCTTTTACAGTGAAGGGAGGGAATGGAATTCAATCTGCAGTGAATTCAAATAATTATATTTACAATCTGTATATAGCACCAAACAAAGCTGAAGTATTACTGATTGATAAAAGAGACTGAAGATGAAACCCCTAGCTTATTGTAATATTGTCTCACATAATATTAGTAGTACTTGGCACACATTTCATGTTCAAAGCAATTCAGAAACATTAAGTGATTAACCTACATACGACTTAATGCCTTCTGCCAAGATTGCTGTACACAAGTAAGTCACTGGAAAAAAAAAAGAACTAAAACCAGATTTAATCTGAGAATATGAGTAACAGTTATCATAATAATTATTTTAATTTTTCATCTAGGCTTTTGCCCAACACATTTTACATTTTTTAATGAACAGGAGACCAAACTTCTGGTTCTTAGTTGCTCAGAAGTCACACTGAACTCATGAGTAGAGATATAAAGCCTGAGTACCCATGATTGACAACTGGAAGACTAGACTGTCTGGATTATGTGTTGTATTATGTATTATGTACACTTACCCTCTAAAATTCTGTCACCCCCTGCCAGCTGCTGAACAGGAAAAAAAAAAAAAAAGAAAAAAATGTAACACAGTATAAATGAAGAACACAAAACCATATAAAAGGAGGTTTTACTATTTAAGGAAGCACAAAGGACTAAGGAAGACTTTCTTGCTGAAACAGGCTCATTGTTCTGAGCAAAAGTCAGAACTTCTGAACAACACAGACCTAGTCCGGGGTTGTGAGGTTTTGGCTTTGATTTCCTCATTTATTTATTATTTTCCACTGTTATTTTCTGAATTAATCACAGTCTCTGCCTCCATGGTGGAAAGACATTCATTTGCTCCTTCTGCATGGCATATAATTTGCTCTCTACATATCTTGTAATCCTTCTCTTTACTCCTCAACCTTCTGTCAAGAAGGTGGACAGTGAACTGAAAAGTCTGCTGAAAAGGAGTTAGTGATCCATTTAACTCAGCAGCTGACCACAAGTTGCTGGAAAAAGCAAGCACCCACAGCAGCAGCATAGAGCCCCTGGCTGTGCCTCTTTGCACAAAGCAGATCACCCTGCAAAAAATGCTTTTCTTCTGCTCTTTAAACCCTACAGTTACGGGTACATTTTTATCCCCAATGTAGATACATATGCAGTCCTCCAAACAAAAAAATCCTTTTGAATATTATTATTATATTATCCTTTGAATATTATTGTCTCCACATTTTAAACATGTACCACAGTTTTATGAGGTCTTTGGTGAATGTAGGTAGTGGGAGCTGACATGAGACAGGTGATTGTTTATGGAATTATAAGAGGGAACAAAGACAGAGTTGTACCAGCCAGTAGGCAGGTGGAGTCAAGATGCCTTAATTTCAATATGGATAAAAAGACAAATATACTATAATGTATGAAAACATACAAGGAAAAACAAGCAAAGGAATGGGAAAAGGCAGAAGAAAACATGCTAGGGAATGAGGCCAGGGGGATAAATTACAAAATATAAGTCTTTGGGAAAAAATTACCTTCTGTGTTTTTTTGCTGGACAAGCATCAGAAAGAGTGAGCTTGGTGACAAGAGCAAGTGAGGAGGAGATACTAGAGACCACTTGAAGTAGCAGCAAGAAGGAAATGGACATGAACTAAGAGCAGCAGCGTGCTGCAGAGCCATGTACGCCTTGCCCACTGTCCCAGTGCTTCAGAAGCCATGGCATGCTCAGCCAGCCAGGAAAGACCTGCCAACACAATCACAAGCTGGTTCCACTGATTCAGTCTCCCACCCATTGGAAGGGGCTGGGAGGATCCTGGAGGTGGAGGGAGGACAGTCCTTTCATCCTCTCCTTCTCCTCCTCCCATCATCACTGGCACTATTTCTCTCTCTCTGCTCTCACTCTTTCCATGAAACAGACAGCAGGGGCGGGGGTAAGGAGAAGGGAAGAGGGGAGGTGGCGGGTGCTGGTGCCCCAGCGTGGCAGCTGGGTGGGCTGTGGGGTCCTGGGGAACTGCAGGAGCCATGCAGAAGCTGGCTGCTTGCACGTCCATCAGCACATCTCTGCACTTGCGGAGTGGGGAGGGGAATACTGGATATCACTTTGGTCGGGGCTGAATCTATAATTGAGAAGATGAGAGTTCATTATAGATTTTGGCCTTGGAGTGCTTGTCTTGGCAAGAGGCTTAGCTGAGTGTTAAAATCATTACCAAGTGGCCTAAATCTAAACAAACACCCACCTTTTCCATTTATTACCAGGATGAAATGGCTTGCCTTATAGAAGTGAAATACCTATACCTGTCAGCTTCTCATTTCCCAGTGGTGCATAAAATTCCCTCTCTTATGGCTGCCTTTCCCTCTGGTCTAGCTTTCCCTTATGTTATTCTACTGACAAGAATTATATATTAAATTACAAGTTATCTGTCGCAGAATGAGAATTTCACACCAGAGAGAGGTCTGTTGTACAGAGCTAAGTGTTCCTTTTTCTCTGATGCAGTACTGTAAAGGAAGGCAAAGGTAAAGTAAAAAAAAAAAGCTAGGATGACTCTAACATGATAGTAGAGGATAATTCAGGCACATACAGCAAGGGAGACATTTCTCATCTTAAGAGTAGAATAGTAGCTGTATAGAATGAATAGTAGCTGTATAGAATCAGACAATATTCTTGCAACTGTGGTTTTTTGTCATTGCAAGTAGACTGGTGGAACTGTAGGTGTGGAGGGATAACTGTAGTTATTTTAGGGGTTTCTTTCCTCATGTCTTTCACCAAGAAGTCTGTCTGTATTGTTCCAGCCTCCATGAATGCTTCAGGAACTGTGACCCATTTCATAATTCATTCACACAGAGTACAGCCATGAGCATGCAGAAACCACAGCACTCTCCCTAAGAGAAAAACTTTTTATTATTACAAAGGAGATAAAAATTATGTATTATATATTATGTTTCATCATTGAAAACCATCACCCATTAAATATCCCTCTGTTTCTACCTCTCTATTTAAGGAAAGGCTGAAAAGAGAAGAAATAGAGTTACTGACTGGGGGACTTTCCCCCTTATTTTATTTGTGTGTGCAGAAAATACACATAAAGAAACATGTAAAGCAAATCACTCAAAAGAGTGATTGGAAACAAATTTAAATGAGTAGTGTTTAAATAATTAACACCTGCCAAAGTAGGAACAGAGGCCTTATTGCTGATATTAAATCATATCCTTTAACGTCTGAAACAGATGACAGTAAGTAATTCCAAAACAGTCAAGACAGGAAACCAATTTTTAGTTCTTGGAAAGTTGAATTAGTTTCAATAAAGTTGATAAAAAGCCTATTTTGATTTTGCTAATTCTACTATGGAAAACCAGTTTTACATTAATTTAATTTTTTTTTTTTTTTTGCTAATTTAATATACTGTAACTGAGCATTTTTGAATCGTGATTTAAAGTATATTCATTATTCAGTAAACTAATGATGTATGTTCCACCTGGCTGCTGCAGAGCCTGGTAAGTAAAAACTGTGGGTAGTATCCTGTTACCAAGAACAAATATTGGACTTGCCAAGTTTCCAGTCAGTAAATATAACTCACAATAGCTATGCCAGATAGGCAAATAAGGATGTTCCGTTACAGAAGAAAAACCAAAAGGGAGATACTGTGTAGCAGCTCAGTCTTAAAATTCAGCTCCATAAAAGCACCCATTGCAGAAATTGGCAATTTTGCCTGAGAGAAGAGTGTGGTGTAACGGTTTGGAGCAATGTCTAGAGTTTTTTTATGCAGGAAGAGTAAGTCAGAGAGAGAGAGAGTGTGTGTTTGTGTGTGTGTGTGTGTGTGTGTGTGTGTATGTGTATATGTGTGTGTATGTTAAAATAACATTAATGTTGAAACACATATGAGTAAATGCAAAGCTTTTCTGGCTGTCACCTCATTCCTAATTCTCCGCTGCCTCCTGGTACTTCATCAAACTTGTCCTGCATGGTTTGATCACAGGTTGCTTGTATTTGGAGACTTCTTTCAAATAAAAGCACATCTGTCCATCTTAGATTTTTTTTTCAGTGTCTGGACCTCCTACAGTCACTAATGGATGTTATCAATGCAGCATTGCCTTAAGGTGGGTCTGAGCATGCAGTTCTGAGCCCAGCAGCTCAGAATTACTGTCCAAAATTCAAAGATGTGAAGTGTGGTCAAGATTGTCACTCCCTGCTCCCTGGAGCAATACAGTTCTTTCCCTAAAGGACAATACAACTCTTTTGGCAAGCAAGGACTTTCTGAGGGCAGAAATGGTCCACCATTAAAAAAAAAAAAAAAAAAGAAAGAAAGAAAAATTTAAGTTAAAATGGAAAAAAATTAAATCCTTCAATAAAATAAAGACCATGACAAGTCTAACCACCTCCTCCAATGCAAGTCTCAGGTCTTTGTCCTGCCTTCTCTCCCATAAATATAAAGATGTATCTCTCTGAAAAAACCTACATCTTAAAAACCTGATTAAACCCAGGTGGTGGTGTCATGTCTGAACACACAGCAGGTACTTTGTGTACTTTGTGTTGCAGATCCATCTAGGCAGGCCTGGCAGTGCTAATAGCAATAGGAAGACCAAAATCAGACTGGTCAACTGGACACTTTGGCAAACGGCAACCCCAAATCCCCAAACTGTATGCATATGTTCTCCTATAAGAAAAAAATCAATTTCAGTGATGAATTTCAGTCATACAACTTAATGTACGGTTGGCAGACATCCAGTTCCAGTAGCAATGGCTGTGGGACAAAGTTAATATAAAAGAGTACTTTACAGATAGGACAACTAAGCTACAGACAGATGAAGCTGTCACTTGTTCCTGTAGAATTTGAATCCACCTTCTCAGTTAAAACATCCTTTTTCTGTATACCTCATTTCCAAAGCACAGCAAAGGACGTTTGAGTGCCTACAGCGTTCTTCAATAAGTGCAGCAGAGAGGGGGAAATCCGGGAGGAAGAGGGAATATTTCACCCCTTCAATGGCCACAGATAAAATAAACCTGAAATACTGAATGCACTGACATGAGCTACAGCCTCCCTTTGATTTTATGGTGCTCAGAATTAAGGACCTTCTTCCTATTTGCAAACTCTGTGTACGTTTTCTTTATGAACAACTGCATTTTTTTCTTAAAAAAAGAAATACATTTGACTTCTTACTGAAGAAAGGGAGGGGAAACTGAAAAGTCCTTAGTTTGTATTTGAAGCAAATAGACACAGAAACAAGATTGAAATGGAAGAAATAAAAGTGGGCTTTACTATTTTTGCTTGTCCCCTACAGCAAAAATTTGCACTCTGCATTCACTTATTCCACCCCATCCCCTCCAGAAGTTCTTTATTTAGAACATAGAGAGATATTATCAAATCAACTTTGTTCCTTCAGACACAAATTTAAAAGTAGATCACTCAAAAGTTGTGTCTTCTTTAGTAGTTATGGCAGGGCCTTTACTGTATTTGAAACTAAACATTGGTAAAATCAATCAAGCTCACTTAATGTCCTTACATTCCTCACTTTATTTTTTTAAATTTTATTTTAGAAACCACTTCCCAACTGCTGGCCAGTAAAATATTTGGGGGCTAAAATTAACAACTTGAAACCTAATTTTTATATATATAAAAAATGCATTTAGTTAAAATGTAAGAGGAGGTTTTCCAGATTGCCTGACACATGCCTGCCCAGTCCCCAGGGCTGGCTGCACCTGCGGGAGTCTCTGCTCCCTCCCTGCTGTGGCAAGCGCTGCTCCTGGTGCCCCAGGAGAGGCAAGAGCTCTGTGGAGCAGAGCCAGCAGTGCTGCAGTCACATTGTGTCCAGGCTGAAAAATGTTTGCATTCCCTGCAGCTCTCTCATGACACAGTACCATCGACCTTTACAGATCAGTAGTGCGGTATTATTTTAACTCTCTCCCTTTTTGAAGATATCTGAGACAACAGGACACTTAAGTAGTCCAATATTTTCAGTCTAAATGCAGTGCTAAAACACAGGAAATATACCGCCATCCTGACAGTGATGTTCTTTTAACAAATTCTATTTTAATGGAATACATGGATTAAAAATTAAGTCTATAAATTAACCTAGGAGCTGGATGTGACTAGATTATTGCTGGAGAAGAGCACCGCATTTAACAATATTGCACAAAGAGGAACTGACAAGGCTGTGCCAGCTCAAATAACATTATTTTAATCAGTTATGTGCTAATGACAAGAATAGAAACGAGACACAATTTCATGAAATAATGCTTTCCAACTTTCCTTGGTCAGACACAGATTTGCCAGGTCATCTCTATACTCCGAATAGCTGCATCC
The DNA here is from genome assembly GCF_026979565.1 of Vidua chalybeata. NCBI lineage: Eukaryota > Metazoa > Chordata > Aves > Passeriformes > Viduidae > Vidua > Vidua chalybeata. The sequence continues at coordinate 138,496,940 of NC_071530.1, forward strand.
TATCTAGAAAAAATTATTCTTAACTCCTCTTCATATTGGCTATGCAATCCCCACTCTGCCTTCTTGTTCTTCCTTGTCTAGTTTTCCAGTTTAGGTATCTACTTCTTCTTCTCTTGTTTTTACCTTTCTGGTAACATGTAGTCAAAAATGTGAGCTTATCAATGAACTGCTGTTAACTTTCTTACAGATCTGCACTTTCTGTTTCCTCTCTCACCTTTCTAACTCTTTTGCTTTTGTTGTATTTCTTTTATTTTGACCCAATACAATTCCTTTAGAGAAGCCCGTGGACAGAATGGCACCCCAAAGCATGTTTATTGAGCCCACCAGAAAGGCACACTAGCTTTGGCTGCATGTTCAAGGCTTTGTTTCCCCTGCATTTATGTGCAAACCAGATAATTCACTGTATATTCGTCACCAACTGTAGTTTGTTAATCTATGCTTTGACAATGCTTTGCATGACTAGAAGCATTCAGTTAGAGAACAGCACCACATGAGATGGTGGCCCATTTCACACCAAAAATAATGGATGGTTTAATATCCTAAATTAAAATCATCAAAAGCCACAAGCTGCACAGTGATTATCCACATTCTTCATTGCATGCTTACAATTAATAAAACAGTCAATTCATCTCAACACACAGAATTTAAGAATGGAGAAAATTAAATACATTGGTGAGATATTTGACTAGTTTTGGTAGATTTATGGCCTGAAATAATAAATACAGCTTTTCTGCAAAATTGTTGAAGAGAACGTCTCTTACCTTTCTTCATTCAAGAATCTTGTGAATTTTCTGAAGTTCTTAGGTTGTCTACTGCAAAAGACTAAATGGTAAAAATACAAATATAACTAACCCTAAGTTTTGATTGTTCACTCACTACCCACTTTGATATTTTACAGATGGTCTTTATGTGTATTAAAGTGACCACAGGATCAAAAGTTTAGAAAAATTCACCAAGAATATTATTCTGGAAATAAAACAAAAAAGCACCATCTTGTTCCCAGAATACTATTTGCTCTGTCATAACCTTTTACAGTGAAGGAAAAAAAAAATCCAATGGTTTAGGTAATTTTGCCCACAAACATGCTATAAAACCAGTGAATCTTCAGCCTTGGGTGCTTTGTGCCCATGGCTGCAAATGGAAAGCTATTAGCAAAGACCTGACATTGGGACAGTAGCTGTTCCACTGAATCCTGGAGGTCAAAGACAGTCAATGTTACTCTTATTGACTCAAAAATCTCTAAAGCAGTATCTTATATAGCAAGTTATATGTCCTGAGAGCTCATGTAAGATACTGTGCTTTAGTTCTGTGAAGAATGTAGACTTCAGCATCATTAACTAATCTGATTTATTATGAAAATTAATTATTATGGTCATTAGAGTAAATGGCTTCTGTCGTCTGCAAAGACATAATTGGTACAGAAAATTGTTTCATAGCTAAGGAACAATCAATCAACATGGGCTGAACATGCACATGTATTTTTTTTCTCTCTGTTCTCTCACACAGTGAAAATCTATATAAAGAGTGAGGGTCTGGGATGCAAGGCAGCTCCTCCACCAATGACTGATGAGCTGAGGCAGACCCATCCCATAAAAAATGAGAAGCTCAGAAAAGGTGTAGGAAGAGAGACATGGGGCTTATGTGGCTAAAACCATGTTCCATATTCCTGTAGCCAGTACCACCGTGGCCAGTGCCAGCAAGGGAGCGACTACTCAGCAGTTCTCTCAGCAAATCTGCATCAGGTACATACAGCACAGTGTTTATACTTGTCTCTTTAATTCCACCTTCACTGGTATGTAATGAAAGGGAGCTCAAATATTACTAATATTATTATTACTATTATTATACTTATTAAGGGAGCTAAAGTGCAAAAAAAAAAGTGCTCCTCCTTCCATTCCTCCCTTTGAAACCAGAATACTTGATAGAACTATAACAGATGCAGCACTAAAAGAAAATTTTCTTCTTTTCAATCTCCAACCGTCTCTCAGAAGCATGAAATTAATACTGCAGTTAATTTGAATTTCCTATGTTGTTTGGTTGGTTGCCTCTGGTTCTGAAATATATCAGAAGCAGAGGTGGGAATTTTCCAAACCACATCTGACAATAGAACAAAGCTTGAATGAATAATTTGAAAAACTTATGATTAACCCATCTTTCAATTAAAATCTTCCAAGAATATAATGTCTTTATTCAGCAAAGATTGCTGCAAAAAAAGGTACCTTTCACATTTAAGATCCTGTAAAAAGCAGAGACATAGAAAAACAACATGGAGGAAACAAAAAAGTTTTTAAATGGTTTGGGCACTCCTTTAAGAGTTTATATTTGTCTTATTTTAAAACTTGTCTACCTAAACATTTTAGATTTTTTATGTAACGTATAAACCCACTAAGCTACTTCATTTTTAGACAATTTAGCAAAAAGCATTAATAATTTCAAAATACACACACATACATACACATTGTGTGCTTAATTTCTTTTTTTTAATAGATAAGCAAACCAACCAGATTTTATTTATATTACTTATATTAATATGAACCATTCTTGGAATTCTTAGACTCTGCCTGCCAAGGACTTCACAACATTACAACTTCTTCAACAGTGTTAGGCTGAAAACAGTTAAACTCATGCAATTCTTTGTGTGTTGAATGGCTTCAGAAACAGAGAAGGCTGAAAGGTTGTTCTGTGGGATAAGAGATTGCTTGTCCTAATCTGCTCCATTCCCCAGTCTGTTCTTTAAACCCATTCCAGATGATCTGGAATATTCAGAACCATAAATGTATTGAGTCTGGAAATTTGGAAGGAGAAAGAATTGAAACCAGAAAACTTGACTTTCTTAAGGAAGAATACGGGAACGTGTGAGCTTTTGCCAAAAGGTTTGTCCTGGGTTCTGTATTCAGCTTCTGGGACATTATTTGATATAAAACTTGTTTTTTTCCAGCAGAAGATAAGCTATTGTTCTTTGTATAGTCTCACACCAGAAAATCAATTAGCATTTTAAGAAAGGGATTTACCCCACAAGACCCTGTAGTATAGTCACAGCATTTTCACATCTATGTGGATCTTGTTTCACTTCGTCAATCAAGATAACTAAACCTAAATCTATCAAATATGTTTATCCTTGAACATTGAGGCATATCTGCACATAATTTACAGCAGCAATAATGCAATGTTGAATGTGACTATCTCCTTGAGAGGACTGCAGGAGCATTTCAAAGACATTTAGGCAATAGTTGCTCTTTTTCTTTTGTCACTGAAAAAAAAAAAATCAAAGCAGTAAGGCTGGTTAATTTTTAAAAACTACAGACCAAAGAACACTGAATAAGACCACACAAGGAAACTGTAAAACATCCAAACCTGGTATTAGGCTACTATCATACTCTGAAAATTAACCTTTGCCTCTTCTTCAAGCCCACAAAGTACCATTTTTCTACACTACTGAACAGCCATGAGGCAGCCCATTCACAGGCAAAGTGATTCATCCAATATTTCCTACCAGAGAATTCCTCAGTGGCAAGAGCTGGAATCTGAAATGATGGACATCTAACTTCCAAACTCATTTCCTTCTTTTTCTGAGATTATAAACACAATTACTTCCACCACTGTAAACAAAATCCTAAGTGGTTTTGATGTCTTCTGCAGTACATAATTTTGAAATTATTCAATACTAAACAGTACCTCTCTCAATTGCTGCAACCTATAGAAACATAACTGCCTATATTAAGGTTTAAAAAATCATGAGCAACACAGATGTTCTATTTTTTCTTTTTTTCCTTTTTACCACAGAAGAAATGAGTTTTTGATTTAAAAACATTTGTGATCTGCTGAAAATCCCAGGTTTGGCAGTAGATGATGTCAGGTTTTCAGTGAAATGCAACATTGTTAAGCCACAGACAACTGTGTTGTGTAAGTTATTGTCAATCAGGAAGAAAAAAAAAAAGAGTTCCAGATTATTTTCAAGGAAAAAATAAAATATATATTTTGGCCTGACCTGGCTATGGATGTCAAAACATGTTTCAATAGCACTGGATCCTGCCTTTGATTGAAATGTTTGCAGTTTACAGTATAAATTATCACACTGCTAATAATACTGAAGATGTGGGTACGTGGCCGAGATAAACATACCATGTGGCAGAGGATGGGGTGGACTATTTGAAGAATGATGGGGGACAAGCAGCTGTCACCCAATTTTTGTGTGTGCTATAATCAAGATCACTGAATAGATGGAATGCATTGAGAAAGAAGCATTTGTATATTCTTTCTCTTTCCCTGGCTGCAGCATTCTTATATACATAAATTCTCCAGACCTGTCATGTTTTCCGCTCCTTATGCTGCTTTTATGGATTCATGCACATGGGAGAGAAAGGTTTTATGTATCCAATAAAAAATGTGAATGTGTAGGTATATAAACATGTAGAGTGGCTTATAATGATTTCCAAACTGTACAAACTAGGAAGAAAAGAAAGAAAAGGCAATAAGAGAATTATTCTAATAGCTTTTATGAATGTGCCCCTTCCACTGTTGTTGCCTACAGCTGACAGTAGCTGAACAATGAAAACACATTGGAAGACTGACTGAAACTCAGTAATTCCCCAGTGCAGGTATGTCTGGTCCTTTCTTTGCGGGCAAAACCTCTGGAAGGGATTACGAATTACAAGCAGTAAAAAAACAAAGGCAACAGCTCTGCAGATGAATGGGACAAAATTCAGATAAAATTGAGCTGAGTAGAAAAAAAGCAGAAGCACAGCATTTTCATTAAACTTGCAGAGTAAATCAAGTAACAATAGAAATTACATGTTTCTGTTGTAATAGGTAGAGCACAGTTTCTGTTTGGTCTGACCAGAAATGGGCATTTTTAACACAACTTTCACTTGTGTCTCATCCACACAACTGCTGACAATGCAGTTGTCATTTACCCTTGAATAGATCCAGTGAAGGGAGTTGGAAGAGGAACTGCATTTGAAGACAGGTAGGTACAGAATCTCTGGGAAAGGAATGAACACAAATATCAGAATTTCCACCCCTGCTGTCAACGCACGGAATAGACTCAGTTCACGCTTGGAGTCTCAGGACAAGCTGACATAGCTGACATTTGGGTACTTACCTCCTTTTATTTATCAGCTGAGCAAATTTCATACAAAAATCACGGAAAGGCAATAAATATCAAGCATTGCAAATTCTATTTCCACAGAATAAATGCAGCATCCAATGACTTTAATGCTCCACATAGGTATTGACTCAGCCTGCCAACTTCAGAGTGGAACCACACTTTAAATATTCTGCAGACTGTAGTTAAGTGCTGTAGTATGTTAAACTTTCCAGTCTTACATATTTCAATTGATTCTTTGTTCTCCTTTTTCAGAACAGGTTAATGAAGCTGAAGGAAAGGAGAGGAGGATTGGCCATTCAATAAAACTACAACATATGGAAAATCCAACATTTCAGGGAATTCTAGGAGCAAGCTAACACATCTATTCTGGTGAGACTAGTATTAATGGCTACTTATTCTTCTGTTCCTCTCCTAAATTGAAGATTTATAAGACCTTCTACACACACAAATTAGGCGTCACATCAGTTACCTGAAGAGATTACAATATTTTTTCCAAAAAGAGAAACCAAGGCAGATAGATGCTAAATGACTTACCCAAGATTGCCGTAGAGTCCAAGCTACACTCTACACTCCTGGAGTTCTAGTTCCATTCATGAATCCTGATCCTACACTCCCTCCCCTTCCAAAAAAAAGGGGGGAAGTTGAGGAAGATTACTTCAAGTTAATCCTGATACATTTTCAGGATCCTTGTGCTGGAGTGTCGCAGTGGATGTACACCCAAATAGACAGGAAATCAAAATACTTCCCTTTTCAATTAACTATTACAAAGTTTCCTAGATCCACACATATATAAAAAGTGCATTTTGAGCAGAAGCATTTAAAGGGATAACATAAAAGTCAGGAAGTAAAAAAGAGAACATCAAAGTCATAGTAATTAGCTCCTCATGTCTAGCTGATAATGAGAGATGTCTTTTTTCTTTTTTAATAAAGAAAATGAAGACACCAGAGTGGATGCTATTTGATTAAATAAGTGATGTAATTGCTATGGCTCCATAATCACAAAGTCAGGGCACATCCCTTAGCCCAGACCATGTGTGCATCCGTGCCACATACAGATTTTCTTCATTGTGGCAGTCCCCCTGTCCTCAACTCCTGTGCACAAAGGAAAGAAATATTCATAAATAACCCTGCTCCATGAGTGTGTCTGGGAGAAAATTACTTGTAAATGTCAAGAATGGCTGATAATAACTGAGAAGACAAGCACAAAGGAGGAAACCATTCTCAGTGTGCATTTGCAAGCTAGTTTGGCCACAGCATGATCAGTGGGTCACAATTTGGCACAACAATTTCTATTTAACTAGAAGTTCCTCCCAAATATGCAAAATGAGCTTATGAGCTATGGGAGCTCAGCCTCTATCAGAGAAAGCCCTGCAAAAGTCTCTCAAAGAAAGTAAAATTAAGCATGTTTTTCTATATGCCTTCAAAACAACTACTGCCAGTGTCCAAAAATATTTAAAAAGCCAGCAATTTAGCAAATTACTGTAAAATATATTGAAAGGTACCTGTTGTAGTTAGGACTCTTACACGTCTTCCAATCAGAAGTACCCCTTTTGCAAAGAAATCTATTCTCATTATCCCAGCTCCACCATTGCTGCCTAATTCCATGCATTCCTCTCAACATTTACCTGCTCAGTCCTCACTCGCCACTACTGCTCATGCACTCCATAATATAGCAGTTACTTTAGGTTCAGCTGTAAATAATGCATGCCCATGCCTGCCATCTAAATCCTCTTAAGTTAGAAGTTATTTCCAGTCATAAAATCATAGAAATTAGAGGCAGAAAAGACCTATTAGGTCATTTAGACCAAAACCCCATGCCAATGCAGGATTGTTTCCTGCAGTACTGTTTCTACTGCTTTGTCCAGTCTAGTTTTAAATGTCTCTGGGGAACACTTTAAATGTCTCCTAAGCGGTGTTGCTTCTGCTTCCCCCAGCAGGATTTTCCACAGGCTGAGAGCCATGCTTGACAAGTGAGTCATGCTTGTTTGAAAGCACTGGTCCTGGTAAAGCTCTATGGCTTTAGCTCATGCCTTTTGATGCCTGATTAACATTGTCTAAGGCATGTCAGCTGAGGTCTTTGAGAAGGAAAAGTGTATGAGGAGTTCACTGTTTCTGCTGCAGCTCTGTGCAATTAATTGGAAGTAATTTAGTGCTGGCAGGCTGGCAAAGTTTGCAGCAGTTTCATTGTTTTGGGATGTTGCGAGACCACATCAGTTTCATCCTGCAACCTCTGTTAAATGTATCTTTACCTGTTTGGGTGCTACCTACTGTGGATATGACAGCCTCGTCAGAGAGCGAGAAAACTAGATCAATTTTCCCAGAATCGGCCTGACAGGCTTTAGGGAGTTGAAGGTAAACAATGATAGATTGTTATTGTAAACAACCTGCAGGTGTTGTTTTCCTACTCTCTGTTTTCCTGTTTTTCTCATAGATTGTTTATAAGAAAGGCATTTTGATAATTAACCAGTCAGGTGAAATGTGTTGATCAATTGACCAATCTGGTCTGTGTGTATCGGAACAATGTATAAAAAGAGAGAATTCAAAGTAAAGTGGCCTTGTTGTGCAAACCAGCCTTCTGGTGAGTCTGTGTTGTTTCTTACTCAACAGTGACAACCTACTACAGGGTGAATGTACCACAATGAGTGGTACTCTGCGACATAAGCACTTGTATCATTGAGGAAAAAGACCTGCCATCAAGGATGGCAAAAAGGGTCATATGGAGTGTACCAACTCATTCATAGTTTGGGGAAGGAAATTTAAGGAGGAAAAGAGTAATGTTCTTTCCTGAGAAGTTTCTGGTACTTCAAGCACTGGCTTGATGTTCAGTTTGGAAATGCATAGGAATGGTCTTGGGCTCAATCTGCTACAGCATCTGGCCAGTTTTCTGAGGGTACAGACTGATGGCAGCCGAAGCGTGTGTGAAATGCTCTGTCAACTATCTAGTGCACAGAAGAAGCTTGGAAAAATAACAGTGCTCACATCATGAAACAGGATGGGATGGGATGGGATGGGATGGGATGGGATGGGATGGGATGGGATGGGATGGGATGGGATGGGATGGGAATGTGGTGTGGGAGTAGGGTTGGAAAATCACCTTTCATCAGAGCTCACTTTGACCAAGTCATACTCGCTGTGAAACTGCTTTCAAGCAACACTGCTCCACCTAAAATCCAAATACAGAGTGAGTGGGACTCACCAACGTAGCAACAGAGCAGAGCAGTGAGAAAAGGCCACACTCTGAAAGAAGTAGATGTAGTTCAGTTTTGAAGTAAAGAATTGTTTTGGATGTTGTCTCGAATCAGCTGAACTTCAAAAGCTGTGACAAACACAACCAACAAACTGTGTTGTGCCTAACTTAACTAAGTCCTAAAAACATCTTGTCTTCTATGTTTATCTTAAAGCCAGATAGCCTCGCCTAGAAGGTAGTACCATGTCTACACAGGAGAACAGAAAACTGCATAGGAAACTGAGGACTGGTTCTCCACTGTCAGCTGAGGAAACAAAAGAGAAGATCATATAAACAAGCAAGAAAAAAAAAAAAAAAGAAGACAGCATTTATTCAAAGATGGCATTTATTCCAGTAAAAGCTTATGTAAAAGCTGATCTGCTTGCAAGCTTACTCCAACAAAGACATATGCCAGCTGAGCTGTGCATCTACCCATTGATACCAATGCAGATGCCGGGGCATTCATACTGTCCCATTCCCTCTCCAGAACCAAGGTTCCTCTAGCCTTTTGCTGCTGCAGAAAACAACAACCCTCAGACAGAAATACTCAGACAAATCACTTTCCAAATGAAATTTGTAGGATTTATCATGGAAGAGCATGTTCATGCATGTGCATTTTGTGGAAAGGGGAGAAGAGCACAAAATGGCAATTACATGGCTGATGATCTCTAATCTTCTCAGGGATGCTTGTACAAGAAAGATGAGTTGTCAGCACTACCTCAGCTCATGTCCAAAGCTCATGTCCAAACCAAAGAAATACATATGTAAAACATCATATGAACCTTTAAAGCCTAACCTATACAGTTCTGCACAAAGGCTCACTATAATGTGAGAAATTATGCAAAATGTGATGACAGAAGCCTTTTAACTAGAGAGCAGTTCCTCCATAATATCTCCTGGGGAAGGAATGTTCCTTCAGCCCATGTTCTTTTACAGAAGCATTCTTGTCATCTCCCATGCTTCATACCCCACTTCACCTAAAATTCCAACTGTGGTAGGTTGTCCCACTGTAAAGAAGCAAATAAGTAAATAAAAGTTAAGCCAGCATATTTAAGCAAGCGCCGATGCACTTCAGCTGCTCTGGTCCTGGCTCTGTTTCACTCCTCATACACAGTCTGGAAGAAAGGAGCTGCAGATTGCTCGTAGGATGCAGAGCATTCTGCGCCAAATGAATCTACACGCTTCCACACCAGCTCAGGCAGATGTCTGCAGGTGCTGAAGTGGTAAGGACAGCAATGGAGGACTGGCAGACTAACACGATGACTTGCTTTGCCACAGACAAAGAGAGGCTGAGAAAGGCAAAACTGTGAACAGAGGATGGGTTGAGGTAGGGTGAGAAAGCTGTTCATGACCTGGCCCTGAATTTCCTCTGAATTCTCTACCCACAGGAGCAAGCTGATGTGATGATGGCTGTGACCACAGCAGCTATCAGACACTTCAGTCAGGATCAGCAACACTAAAAGCCTGGAGGAGAAGGCAGGGAAACAGCTATCCTGCAAACCCACCTCCAAGTTGTACAAGAATGCAGCAGCATCATTACCTGTTACTAAACCTCTATGTTCACCTGGAAAGAGCTTTTCTATACAGAAGCTGAGCCCTGCACACAACCTCTCACACAGACAGGAACTCCCTATGTTTGTGGTCATGAGCTTTTCCACCACCTACTAACCCAACTAATGCAGTGCATCCCAGTGACAGCTGAGGAGGTGCTGAGCAAACTGCAGATCAGATTTCTTCACACAAGATATTCCTGCCCTCCCCACAGCACCGCTGACCAGCAGTAGGCTGGGCAAGCAGAGGAACAGAGGTGACACTTCATAACAAACCACAGAAGGAAAGTGGAAAGGGGAGTAGATCCTCTCTACAGTCTATTCAGTTGAGTACACAGATAAGGGTTTCTTGAAAGCTTCCTGCTCACGGGTCTATTCCTCTTAGGCCTTAATAGTGATTTGGTTTGTTCAACCTTCTCTTTGTTTAATGGAAATAAAACTGATGGATAAAAATCTCCCCCAGGAATATACATACAAAAATATGGTTTTAAAGATGCCCTCAGTGCAGCCACCCATGCTCTGACTGGCAACTGCTCAGAAAACATAATTTCTTGAACACAAAATACTAAGTAACACCATATTTCTTAGCTCATGTCCCACCACAGTTTCATTTCAGCACAGCAAAACCTCATTAATTCGCACTTTGCTTATCCGCACACCTTATAATTCACACGTAAAAACAGCAGTCAGCAAAGATTTAGCAACAATGTTCTATATTGAGGTCTCGTGTTGCTGAGATTTCATTATTCCTGCAAAATACGCTACCGTTCATTCACTAGTATAGTAAGATTTCAACATCACCATAAATATCTCAACCTAGAGATAGGCTCACACTAGCAAAGTTTGGCTCCAAAGTCCACGACTAGGAAATGTCAAAGTTTTAAGCTGAAGGAAAAATAGTTGTGCATAAAGGCAAAATGAAACTAGATTACGATCACAGCTTGTGGTGTTTCCTGCATTATTGTATTTCCTTGCCTTTTAAAAGCACCTTTTCATAGGTTATATTAAGAAATGAATTCTTGCTTGCATCCAGGGAAGCTTGTATCACAGAATACAGAGGAGGCTTTAACACACATTTGTACTTTTTCAGCTCTGGAAAAATCTTCAGGAATTCTGGAGAAAGGGTCTTTAATGGTCCCAGTGCAATTCACAGGTACTTTTATGGCAGTCACTAAACCATCCGAAACATCTTTTCCCCCTGGTCCCCAGCAGTTATTGATTATTGGGAAGCAAATGAGAGCCGTGAGCTTCAAGAGATGTTTTTTAACTGGCAAACACATGGTGGGTAGGAACTGTGTACAGCTGCGTCACACTGGGCCAGTGCAGCAAGGCAAGCCATAGGAGTCAAGATACTCACAGCTCAATTTGTGTGACAGATATGGAAAGTTGATGGTTTGGAGATTCTGTGAAGTTTAGGCTTACAAACTAGTTTCAGAGAGTCTGGAGAAACTATAGCAACAAGCAGTATGAAGCATGTGCTAGTTATTTGGTACTTGGACACCCCAAAGAGCAGTTAAGATGTGGTGTCCCTCTCTTCTACATGCTCAAAGACTTTCCAGTGCTACCTAACTCACTGCCTTGGGTCTTACTATGGCTGGGTGATTGTTAAAACGTCCTTTAAGAAGACTGCATTTTCTTGAAGTTCAAGCCTTCAGCTCTTCAGGGTTAAGCCTGCCTCCCTTCTCTGTCTCTAGGCACAAACACATTAGACTCACACTTCTAGTCCAAGGGTTGCCTCACCCTCACTTTCCTTCCTCTTCTGAAGACAAGGAGCACCAACACCCCATTTCTACTCCCTTCTCCTCCCAGACCTCCACCCCACTCATTATAATATTCTCAGATTCTACACTATATCAGTTTCTTTGCCTCTTTAAAGTCTGTTGAGTGGTAATGTTTAGAAAAATATTTAACCAATGAATTCCTAAATGTTGAGAGGTATCCCTTCACAGAGCACAAATGATTGCATTATTCAAGCAGTGTTTCATCATTCTGTAAAAATCAGTGTTTTGTTCCAACTGCCATGTTTATTCCTATGTTCTGCTTATTTCATGAAAAGATGTAACTATATTCATGCAACTTGTATCAGAAATTATGGAAGTATTTACTATTGGTATACACTGCTTGTCTGAGGTTTCAAGAACACAAAGGATAAGTCCCTAATAACAGCAATGTATGTATCTTTTTATGGATAACAGGGTGGCATTTGTAATATTTCGCAATTGATTTTAACATCAACAATTTTCTTTAGCAGAAAAGCTGTTAAACTGCTTTCAGGAATAACCTCTTTGTTCCACAACTGTTGCTCCACACCTCCTTCTGCCCACTTTCCCTGCAAATGTGTGCCAGATCACAACAGATATCTGAGGCCTATTGCAAATTTCAACCACATTATTTAAGTCACAGGTTTGACATGTCTACACAAAAGCTCTTTAGTATCTGAGCTCTTTTTGGATGTCTGTAAAACTACTTTCTTCAACACCCAAAATTTAAAGGAATGAAATTGAAGAAGTAACTGTCAGACTAGTGCAATGATGCGAAACAGAAATCAGTGCTCTGTTTTGCAAGAAGATGTGAGAAAATCCCTGGCACAAACAGAAAACTCAGTTCCCACAAAGTTTAAAATCTTAATATCATTCTAAATTCCTGTATCTGGTGAATTACCTCCAGCCTGTGTTCTTTTCATGCTGGCTCTACTGCAGCTCAGGATGACCTTCTCATCCACATAAATATCCAGTCTTTCCTGGGCTTGCTCAATTTTTAGCCTGAAAAACATCTCAGGAAAGAAAGTTGCACAGTCCAGCTCCACATGTGTAAAACATATTGCTACTTGTCCTTGTTTATCACCAACACAAGCAATCTTATTTCTCTCAGCATTTCCTAAAAAGGCCCTATCGCCATGCTTGCACCTGTCAGGAGTGAGAATGCATTTGAGGCAGCTTTTGAGAAGTCACTTTGCTTCAGTGTGGTAACACAATGGGAAATGTAGGCTTTGTCACAGAAAACATGCTTCACATCCTCCCAGAGCTGATTCATTCCTGTCCTTTTGGGAGAGCAGCAAGAGCTACAGAGAAGCAGCAATGCGAGTCATCTCAAGGCTCTGGAGTGATTATTCAGCTGCCATTTGCTCTTCCTATTCCCCTCATTACAAATGTAGATAAAAACACCCTGCAACTGTGTAATATATGCTTCAAATATTCTAATCTCATTATTCTGATAAGAAAATGAGACATATATGTTTATATCCAAACTATAAGAAAACCAATCAACAAATTGGTGCCTGTTTCAGTTTGGGTATTCCTAAAAATATTAACTGAAAACAGATCTCAGGAATCCAGACTATTTTTTTTTTTTAACTATTCTCCCAGTCAGTGCAGGCAAAACATATCTGCTTTTTAGTAAAAGAGGGAGAAACAAATGATGCAAACGAGAAGGCAAAGAGTTGCACCACGTATAGTTAAGCTTGCTGGTATCGCTTGCATTTAGAAATTCTTAAAAGATATAAGTAAGTTTACTATTAGAAAACACCTATTTTTCCAACTGGAAGATCAAATTACTAAAAAAAAAAAAAAAAGCCAACATAGATCGGAGAGACAAGATTTAAATTTTTCAACACAGAGAAAGATGAGATACTGCTCTTCTCTCAATGTTTTCAATATTTTTACAGTTTACAACAGTAATAGTGAACCTCTAGATTTGATGTTTTTTGACAGTTCATGACTGCCTGGGCTAAAGGTTCTGTTTTACTTGTGGACCTCAGCTGTGGCATCCAGCCACTGTGGCTCAAAGAAGCCTACCATGATTAGCTCAGCTTCCAGTGTACTTCAGGGCACTCTGGAAATACCACTAGAAGAAAGATTAAAAAGTCATGATTTGGTGCTCACCCCAGTCTAGTTATGTAGAAAATTTTTAGACAAAAGTATGTGACCACATGCCATGAGATCAGTGTGTGTCAGACTCACCATGCATGACTTGTCTGGACAATCAGTACCCAAAAAAATAATAAATAAATTTATAGATAAATAGATACATTTCCAGGATTCTCAGACTCTTACCAGACAATATTTCTGTGCTTGAAAGTATCAGGAAAAGGCTTATGGCTATTTGGAAGCCAAACCTCAGCAAGGATAAAAATCATGAAGAACTGATTGGTTTTTGTCAGCCCTCTTACTGTTGCAGCCTCTTCTGTGCCTGTCAGAAGCACACAGCAATCAGATTCAAAACTAAGTTAGCACCAAGATTTTCAGTGGTTTTTTTTTTTTTTTCCTGTGAGATCAGTTGAGAAAATCTTTTCTAATCATGAAAGAAGAGCAAGGTGCAAACTCGGGACCTCCTCCTTCACCATGTGTCTCATAAAATCATTGAATATCTGTTAAGCTGCATTTCATGTGCACCAAGCACAAGGAGGAAAAGTTGCCCACAGCCAAGTGTGATGAGGATGTTTTAAATCTCTCCTAGGAGCACCCCAGAGGAACTGGAGAGGCTCTAAATTAAAGGCTACAGGTGCTCTATACCAGACATGCCCATTTAGACACTTTGCCCTGATGCTTTTTATAACATTCTCCTCCAGGATCTTTCTATGTTTCATATTCTTTTATTGCAGTACCAATTAGCTGAAACAACTATATGAACCCCTAACCCTGCTGTGAATATTAAAGAATGCTGGGGATTTAAATAGAGAGCACTAGCAGAGAAATAAAGTGGACTTTTTAGACAGAATTAGAGGACAATAGAAGTCTTTTTAGTTTGTCTTGATAAACTGCATTTCAGGGAGATTCAGGAAGTGTATTTAGGGACTGCAATAGATGTATGTGTTTGCATATTTGGTAAGATAACTCATCATGAGTGCAGCTCCTGGTACATCAGGACTTTTTATTAACTGGCACTCTCAAGCTCACATAAAGATCAATAATAAAACCACTCTTATGCATGATGAAATACCTAACTATCACCCAGTCACACAATGTTTAAGGGACCATAGTGGGTCATCTGGTCCAATCTCCCTGCTCAAGCAGGGTTATCCTAGAGCACATTGGGCAGGTTTGCATTTATCCTGACTCTAGACAGGACAGGGTCAATTTTTGCAGTAGCCAGGAGGGGCACAGCCAGAACCCAGAGGTTCTTCTATACCACCTCATGTCATTTTCCAAGGGTGGGGTGAAGGAACTCTCTTCTGAGGAGAAAGGGTTCCTTCCAGTCAAGCAAGCATGGCAGAGGGAGTGGTGAGGGGGGCCCCGTTCCCAGCTGGGTAGACCTGCTGGGTGACACTAGTTCTGAGCCAGAGGGAGTGATTGGATAGTGCTGGATCTGAGCTGGGAGCAGTGGGGTAGCATGGCAGAGGGAGCAGTCGGGTATTTTCTGTTGCTAGGGGTTTCCACAGTGAGCAATGACATTTCTTTTCTTGGACTCTCTCTCATTATTGCTGCTCTTACTGTTTTTCTTATCTCATTGCTGTTTCCAGTAAATTGCCCTTATTTCAACCCATGATCTTTACCCTTTGTGCCTCCAATTCTCCTTTTCATCCCACTACAAGGAAGAAGAAGTGAAAGGAGGGAACAAGCAAGCAGTGCTTGGCTTGGAGTGGTTTGAGTGGGAAGACTAAATTGGAGAATACCACTCCTAAACCACGACAGCTTTCAGATAGTTTTTTAATATGCCCAGTGAGGGAGACTCCATAACCTCTTCGGCATCATCAGCCACCTGAAAGCAGTCAAAAAACATTTTTTAACCTCATTTGATAAAATGATGTTGTCAGGTACATGAATGCTGCAAGAAAAGAGTCTAGCATCACCCATGTCATCTAGAAATGGAGAGCGATCAAGTGATAAGCTGCCCTGAGAGATGTGAGGAGCTTCCAGTTCAGTCCTTCTGACAGAGTCTTTGTTTTAACCCTTAAGTGTGTCACAACATTTCCATTATGTAGGGCAATTTGCAAACTGATAGCACTATTCTACCTCTCCATGCCATGAAAAGAGAATTACATACACTACGATACTCTGCCTATGCAGACACACCTACAAGATTCCGTTGTTCTTTCCTCCCCATTGCCCCTCTGCTGTACAATTCCCCATCTACTGGGCATGCACTAAGCACCTCCTTATACTTCAAGTAATGTTTTAAGCAGATTTCCTTCAAAACTCTTAATGAGATTTCCATCATTAAGACATGAGTTTTGCTTCCTTTCAGAACTCTCTAGCTAGGCAGAAACCATAAAGCCGGGCAGGCATGTGTGGTTCCAGGAGCAGTAAGGGAAGGAGAAGCTCAATCCTGAACATTGACCTGGTCTTAGGCCTGCTAGTACATGCTACATCTGAGCTCACACCCATTTGGAGCTAGTAAACTTTCAAGTCATCCTGCACCTCCACCAAGCCTGCTAATTTTAGGATGGCAGCAGCAATCTGGCTCACTGGAGCCATTGGGTAGGTACAACCTGAAGCAGGCACTATGTCATCTCACATCTCCTTTTATCTCATTGGCATCCAATATGTGTCACTTTAAGCAACAGCAGCTAGTAATCTATGAATGACACCAATGATGAGATAGTATTCTCTCCTGTTTTATAACAGATGGATTCACAGTATTAAAACCAGGATATAACTGAAAACCTCACAATCTGGACGCAGTGATTTGTTATTAAATGTCATCATTTTTTTGCCACATCTGGGAGGTTGATTTGCAACATGCTTGTTCTCCTGATAATAGAAAACCAGAAAGATGTTAAAAAGCTTCCTCCCCTGCAAACTAGAAGAGAACAGTTTCCAGCAATGCTTCTTCCCCAGAGAGAAAAAGCCCACCCTGTAATGATTGTAGAAGACCTTATTTAAATGGTTTTAAAACAATGGGAAGGAGAAAAAGGGAGTGAAAAAGGGACATTTAAGTGTTCCAGAACTTTGAACAGATTTGTTCTTCTCATGCTGATGCACACTGTGCAGCATTAGATCACATGCTGCTAATATCATGTTGATTTATGGTCTGCATAAATGGAAATAAATGGTATTTGCTGTTACCCAGAGAATAATAGATGGCCCTGGAATGAACACAACACCCCATTCACACAACAGGCACTGTTCATGTCACAAGCAAGGGGAGTGCAACTTCGTAAGGTCCCTCTCTGCCATTCCCACCAAAAATCTTTGATACCCACTGATTTTAATGAGTAGGAGTGGACATTTAGGACAGCATTTTCCAAAGTGTCTGAATGATTTAGAAACCAAGCTGTGGCATAACAAAGCAGGGGAAATGTTGGGTGAATTTCTCCCTTGAATAAGAAACTAGAGACTCCCCAGGTCTTTCTACAAAGTTCACCAACCACACAAGCTGGTCAGGATCCTCTGCGTCATTTCCTCTACTTCTTCCCTTCCCTGCAAGAAACCTCAGGGCTTTTTCTCATCACTTTCCTCCTGGCCTGAGTGACTTGAGCTCCCTCTTGAGAAAGACTCTCTTCAAATATGGTGTGGGCACTGACACACAAGGGAGCTAAGCTCTGAGCTCGTGAAACCTGCCTGCCACCTTTGAAAATGTGGCTTCAGGTGCTAAATAACTCCAAAATCACTTCAAAACTTACCAGAGTGCCTGGCACTAAAACTTTAGCTCCAATGCAGTCTCTGATTGTGGGCATACAAGCAAAAGCACTGAGTTACTTTGGTTTAATGACTCATTAGT
This sequence comes from Vidua chalybeata, assembly GCF_026979565.1. Lineage (NCBI taxonomy): Eukaryota > Metazoa > Chordata > Aves > Passeriformes > Viduidae > Vidua > Vidua chalybeata. The sequence goes on from NC_071530.1 coordinate 138,514,482, forward strand.
TAAGCTATTAGGTTTTACTTTACAACCAGGGAGGGTAAGTTTGTGCAACTAGCCAGTTACCATTGCTCAGCTGATGAGCAATACCCTGTTAAGATGTGGCAACCTTGTTGCTTTTGAACATCTGCCCACGCACTCCTCCATTATAACGGGGTCTAATAGAGCTCCAAATAGCTTTGGTTCCAAAACAATCTCAAACAAAACTTTAATAGACTTTCAGCACTGCCAAAGCATTCACATTTCAGGCTGAAAGACTGAGTATTTAACCTCAGGACACAGATGATTTTCTGTTATTGTTGCTGTTGGCAGAGAAGGAAAGGTTAAATAAGTTTGAGACAATTTCATTTTTGATTCTGTATAAATATAGTCATGTCCATAGTGTTTTCTATTTCTCTGGTTAGATGATTAAAACTTTACAATTAATGTATGTTAAATTTCATGTTATAATTAAAGGAACAGCTGGTGAAGCCACATACCATTAAGGTTATCTGATGCTTCATGTATTAAGATTTTGCTTCCTTATGCACAGCTTTGCACTACAGCTGAATTCTTATCTTTATTTTTGCTTCCTGACATGCTTACATCTTTACTGTACAGTCTTTACAGTTATGGGTTTGGGTGTTGTGTGTATGTGTGTGTGTTCTGAATATATAATTAATAGCCTAATATATTAATAGAACATTGAAACTATTGATACCCACTCATTCACCCTTGAACAGGTGTTATTATATACCATGTTGATGAAAATTTAAAAATCTAACCCAGTTCAATTGAGCACGAAAATCTTTGTGTGCTGACACTGTAACATTATTCATTTATTTGGCTACTCCACCTCAGCAGGGATAACTAAGATGAATTTAAGAAAATAAAACTTATACAGCCATTGCCCTTCATAGCCAGTATCTTACGATGCCCAGCACTTCATAGGAAATTGATAAATGACAACTTGACTGGATGGTTGGGCTTGCAGTGTAGTGGGCAAAATGTCCTCATACCTGCTCATCTTCTTGAGCTGACAGAGACAGGAGAAGGAATTTGTATAAAACACTTTGTTTGCTTTGGCATTCTGTGCTCTCCAAGACACACAAGGATGTAAGCACAGAGAAACAACTGTCTCCCTCATGACTGCATGCAACAAAACGAGAATCCTAATACAAATCTTACAAAGCCTTGCAAAAGAAGGATTTCTGGAATACCCCTACAATGGATGCACACTAACTTAGGTTACCATTAAAAGCATTGGATTCCTTGATCTCCCACGATGTCAGCTATTAGGGTTCAACAAGTCAAGAGGACAAACTGATGCAGGCACATATGAACACCTTTTCTTCAGTTGCCACAGCCAAATTCGCCAAGGATCTTGAACCACAATCTGTAGTGACACAAAGACAGCCATGGAGTCACCAATGAAAGAAAATTTGTGCCTTTTTTCTGACAGATATTTGCTAAAGGAAACAGCAAGAACACACTAATTAGGACTATACGCTGGATAGACACTGCATTCTGGCAGATACTCTCTACTTGGACAACTCAGCGAAACAGGTGAGGGAGAGAAGGGTAGGAAGCAAGACAGAGATGAAGTTAAATGAAATCTTCAGGGTTCCTTAACAAATAAAAACAAGGGTCCAGGACAGAGTTTTCTAAATGCTTTCCTGCTGAGAATTTTATAAAGGAATATTCACTTTCTCAGGGAGAAGGTAAATGAGAAGAAAGTTCATTTCTTCTACTACGACTTTAATAAGAATATAAGCCATTATCTCATTTCTTTAGCATCTTCATAAAAAACTAAAGCCAAAGCTACCAAAGCAGACACAGCTGAAGCAAAGCAAACCTGAATAATCTCTTGCCTTCAGCTTCATTTCATCAAGGTCAGCCACTAACACATATAAGTATATATGTGTGTGCGTGTGTGTGTGCATGTGCATGTGTGTGTGTATTTATATTAGAATGTCACAGTAGTAAAACTGTGAAAAATGAAACTATTTAATCTTCACAAAGAGAAACAGTTGAGCTAGCTACCTCAATACTTACAAAGGAAAAATGGAAAAAGGAAGAAACTGTTCTGCTTCTAACCAAAAATAATTTTTCATCTCCAAACAGAACCTGCAACAGTTGTTAGTTCTACCTATTTAAGGGCAATTACAGTGGAAGAACTAGGTCACAAATAGATCTTCTCCAAATAGTATCCCTATATTTTATACTCATTGAAATTCTTTAGACTAGAATTCTCTAAACATAATTTTTCCTTTCTTAATAATAGTTTACTTCTATTCAGGTAAAGCTAAAACCAGAAAGGTGGAACAGTTGTCACCACAACACTTTGAAAGCCCAGCCCTGAGTCCAATACTGAGTCATCCAGGGCAGATAAATTGTGCATATCCTAAAGAATTCTCCAGGACATGAATGTCATTCCAGTAGACACAACACCACTGAATTCTAAAGTGATTCTTAAATCTCAACTATGTTTTCTGCACATGTTGACTATATACAAGGTCATTTTTTTTCTGATGTGGGGGAGAGAAGGAATGTGCCACCAGTTTGTCACAGAGCCCCAGGGATTGACTGAGAAGCCAGCAGTGTGATATGGCTTCTAGCAGCACACCTAGCAGCTGACCAGGACAAGCCATCCTGATGATAAACCCTTGGCGTGGGAAAGAAAGTTCAGGACAGCTCTCATTCAACGGGTACTGCACACATCTACCTTTGGGTAGCTGAAGTGCTGCTCATAGAGAGGAGTTGCCTGTGTTATTTCCTTCTCCCCTGTACTTTTAGAAAAGAGAACTTTTGCCACTTGGCTGGGGAATGTCACACTTTTCAGGAAGATGGATCACTGCCCTGGTGTGGAAGAACTGTCTTTCAGCCCTGCTGAAAATACCAATGTATTTCCTTTAAATACCTAACTGTGGTTGCTCCTGCAAGTTGGGTGGTAGAGCACAATATGACAGCACTTCTTCTTTTTAAGTCACAACACTCTACATAATACAGATCCCCAGAGAGATGTGAGTGCTGCATTTTATTGCACTTTAAAAACACTGTGCTAATAAATTCCAGTCTCATATAAACTACATGGACAGAAGTGCTCTGCCCATGCAATCTGTCTGCTCAGTAGAAAATGTGTGTTATTCTGAAAAGTCCACAGCTTAAGGTTCCTCACTGGAGCAGTACAAATGAAAGGAAGAGCTCTGCTACTCTTTCTCCCCTTGGAAAATAAGGGCATCACAAAATATGCCAGATACAATAACTCATGGACTTATGGCTCCAGTGTTCTTACATAGTTTCTTTTATTTGCGCATTGCACTCTCTACCTTTTTATTCTAAAAAAACATTTCCTGTAGATTATTTTTTATTCTTTCCTCAAAATAACAATGCCCACAAAAGTCTTCAGTGTTTGCTTTTAGCCCAAGAGCTTCTTTATGTCTTCTGGAAATTTCTTCCAATTCACATTATAACCGAGACAATTAGATAAATCTAAACTGGAAAATTCAATTATCTGGTCTCCTATGTTTTGCAGTTAAACAGCTTTTTTGAAAGCTAAACTCCTACCTCTCAAGAAAATAAGTTACATGAACAGTTAGCAGTTCTGAAATAAAATCAGAAATGGAAGTGCCAGATGAGGGTATGGTGCTGGTCTTAATGTTTTCAGCTTTGTATCCCAGATCCTTATGACTCAGAAAAATGTGGCTGTTATTCTTCTTGTTTTTAATGAAGTTTGCCATAATCTTCCTTCCTTAATCAGTTGGGATGAAATTTAGTTAGCTTTTCAAACCAGTCAGTTTATTTGACATCTTCTCTTGTGTCTCCTACCTAGGCTTACTTTAGTCAGATCACATTCTGTTCCTCTCTCCTTCCTTTCTTACATGCATCCAAATCCCCTTTTTGTTCTTCAACAGGGCTCTTGCAATCAGCAAGGACCCTCCAGGAGATGGTCCCCAGTGCAATGCTCCACCTGGCTGGCGGGGATATGGATTTTGACAAGAAGAACCTGATTTTGTGGCTCAGCTCTGGCCCAGTGATGTTTTCTGTGTCCTTGATCCTCAAAAAAACTATTTGTTATTCAGAAAATTGGAGAGCAGTAGAGAGACTCAGAAAATCCATTTCCTAGCTTTTAGCTAAATGTCAATCTCCTCCAATAGAGAGGGAAGAAAGGAAAGGATTACTCTAATAATTTCATAAAACTCCATTAAACAACCAGCTAGCTTTTATATCCATTACTTTAATCCTCACCTGGTTTATTTACCTTCCTGTGCTGGGATGCTTTTGGTTACTAAAAACTTCCAGTGATGTGCTGAGCACTTTTCCCTCATTAGCAGAATGTCACCCCTGCAATGTGCAGGTCTCACAAGGGCTCAGCCCCTCTCTTTCACACCTGCTCTGCTCATTCTCATTCATCTCCAACAGACATTCAAATATTAATATCATTCTTTGTAAGTGGTAAATCCAGAAACACCTGGAGATGAAGGGAAATTTTGTTCAGGATGTATTAACCTAGTAAATGAACTGTTTAACCCCTCCTTCGCTCCTCTGGTATGGCTATACTTATTTTGACATCAAGTGTGCACCCACTATCTTTATACTTATGAAATTATTTCTCTGTGGAAAAGGAAATATATTTTACGGCCTTACAATCAAATTCTCCCCAAGGTGTTCACTGTATGACTCTCTATGTAATAAAATCATCCTTCCCAGACAAATCATGCACCAGTAAAGCCCTGGTGGGAAAAAGAGGCCAAATGAGAAATAAGTAAGCCTTCCTGACACTCTTTATCACCACTGAGCCCAAATGTTTGCTGTTTGCAGCAGGTGGAGTCTGCTCTCAGGAGTGGGTGGGATTTATGCATATTCTAGTCCTCAGTCTAAGCATGGCCCTGCTGTGAGCCTCCCCTGGGCAGGGGCTCAGCAGGCCTCCCTGAACCCTGAGGTCTATGCCACCAGCTCCTCTTCCCTATTTTTGCTTGGCATGGCTTCTACATCAAAGAAAAGCTCTGTGTTCCAGCTCTAACCCCTACAGGGCTGGAAAAAAAAGCAGCTCAGGGCTTCTATCAAAGATTTTCCCTTCTAAAGACCAACTTTCTTGAATAATGACAATGACAAAATAATTGATTTTTGCAAACCACAAAGAGCCTTGGGTTTCAGCTCATTTTCATGGCCCATGAAATTTCAAGAAATTGCATTTCAGGGCAGATATACTGGGGTTCATCTCCTGCAAGGCAGATAAATTTAGATGTCTAAAACTAAGTTAGGCATATTAAACTTCTGTATAGTCAAAGGAGAGAAAGGATAGTCCTTTTCCTCTTCTTCAGTTACCCGTCTATGGAAAAGATTAAATCACCATCTGCAAATAAGCAGTTTTGAATAAAAAGGTCTCTACAGTCTAGTGCTAAGCCTTAGCTCACATTCTACAATCAGGACAGAGTAGTTGTATCAGTTATATCAGTCATGATGGCAGCAAAATAAAAGATCCCAGAGCTCTGGTTCAAGACCAGCACCACTGTTCATGTGTACCCTGGCATGGTTCTGACCTGTACCAGCTACACCATCAATGCCAGCACATTGTTAGGAGATACAGGTCGGGCACCAGCCCCAAAAAGCAATAGGGATAACGCCAGGTTTTTCAGGGAGAAGAAGAAAGATAATTCAGGCATATGGTTGCATGCATTACACCAAAACTTACCAGCAGCCCGTGGTCTGTCTAATTTGCTAATGAAGAGCTCCTTGTCTTTTTGTTTTCCTGTGTATTCTGTGACTGTGGGACAGGGATGTACCCTGTCCCTGCCTGGAGAAGCGACACACATTTTATAGCAGGACCTTTCCTTTCCTAAATGCCTGTGCTCAGAGGGAGAAATTCAGCCATCCATTCTCTTACTTCTCTGGTGAGATACTTTCACTAAGATACTGAGGATTTTTCTAGATAAGAAAGCTGTCTGGAGTACATCACAAAAGATGTGCCTTGATCAAAATTGCAAGCTTATCCAGACATTTCTAATTCTGTCATGACCTAGCTTTAAAACAACTAAAACAGGATCACACACAATTTTTCAAAACTTTATTTCCCATTTCCAGTGAAAGAAGGACTAAAGGGGTTACAAAGAATGTGGAAAATACTTGAAAATAAGTCCTGTTAAAGAAGACAAGCCGGTCACTCCTCAAACTGAAGGCATCAGACCTGTTGCTCCCCACTCACAAATCTTTATCAATACATGATGAAAATTAATTACCAGACTGAGAAAAAAATCAGTTCCCCATTGCAGGCGTGGGATGGGCAACTATTTAAGACACATTTTTCTTTTCTTTCCATCTCAATTTTTTCTTATTGATTTGCAGCTCTTTGATGATAAATGGATCAGTTGTCTGGTAAGGAAAGCAGGAGGCATATATTTACATTTATAATCACAATTTTAATCATTCATCTAATTTTAAAAGTCACTGTTATTCATTTTTATGTTTTTTTTCTCCAGCATTTTATTTCAGCATAAAGTGTTAAAATGTTAGCACTTCTCATTACTGACTGATTATTTTCCTCAGGATTTTAAGTTTTCTTTCTCTCTCCCCGTGCCTGAAATCCAATTTACAACCTGCTAAAGGCCTCATAAGATTTTTATGGATTATTTCCTGAAATCACATTAATCTAGCTCCTGTTACTTTGCACTAATTTCACCTGCCATTGTATGAAGTAACTAAATTCAATTGCTTGGAAATGATCCCCTGGAGACTTCTTCATGAAGCGAGAAAAGAAAAAAAGTAACCCTACCTTGATGAGGTTATAAATATGGTGGGAACAACAGGCCTATAAATTCACAGTATATGGACCCTTATCAAGCTATGACAATCAGAAGTCATCAAATAAGGTCTTTCAAATAAGATATAGATGAGGTCTTGGATTAGATTGCATTTGGCTTTGTCTCAGCTACCCTGTTAGTCTCTCTGGCCTCAACAAGTGATACACTATTTATCACTGTTTTAACAAGCTAGGGAAGTTGTCCAGTAGCTTATCAGCTGCACACTGGTTCATTAGAACATTAATTCAACCAATACTAACTATGCTGGGCATCAGCTATCAATTAGATGTGTCCCTTATTTTAGGGAAAGACTGCAGATAACTCTGCAAGCCATCTAAGAAAATGGTATTTAAAAACAATGAAGCACCCTGGTCTCTCTGACACATAATCCTGTCTGCTCCACTTGTTTACATGATAAAAAATCCATCTCCTCCAAACCTCGTTACTGGGTAGTTTAAGAGCAGCAGATATGCTTGAGATAGAGTAATTCAATGTAATTGCTCAGGGTTGTAAGAAAAGTTATCTGACTTTGGAGTGGACTGTGTCTGATCCACGCATGGCTTCCCAGACACAGTGACGCTTTCATGGAGCTGGCAGGACAACGCTCCCTGGGCACGGGACTCATTCACACGGGCTGCAGGCAGCAGATAAAGTGTACATTAGGGTCTTCGGTTTCCTAAGCTCTGGACCAAGCTCCAGCAAGATGCCATTAGGACTCCAACAGGCTGCTTCCTGGTGCTCTCATGTGCAATGTCTTCCTAGCCTCTATTCCACAGTAAGAAGAGGCTGGGACTCTTGGCTGTTGCCCCCACTTGCCCGTGTTGGGCTGTGCTCTTATTCCTGAGGTGCAGCAGTGTGACCTGGGAAGAGTTGAGTTTTCTCTTCCTGAAATCACTGCTGAATCTGAGTCAACACCAGTGTGGACCCTGGATTTATCCCAGCCAGCAAGTACTTTTTCTTATGATCCTTTTGATTTTTGTTTCTTGGAATAGGCAATCATTCTCCTGTCAGATATAACTGACAGCAGATAACTAACTGAACCAACTCAGGTTATCCACACTGAAATTCTCTTACCTAGGTTACCTTAATTCTACTTGGAATCAGTCTGCCATTCCTCATACTTGGTACTTAGAAATGCTCCTTCCTAAGCAGTGTAGGATCAGTGTCACATAGGGGAAGATTTTCAAAGTCATCATACAGCACTTCCCATCTATAGATTTATATAGCAGAGCAGTAGGCAGCAAAAAACATGTGTTTCTGGTTTAGGCCACTATAGTGATTTTTAATGTATATAATGTATATAATGCTAGCCTTAAAGTAAGATCTTCCTGGATGGCAAAGTTAAAATATGTGCCTTTACAGGTGGTAAGTTGTTACTTGAAACACATTTGTACCTTTACACTCAGTCAGTTTTACCACTGGGGTTAAATTGCCCTAACTGGGAATTAATTTAGAGATCAATCCCCCGAAGGGGCTGTTGTTTGTACATCCTTAGTCTCACCCTTTATGGCTAAGTGTCAAAGCACTAGCATAGGACATGGAAAATATATTTTACCCCTCAGCCCTAGAAGAATCAAACTCAAAAGCTTCCACTTTTCAGGAAACTGGTCTCAACTCTAGGCTGTGGCCTAAATTTGAATGAACAAGAGAAGGGCTCTAGGGCTCTGTGAGGTCTTCCTGCTGAAGCTACTGCTTTTCACATGACATATTTACCCATTTCTGGAGACAGAGAAAAAGGACAGATGCAAAGAGGAACCACTTCAAGAGGATGGACTTAATGGCCCGCACCCTAAGAATAGTCCATGGGCTGGTGGTAATGGCACTCTCCAAGGAAGTATGAGATGTGAGGTTACAGCCCCTCAGGCAGAGGAAGGAACTGAACTTGGGTCACCCACATCCTGAATGAGTGTACTAACCACTGAGCTGAATAATAAATAATAATGAAAAGGAGCACTGTCCCCCAGCAGTTCTCTTCTAAATGGGAGAAAGATCTCTGCTCTGTTTTTCAAAGCATATATATTCTTAGGCTCCTCACTCCAGAAATCTAAAGACTGTGTAGGAGTTTGAATACTTTTAGCCCAAGCCCAGGACTCATGATATTCAGCTGGCCTCAGCCTTTTTTTGTCAGCTAGAAAAATGGCTCTGTGGCTGTTTGGGATCCATCTCTGAAGCCCCAACTCTCTTTTATTTAAATAACCAGTTTGGGTCTCTAATTGGGAGATGTATGTTCATTTAATAAGCAGGTGCAGGGGATCAAATGCAGCAGTGCTCAAAACCTCTTGTGGTTGCTTTCATCTCCTGGTCTGGTGCATATTTAGGTGCTTAACTCTCAGGGACTTCTTTCTCATTCTCCAAACTGGTCCTACCAGAATTACCCTACTTCACATCATGTGACTCACTAGCCACTGTGAGATGATCAGATACCCACAGAAAAAGGGAATGTCTATCCTCCTAAAACATAGGAGAACTCTGTGTGCATTATGTGCTATGTTTCCAAAGGCCATTATGCTCTTCCTTATTTATATTTTTGTATTTTAATATAGTCCTCATTGTTCACCATAAATACTCCCCATTCTCAGAGACTGGGTTATTCTAGAAAGAAATGGAACAAGCAAATTGTCTTACTTCTGTGATTTCCAATAATCAGGTTATCACATATTCATAAATCAAGATATTTACTGCAAAAATATGTTTAAGAAATACAAAGTACAATTACAGGAAACTACATATTTCCAAACACCCTGGTGTTTGAATATTCAAAACATGTTCTTCTATTTCTTGCCAATAGCTGAAATGCTGAGTCTTTATTAGGAGTGTTTATGGTAAAATAAGCACATGACATTATCTCCTGTCTGATCAAAAAGAATCAACATACTACTTTAAATGTCAGAGGTCTATTTCTGCAGCTTCCAGTAGTTATTGGTGTAAACAAGGGATTGCTGCATTTGCCCATAGCTTAGCCAGAATGTTAATGTTTCCTATTAAACATTTTCTTCTTTCTTTCCTAGACCATTTTGTACTACCACACCCAGCTGCGAACATCTGGCTCCAAGCAGTGACACCAGCTGATGAGAAATGGCATTCCTGCAGCTTTTCTTTCTGAAGACTCATCCAGAGGTGGCTATTATCCAGCAGACAGCGCTCTGCACTGCTGAATGTCAGTGTCTGGAGTCCCACTGGACAAAGGCTCCTAGAGGAGTTACTCACACAGAACTGTGTAAGATAAAGAATTGGGACCCTGATTCTCTAAACTGTGGTTCTACAAGTCAGTAAGGTCCTCTGGCCAGTCACCTCAAACACTCTGTCACCCTGATGATGTATGGACTGAAGCATTTGGACATCAAGTCTGAAGCACAAGACAAATAGCGATTACTAACTCAGACTGGTCTCCTGGCACAAACTGCAAATATGCCAGTGGCAGCTCTGTGTTTGAAATCAGCATGGATGACAGCAGTCCAACTCCGACACCGCTTTATGTAATCTGGCATGCCATGGAGCCTCCACTTCTCCACCCAGTAACACTGGGGCAGCTTCTGGAGAGGAAAACTTTCACGCTTTAGGGGTTGGCTGGTACGAGTACTGGAAAAGAGAATAACACTGAATGTTAAATATTAAAAAGTTATCATTTTAATTAGAAATAATAATTAATATCTAATGCATTTAATTCTAAATGTAAATTAGTAATATTTTAATAATAACTTGAAGTCAATGTCCTTTATCACAGGATGACAAAACACTTTATAGATAAAACCCAATTAAAACTTCCCATTATCTACCTTTGTGATCCTTCCCACTGGTTGCTCTCAGGGTGTTTTATAAGGCACAGGTCTCTGGCATCATTGTGGTGAGGAAACTGCAGCACAAGGAATTTAAACACCTTGTTTGCATTGCCTCAGAAAATCAGTGCTAAGATGATAAGAGATCCTATGTTTCCCTATACAGAATCTATTGCTATGTGCAGCAAATTACTGTGGCACTTGAGTACCAATGAACAGTTTCCAAGGCTGCCCTCCAAACTAGCACCGAGGTGGTAAATGAAGCAGGTTTTGAGCTGCCTGACTGCAGGGTTTGGTACATCTGCACAACCTTTTGAGGTCAGACCTATGTCTGCCTCAAGAGGGCTGGTTGCAAGACAGGGTCCAAAAACTGCAAAGCTTCATTAGTTTTGGGCTGTTTCTCTGCTGAATTTACTGTAAGCCTCACAGGCAGGAGATGGCTGACATCCACCTTGCTGTGTATGGAGGGGGATGGGCACATATGTGTCTGCAAAGGACCAAGCAGCCATGTCCCTTGCTAAGCATCACACATCTGTAAATCTCAATGCAGGACGTTCCAGAAGTCAGAATGCAAGAACATTTCAGAATTCAATATTCTGGGGGGCAAAACCAGAACTGAAAATGTTACTCAGATACAGTATTTAGCTGAGCAAGCAGACTATGACAAGTTAGTAAGCATATCACACAGTGCATTAAAAGTATTACAGGATGTATGTGCTAGAGCCAGGACCTGAGAATTACAACCATGGAAGATTTTCCTTGTATTGCTCATCTATTTATTGCCATATACTGAAGGTACTTTCAACACTTTAAAGTTAAGTTTTCAGTTTTCAAGTTAGTTTTTCTTTCTGGTTGTCCAATTTAACACCCGGTTTAGATGATGAATTACAGATTCTTCCAGACAGGAACTAGCCCTCAGCACCCAATCCTTACATTATAGATGCTCTGTAGCAAAGAAAGGAATCTTAAAACTGAAGATGCTACTCTGCATTGACCTCAATGCCAATTAAGATACAACAGGTGTAAAAAAATAAGTCAGTAAAATGTATTCCCTCATAAAGACTCTTTAATCTAGAATCAGTTTCTTGACCACACATTCACCGCTCAGCTCTGAATAACTTTGTTCAGGTAGCTGGGTCTCTCTCCATGTGCTACCATGGGACATGATGGTAATTATAGTCACTGGAAGTAGTTAAGTAAGTAGGTAGTAAGCAAATAGGTAGTTAAGTACCTAAGACTAGATACTTAAGATTAGTACTTAAGACTAGGTACAAAATTTCATTTTGAATTAATCAAAGACCTTTATATGAACTCCTAAAAACAGAAGTTCTCTTGAAAGTCTTGCCTATAAGTTCTTCTGCCTTATTCTCCTCAAAAATCCTTGAAAGAGTGAACTAAATCCATAAAACAACTCCTCATGGTACAACATTTTCCTGATTTCCCCCACACCACAGCTTTATCCTTTAAGCACTAATGTTAATTCCGTTTTTTTCTTCTTGAATTTGACAGTATATCTTGTCTGTATAATAAATATTGTCTGTATAATAAATATCTTTAAACAAATTTTTCAGATGCCAGTAAAGATAGATCCATTTGAAAGGGTAAATAACCTGTTTTAAATAGTGTTCTGAAAAAAAGTGGCCAAAACTATCTATGAAATTTGCAATCATAAAAGCTTTCTTTGGAACAGATTAGAGACAAAATATTTCATTTGCTTTGTTAGTGTCCTTTCATTTGAGTCATAATTATATCCAAACTGCAGCTTCTGAGGGCCACACAGAATAATACAAACGCCTTTGTTTCCGTGGATTCATGTTCTGTTGTTTCCATTCCCATTGCAATCCTGGTTAAATGAATGAGGAATCTGAATGCAAAGGCATGCAGTATTCTGGGACTTATAAGAAGCTGAAATGCTTTGATGTTCTTTCCAAAGCCTATAGCCAGATTCACTGTTCTTTTCCCACCCTATCCTTGACCATAGCTTTTCTGGGTCTTTGTGTAAGCTACAGAGCACCCTCCAGATCTGAACTGTGAGAGAGATGTTATCAGATCAAAATATCACACAACCAACAGAAGTGTCTCACCTGAAACTGATGTGTCCCAGAGAGGTCATTTCCTTGCCAAGCCTGGGCTCCACAGGTGCTGCACTGACTGCTCACAGGTAATCACTAGTATGGACAGTCAATCCATGCCTTATTTGCTAAATTCCTCCCTTCTGAAATAAGAGCCTTTATTTTTACCCATTATGTCAGAAGTTAATGGTGATATTCTAATTTAATATCTAGGGCTTAATGCTATCACAAATTTAACAATTCAGAAATAAAGGGGACTTGGGCAAGTCCTAGATGAAAAATGACAAATGCAAAGATTCAAAAACTTCTGCAAAACTTAGACCCTGATCCAGATCTAGAATAACTTGTGTCTCTTGGGTGCAACATGGGGATGCAAAGGTTGAAACTAATCCTGAGAATATTAATGTCATGGCACAACCTTTGCAGCTGAAATGCCCTTTCTTACTAGGCTACAGAATTCCCCACTTCATGGCAATACTGAGAACATCAGCATACATGCTTTGCCTTAATTTAGTCCTCAGAATACCCACTCTTACATGATAGATACCCTGAATAAAGAGGAACATAAATTTGATCCAAGACAGCTGAGATGTATCTAAAAAAAAGACATCATTTTCTACCGGATGTAGCAGTAAGAATAAGGGAAGTCCATAACTCAAATCAGAACTAGTACACTGTAAATTATTTCCAAAAAGCACTCAGAAAGTCTTTCAAGTAAAAGCAACAGACTTTACCACAGACAAGCTAAAATATAACACATTTCTAACATCAAATGCTACTAGTGTAAAAAGAAATAGAATAGCCAAAGTAGTAAGACCATGTTCATAATTCAGTGTGATAAACTAATTCTAACCAGCTAGCCAGTGTTACCTAAAATCATGTCACTGGTCTTTTAAATCAATGTCTCATGTTTCTTTCCTGATAGCAGCTCAGATTCAGAAATTCTTTTCATCCAAGGTGTATTATAAAATATTTTTCTGCATGTTGACATTACTGATAGAGGCCAATTCTCCTGTCCATGCTGCAGGAATTGTGAATTATCTGCACGTGGAAATGATGGTGATAACAACCTGAGCCCAGTGCAGGGGATGAGAACAGAATATCCAATTGAGATCTGCAGTGCAGATAAGCTTTCTGCACTGAGAACAGAAGATGTGAATTTTACCCATGCATCAAAAACATGCAGTATTCTGAAACCTGCTTATCCTCAAGTGGCATGAAAACACAAAGAGGAAAAAGCCTTTCTGATGTCTGATAATGAGAAACATGGCTGACTTTCAGATTTGAAACTATTGAACATACATATACACACAGAATAAGAGAGAAATATTTGAAAAAAATTTGAAATTAAATGAAAAAAATTAGTTATTACAGTAGACATCAACTAATGGATCACACTTATTTAGTATCAGTTCAAAAAAGCAGGGGGATTTTATTAAGTGCATCCAAAAATATTCACTAGAAAACACAGCAAATATGTTATAAACTCATTTAAGCCACAGAGCTCATCAACGCTGTTTGCAATTATGAAATCATTTGGGGATACGGTATTTTTTTAGAAGGAATTGTTTTGCTCTTAGATGAAAACCACATCATAGTCCTTCAGACATAAATCTTTTATTGTATCTTCAAGAAAGAAACTGGAAGTTGTGCAACAAGGCGCCACTGATAAAATGTAAGCATCCCCTTGGAGTAATCTGGATGAGCTCATTACTTGAGGAAGATAACAGGGTATGTCATGGTTACAAAACACTGCTTTTCCTTTTCAGTTAATGACAGAGGAACACAATGAACATAGTCCTGTGCACAATATAAAATAAAATACTTGGTTCTTCAGGACAGCAACTGCTTCTGAGTCTTGGCTTTTATTTACTCCACTTTACAGTTATATATATAACCCAGTCAGCATCAGGTGGACAATTTCCTTTTCATTCTGTGCAGGTAGAATTAGCGTCATAGCCAAGGGCTGCACATCAAAGGCAAGTAAAAGGAAAATAACACATGATGTAAACTGATGCAGCGATCTGACAGAACTTATTTCAGATGTAACCTGTAACAGTCTTAAGCCTTCAGACTTCATTCATCATTTGTGGTCTCACTTTCATCCACATCTTCTGTGTACCTGCCCTCCATCTCCACTTGCCAAATTCTGTTGTAGGGCTAAGGATTTTTCACTTCTTAGGGAACTCAAATACATTTGGGTGACTGAGCCACAGTCAACACAAACTTTTTGCACTAATAAGAAATGAAACCTCAAGGCACTGATTAACTTGCAACACTTAGTCTTTAACATGGCTTGGTAGGCCATGAAGAATATTTTCTGTGAGTGTCCAAACATAGTTTCAGAATCACTTTTTTCTATTCCTCTATATACCAAATAAAGGCATAGAAAAAAACCCAGAAATCCTCTGAACACAAACTAAGGCAGAAGGCCCAGACCCAGTTCTGCACTTTTCCTCTGATTCGGATGGTTTTCAGGAGCAGCAGTTCCAAGCATCACTTCTGTCAGTGTCACTGACCACAAAGGAACCACTCATTGGGAATGATTTGATGAAACAGAAGAAAATGGGGGAATTAATTTCACTAGGGTTTGCACCAATATGAGGATATATTGTAAACAGTATTTATCACTGTCACAATTTATTTGCTACATTCAACTGAATGTCAAATGGCATTGCCACACAATAACTGCTGTGTTCAACATATCACCTGTGTGTACAAATACAGAGACCATGCCTTCAGTTTTCAGACACTACAGAGACACTTAGGCCATGAATTCAGTCCTTTTCCTCCTCCTGTAAAACAGAGGCCTACTAGACACTGATGTAATAAAAAAATTCTGGTGCAATTTCATTTGTTACTTAAATATCAATATAAATCTGTGATTCTTGAGCCTAGTTTGGGCTTGCCATCGGTTTACAGAAGAAAATCTATGTAGAGGTACAAGAGGGAGGACTCTAAGTTACAGCCCTTCATCTTTGCCATTCCTCTTCTTGCTGTCCCAAGAAGAAGCCAGGTAGCCATAAATGTACCTAAAACTACGGAACAAAAAGAGTAGAAGTTAAGATCAAGATATATGAGCAAAGTAAGGAGGGCTCTGAGGTAGAAGGTCACCCTATGACAACAGCTGACTCCTGAATAGTATAAAAGACCTTTTCCAAAACCAGTTTTTTGTTGCCAATCAGAAGGTAAAGAAGACTTGGTGACTGGTGTCTTTCATGCTCTTTGTCCCTTACAAGTGATCCTGCTCAGCCCAGCTGGACAGACATGTCTTGGTTCTTGGGAGTCTCTCTTATTGAAACATGACAGAATACATGTTTGGGGGTGAAATCCATTAGGTTTAAAATAAATAAAACCCTGCACTCCCATGAGTCTCTTGTTAAGTTTGCCACATGCTATTCTGCTCTAATTAATCCTTATGCCTAACCTGATATTCCTGATAAAAACATTCTTGCTTCTGAAAATAACTAGAGACAAATGCCAGATTTTAATGCACAAAAGGCAATAGACATTTCTTCTTCCTGGTAAACAGGACTGGCACATCAGCCAAATCCTAAAGAATCTCTCCATGTCTAATGTTCTTGTCGTAGTAAGAGAAACAGTTCAGTAGCATCTACTGAAAGCAAATAAATTCAACTCATTAAAATACAGCTCTTTTAGGGGGATGCTTTGTTATGCACAGATCACCGCTTTGTTATGCACAGATCACCACTTATGCACAAATCTTCCCATAGAACCCCAAGCATCTTCCAAGGAAAACAGGTACATACCAAGTACCTGAGAACTCATTTGTTGGAATCAACATTTAGAGCAAGTAGAGCTGTCTACCATAGCAGAGACAAAATAGTTATCCGAGGGACAATGCTCATTTATTACCAATATAATTCTTCAACTAACAGTGCAACATCAGTTTCTGATTTCTGTTGAGCACCAGTGATATTAGTTGCTTCCTGTTGTAAAAAACAGAATCTTGCTTCGGTTACAAGAAAGGTCAAATCCTGACTAGCAAAAGGGGCACAGCATAGTCATAATTCCAGAAACTAGGTTCACAGATTTCATTTCCGAAATATTAGTTACCTAAGTGTTAATATTTACTGGCATCTTGTTCTTCTGTTTCCTGAACCTGGTTAAAAGTCAAATCTCCACATGGAAAGGATTCCTAATGCACAACCTAAAAATGTCATTGGATGCCTCTACAGAGTGTGCTGGAGTCTTCTGAGGAATGGTTTAACATACAATATAGGTGTCTGTTAATATTCCTAATAATTCCTGAATGTGTTCTGACAATATCCAGCTGTTGTAGAGCCGAACTGATGTCCATGGTTTACCTGAAGAGAGGAATGTCCATGCCTAATTGTAGAGGGCTCCAAACACCATTTGCCATTGGTGGCTCTGTTGCTCTCAGTGTGGGACCTATCACTGCCCCACCTGCTGTTAATGGACTTTGCTGCCTCTCTGTTAGTGCAGCCATACTTGGGTTTTGACATCCCTCCAACAGGCAGGATTTATTCCCACCTTTCAGGAATGTTTCTCCATAGCAATACACTGACTGTAATGCAGGAAGGAACATAGACCATGTCTTCAAGGGTGTTTCATCTCAGTGTCTGAAGAAATATGGGGCCCAAAAACCCCAATATAGCATGTTGGATAATAAAATAGTTGAATTGCCTTGTAGGAGCACAGCTTGCAAAAAGCAAAGTAAAAGCAGAATGCAAGCCCTGGTGTACACTCTTGTTCAAGACATCCACCCAGTGAAACCAACTTTGGTCTGTGCGAACTAAAAGGGATGGATTTGACTCTTTTGGGCCTTTTCAACTCTGCAATTCAAAGATCCCATTTCACAGCAGCAACAGATCTCACTACTAACTTTGGGTCAAGATAACAGCCCAGCTCCCTAAAAAACCAAAAATATTTGGGTTTTAATATGATCTTTTAAATTTGATTGTTTCCATGTACTGTAGGTAATGGTAAGTTAAACAGTTCTTATATTTCCAGTAAGAACCCTACTCTACATGTTGCTTAAATATTACACTCAGAGAACAGAGCACGAGGCATTATTAAGAAGCATGTATAAAGCAAACTGCCAACAGGTTGGAGAAAAGGATAGGTTCATTCAATGGAGTGGCAAAAATGACAATATGGTGCTGGCTAATAAGGGAAAGATAATGAATAAAACTGTGTATCAATGAAAAATATTTAATTGCATGTATAAAATAGCAAAATTCTATAGCAGAGGTATGTTTTTGTTAAAATCTTATATTAAGCAAACAGAGAAAAGCAAACTGAATTAAGATGTCTCCTTAGTTTTAGCAAAATGTTTTTCCATTTTCTTGAGGAATAAAAGAACAAAATTCAACTGAGAAGTAAGTTTATTTCTTACAAATACAGGCATACAAGTATCACTGTACATCCAAAATCCAGACAAAATGAAACTTCTTATAAATTCTGTTTACATTCCCTAAGTTTGTCTGCACTGAGCTGAGACACACAAGTCCACCCTTGCAGGAAATCCATTCTTACATGTAACCCACACAGTGATGTAGCACCAAGTCATGGTCTTTGTCTTACATATAAGGTCATCAACCAAAAGGAAGGACATTTGAGTTATAGCAAAGTGCTGCAAGACACAACCCCGTGCTCAGAGAAGCCCCTAAGACCACAGAAAGCATAAGCAAGACCAAATGTTGCTGAACTGGAAGAAGACACTTTGCTAATTTGTTTAGGTAGACATAGAGGGTAGCTACATTTATCTGTAAATGATACATAGTCTTCAATTTATTGAACAGCAATAGCTCTACAGTGCAAACACATAGAAGTTTTCAGCGTCAGAGATGAGCAAAGCTCGGTCTGTGCCCCCTTGCTACCACCTGAAGTCTGCAATTCTGGCAGGTGCTTTCACACCTTCTGAAGATTTGATTTCCCTGAACAATGGATAGAAGATTTGTACGTTGGCAGACACAGATCTGCAAGTTAAGACAAATAATTTGGTAGATCTGTTTGATGTTACCACCTATGGGTTATAGAGGGCCTTAAAACACAGTGAAAATAATACATAATGACTTAACAATAAAAATGTAGGTATTAGGATAACACAGATTTTGCTGACTTACTGCAAGTCTGCATATTATACAAATGGCACACGCTAGTTATGTTAGCAACTTTAAACCCCTTTTTCTATTTCCTTTTTTATCTCAATGTCTGTTATCTGAAGAAAACATTCTGTAGCCAAATACAATTATCTTCTGTGAGCTCTACCATTATGAGACACTCTCTCAGAAAAAAGAGAAACAAGATATTCAAGGCAGCTTCTGCTTTGGAGAGAGGAAACATAATTGTTTTTATGAACACTGGCAAGAATAAATTTGTTCAATCACAAGCTAGCGATTTTTTTTCCCCTCATTTTAATGGCAAGGAAAGGTGTACAAAGTCAATGCCCCTCCACTTACAGGTGGTCATAAGCACAGGAGCAGCCACACTGGCCAGCTCAGAAATTCGCCTTGCTCACTGGCTTCTGTCCACCTGTAACCACCAGTGGATGTTTCATGCACAAATATTAGAAATAAAGCAAATTTAGAGTGTTTTTCCCCAATGTATTCTTTTGGTTTCTGAAAAGTATTCAGCAGGGCCTTCCTGAGGTATGGTAGGATCTATACCATTATTTTCAGTAGCTATCAATGCACATCTCCATCTTTTCCTGAAGAAATTAATTTTTGAAAGCACTCTGTCTTGATTGCTTAGAATTATCTATTCTCTTTGTGTCATTTTGTCTTCTATTGTCATCTGCTATTACTTTATGACCTTGCCTTTACACATTCACCCACATCTAGTGGGATTCCATGGTCCTTCAGTTACAAAGTTATTTTTTTAATGAGAATCAGGGCTAAGTTCACAAAAAATGGTTATAAAAAAAAAGATTCCAATATTTTCCTTTTATGATAAATTAGTGTACTATTTTCAAGAAGATCTATGCCATGCATGTGCAGGTTCTGAAATCCTTCATGCATGAGCAGGTTCTGAAATCCTATTTTAAAACTATATTTACTTGTATAATAAAAATAAGGATAATAAAGAATAGAATGTAAATATACTCAGAACACAGGATATGTAGGGATCAGGTCTTGGAGTAAGATTCACAGCCTTGAAGGGAGATGAATTTCTAGAAAGCTTGATATATTTGGTATGAAATCTATAGTGGTAATGACCAAGTATGTTCACCTGACAAGCAGGTAAACTATTATATTTCAGCGTTTATCACTGCTATTATCACTAGGTCATATACCTCTATAAATAAACAAGAAACAAAAACCTCATCAATGTTATAGCCATGTCATCAGAACCAATTATTTTTTGCATTAGGGAGTCTTGTATGATTGATTTTAAAAGGTAGTTAAAAAGAAAACTGTTTTAGTCTACTGGATTAAAAACAAACAACAAGGCATTAAAGGAGTAACAGAACTGATGGATTAAAATGCACATAGGAAAGACAACAGTGAATAGCCTGGCATTTTTCAAAAGCTAGGATAAAAATAATTCAGTTCTCAATCAACAAAAAGCTGGCAAAAGGCAGGAATCCAGACTCCCTCAGATTTATGCTTTATCTGCCAATTAGCATTAGCAGGCCTAATCTAGGTGTCTTGCCAGCTTGTGGTATCATAAAAAAAAACAACAAACCTTGAATGTGTTATCAGCACAGAATGTGTAATTACTTAAAGCATCAGCTGAAAATTACAGTGTGATGAATTTGTAAATTTGTATATATTTATTGTAGAGATAAAGTTGTTGGAGTAGATATAATCTATACTTGTGTTTAAAATCCTGGTTTCAACTATTTCAGCGCCAACAAATTTTGTATTGAAAATAAACACTAGTAAAATGGTAATGGATTATGATACTAGATCCACATATAAATCTTTCTGGGCAACTGCTATTCCTTGTCTGAAGAAAATAATCTTGAGTCACTGACAGCACAGATACTTATCCATGTGACTGGAAAGATGCAAAGCTAAACATGTAAAACATAAAATGTTTACATGGTTGCAAGATGGGATCACTTGCTAAAGTCAGCCTGATCTTTCAAGACTGTCACTCAGAGATCATAGACAATAGCACATAGAATAGCTGCTGAATGATGTTAATACTGTAATTGTTAAATAAATAACAATTAAACCCTAAATTATTAAAATATGCATTTAAGAAAAACAACTTCTCTTGCTTCTGAAATGACTGAGATCCCATTTTCCCCAAAATAAACAAAGATTTACCTATGCCAAATGTTATTCAGCAGCAACTAAACATAGATGTACAAAAGACCTGAGGGGAAAATAAAGACTGTATTATAGTATATCTCAAATTTAATGATAAAAATTATCATTTCACTTTTCAAATCTCCTATATATCAATTGCTGAGTAGTCCTGTTTCCATTTTATTCCCATTTACTTCTAACTTCCCACCATCTCTCAAATGCCATGTTCTTCACAAGACCTATGAAAAGAAGACATCTTTTTTGATTTCTCAGCATAGTACTTAAGACAGTGAAGCCTTTTTTTTCAGTGAAAACTCTCTATCATTCTTCCCTAACTAAATAACAATGTTACTGTGGAGTTGCAGGTGTAATTTATAAAAGTTTTTGAAAATATCCTCCACTGCATTGACCTGAAATATGTACTCCTCTGTTACCATTGACACTTATTTTATAAATATAAATTTGGAGGAGGAGAAGAATTTCCTCTACAAGTTAAGGTTGCAGAAAATTTTCCAGTTTCCTGGTGAGCTGAAGCCAAGGCTCTTTGATACTATTCACCTAATAAAAGGAAGAGACAGGCATGTCAGGACAGGCAATAGCAGCATGATTTCAGGGTAGATCCAAGTCACCAATCTGAAGCAAAGAAAATGTCAAAAACACCACGTTTCTGCAAAATATTTGTGTGTTGGTGAGGTGATTTTTTATATATAAAGGTAAAAAGGACCTATTTTGTTAGCAGAGTCCTAATTGTTTCTAAAAGAGTATTCAAGGGAAGAAGCAGAAAGAAACTGTGAAGTATAAATACTTTTTACAGACATCATATTACCTTCAAAGAGGTAACTGCAACAAATGCCCTTCAGGGTTAATAAACTGGAAAAGGAAGCTTATTTCATGGCTATAGCAGCTGGAGATGTTTGCCTGCTTCGTCCCTCATCAATACTGTGTCTAGTAGCAAGGTTAACGACAATAAATGAAGACAATAAAAGACAGCAATGAACATGTTCAGCGAAGGAGCAGAAACAAATGAAAATGTGTTCAATTCATTGTGGTGTAAATCCATAGGTATCATGAATGCAACAGGGCCCTCTGTACTATGTTGCAAGACATATCACACAAAATATTGAGACTGGGATAAAAACAGTATAACTGAAAAAAAAAAAAAAAAAAAAGGCAGATAAATCCTATTCTTTATGCCAGGCTTTGTTTGTAGATTTGCCTTCTTTACCTTTTTTTTTTTTTTGGTTTTGCTTCTTTAGAGGAAAAGCAGGTAGGCAAGGCTGACAATTCACCTGTAGAAGCAGGAGCTGGTTTACCTCACTGCTACAGGCAAAACAGGACTAGAAACAGCACTGGAGCTGCAGACAAGCAGAAGGTGACCGATCAAAACAGCTTGTCTGAGTCTGAGCAGTACCCAGTAGCTCTCGGGCTTGTTAGACTCCAAGAAGTGAAGGGGAAAAAAAAGTGTTGTAGCACTGCAAGCAAAGCAGATGGAGCACCATGCTGTTCTTTTCTTGTATTTCTCTGTGTCTTCAGCTTTTGGTTGACTGCTTGCAGGATGAGCCTGCTTGGCTCAGGGAAGCAGGAATAAAGCAGATCTCTCAGAAGCACTGACCTGCTCCTCAGGGCTGATTTGCAAGAGCAACCTGCTTTTAGTCACCTCCACTGTAAGAGCTTTACTTGAGGAGCTCAGGTGAGAAGACCTGTTACCTCTGCAGAAGGATATTTACTTTCTGTACAGAATTGAAGTCACTTTCATGAATTGCCTAAAGTTGGATAGGGTGATTCTGGGCTCATAATTAAAGAAATAATGGCTATCAGTGGTGATCTGAGATTATGGCTTTTCTTTGTCTTTGCCATACCAAAGGTGTGTCTTTCCACTATGGAAGGAAATACCAAAAAAACAGCATCCTGACTGATGGAAGTCATCATATAGCTGAACCCCAGATCTGGACTAATGGTTCCATGTTAGGTGATGAAAAGTAAAAAACTGCTCCATGATTGCTTTCATTTGGCATACAGCACCCTATCTAACATATGCACTTCCCATTGAGGACCCAGATGGCAAATACCTCCCAGAGTGTGAAGCCAGCCCTCCTAGCCCTGAGGGCACACTGCTGTGGGTACCCTGTTTGTGTCATGAAGCCTGTGGCACTAATAACTTTTGCTCTACTGGTTGTTCTGTAGCTGTAATAACCCACACTATCTCCTATACCTTTTTGGGTGCTATAAAAATATCCCATAACCATAAACCCAAATGCCCAATTTTTTTTCTAACAATTTGTCCCAGACAGTTATATTTTTTTCAACACAGCTGCAGAGATTAAACAAATGAATATCTGCTTGGCATTCTTCTGACTGCAGCCAGTAAATCTATTTCATCATTACAGTGTTACAAAAACAAATATCCTCTACGGTATTTGTAGTTGCCAAAAATAAACAGAGGAGAATGATACACTGCTTCTGTGAGACTAACACCTAAGCTGTTTGTGGGAAGATAGCCCAAACAGGATGTGCTGATAAAGACTGATATACCTGCATGTACCAATAGCTGGACCTCAGTCTGTATTTTCTCAAATATTCTATACAGCAGTATTTCTAATATATTATGCTTTCTCTTCTAAGCTTCAGAAAATGACTTTAACCATCTAGTGTTTGGTTCATCTTGAATTTAAAAATTAGCAATCAAAAACTTAGAAAGCAAAACCAAATATAACCGAAATATTAAATTACAAACAGATAAAATATTGACTGATTGCATTGTTTCATGTCATATTTAATGCAATAAAATTCTCATTTTTTGTAGTGCTGTACAGCTGGCAAATATTTTTTTTTACTTATTTGTAGAAGTCACAATTTCAGTTGTGCAGTTCCAAAATTCATTTGTATGTATTTTATCTAATCTGATCATTCTAATACACAATATGCACAAATAAAAGTAAATCATATGCTATTTGTCATAGTTTCCTTTTCCTTCCTTCCTTCATACCTATTCATACAGTGTGTATGTACACATTTCTAGGGACAGCAGGGCAGCTACAGAGCTGCTACTTAGGGTCCTGAAGTTTCTCATCCTCAAACTGCCCACATTGCCAACAGGAGTTTAGGTTAGATGCATACAAGGTGGTTTGTTGTTATAATTTCATCCTGGTTTTCCCCATCATCTGTATATGACTTTTTCCTACTTTAGGATTCTTCAATAAACCGTCAGTGCACAAATCAAATCTGGCACAAAAATTTATATTTTTCAAACAAACTAAATTTATAATAGGCACTAACAGATAAATGTGAATGGATACATTTCTCCAGCAAATATTTATTTTATTAAAGCATAGTGGACACAATTTACTTCAGAGTAGAAAAGGAAGCACTAGTTATATCATTAAGCATCTTCTTACTCTTGGTTGTTTCTAACCACAGATTGTATCTTTTTCCTCCCTTCCTCTTCTCTGATGAGAAGAGGTCTTGTAAAAGAGTGGCAGGACACAGCAGGTAAAGAATTAATGGGCTCAACCTAAAAGTAATGAAAATCTTGGTAACACAACACAAAGTTAAATAATGAGGCAAAACTCAATTTTCTGTTGTTTGTTGTTTGGATTTTTTTCTAGAGTGAAAATGTACTGCAAGGATTAGATAAACTGCAGCTGCTGCAAATTCATCTGCAAAGCAATAACTAAATGAAAGGTTCTGCTCCATCCCAAAAAGGTAGCAGAAACTATTCCAGGAGACACAAGTGGCAGTCTCCTAAACCTTCTGCTTTGCAGGTTAATAATTTATAACCTCCTGGGTTTAGCTACTTTTGGAAAACACTGGATTTAAATACAATTTTTTTTTTCCACTATTGCACACAAGGAACCACCCAGTGCTATTCTTGGTCTTGCTCAGCATCGGAGGCCAGAGCGGCACCGCAGCCCTGTGCCAGCGCTGCGGCGGCTGGTTGTGGGTGTGAAGAGCCAGGATCCCTGTCTGGCACTCTGAGCCAGCAGCAGCCCTGACAAAACACCACATTTATTGGCAAACCTTATTTCTCCTGCAAGGAGTAATTTTTCTGTAATGATAGAGGTTTTGCTGGGAGACACTGAGCTCTTTGTTGGTTTCGCATCTCAGTGCTGCTCACACAGCCACGGCCTCGGAGGGAAAGGCGGCAGCGGCGCTAATCAGGATATGCCTCTTCCCCGTGGGCTGGCTCCGAATGCTCCTTTCGCGATGGAGGTGAAGCTCTGTATGAAATATATGAGCAAAGCCTTCATTCCTGTGGTTATTAAAGATATTACACAGTCTTTCACAAGATGAAGCATGCTCCTTGTCCTGATCAAATTCAGAGAGATGTAATTTATCTACAATCTTCTTTTGACTGAATAAAGTGTTCATGCCCTCCTGCCCGCTGTTAAATGAGGCTGGTTTCCTCCTAATGATGACGGAGTCGTACCTGTATATAATTTCATGTCTCCAGTCATTCTTCACAATGAAAAAAATATACACATAATTTTTAATCTCTCAGGTCTACTAATATGATTTTTTTTGCCTACTTCCATGAATAAATCTTTCAATACTGAGGTATTTGGGGCAGAGGAAGTTACTTTTCTTAATTAAGTAATTTAGACTATATATAAATCTGTACCAATCTGTAAAAACATGTCATTATATTCCCAAAGAACAAACAGAAATCATAACAAGCAATTGCTGTATTTACCAGTGAGGGACAAGGGTAGTATAAACTGTAAAATAGTCACTCAAAGACTGGCCTGTGCTGTGCACCAGCATATTTAAATTGAAAAACAAGGCCAAATACTTCACAGCTTCCCTTGCAAATATCTTAAACAGCTTGCTTCAATGGGTTTGCTTCCCTGAGAGAGAGCAAAGGAGCAGAGCTATAGGGAACAATGGCTGAACAACCTCAGTTTCCTAGACAATTCATCTGTTCTGTGAGACTTGATGAAAAAGGTCAACCATGAAAGCAGAGAGGAGTGAAAATTAATTAGGGTAAAATAAAGCTTCCAGAGATCCTCCACCGTAGGGGGAAGGTGCCATCATTAAACAAGTGCAGATTGTTATCATACAAGCCCACGTTTTGTAGCCTGTGTTGTGCCAGACCCAAATCTTGGAGCTCAGAGATCCCTTCAGCTCTCTATCCTGGCTCCTCCTCAGATCTGAAGCAGCCTGGGGTGGACATTCAAAGAGAAGCGCAGCACTTTTATGATTAAAGTAAACAAATAATCCAGACTAAAGAATGCATATATATGGAAAGGGTGGAAAAGCTGAGCAGAAAGTGGAGATTTTACCAGAGAGAGAATGCTTTTGGCAGATGTGGATATAAACCGGATCAAACAACTGGGAAGTTGAGTTCACAGGCCTGGTTGTAAGGGAGCAGTCACAGAACGGTAGGTAGAGTTTTGTAATCACTGTCACAAGGTTTAAGAGCTGGAAGGGAAAAGGAGACAATGGGGAGTGGATTTCTGGGATGCAGTCAATGGGTGACATTGTCCTTCTGCTGCACGTGCCAGAGCAAACCTGTGCTCCTGCTCACAGCTGAGGGCAAAATCCAAAGAAAACAGCAAGGTACCTAAAGTGCAACTCATGCACAATTTAGATGCCTACATAGAGGACAGAGAGCCAAAAAAAACTTTACCTGACTTGTTTAGGCACCTGAGAGGCTGTAGGCACTGAAGATTTGCTCTAAATCTCAAAGCTCTGCTACCATGTACCCAGAGGCAGCGTCGCCTTGGCTGAGCTGCCTGAAAGTGATGGGGAGTCACAGCCTGGGTGTCCCTGGACTGGGTGGCGGTCCATGGCCACCTCCAGCTAAAGCTCAGCCCCTGCTGCCATGGCCTCCCTGCCATCCCCGTGGTGCTGGGATCCACCTGCTGAGTGACCATCCTGTGGCAGTGGGACTGTGGTCCTGGTTGCTGCCTGACTGGAGGGAAGCGTGGCTCACAGCCCAGCATTCCAGGCCCAGGAGAAGCCACATTAGGGAGGAGCTGGAGAGGGATTTTCTGCTGCAGCTCCATTAAACTTAATGCTTCAGACATGCATCCAGGAAGAAGCAAGAAGAAGGGAACCTAATCCTGCTGCATAATTGCAGGGTTAATCTGCTGAAAAGAGGAGACTCTAATAATGTGTCTGTGGCTGTGCTCTTAGTTCTGGAGAACTATGGCACAAAAAAAGAAGTAAAAACCCAACTTACGTCTTCCACATCTTCTCTGTTTTCTTACAATAACCATATACAGAACAGAGAACTTCTACTCTTCATCTGTGGGTTTGGAGAGGTTTTATTAAAGTGGCCAAAACTAGAGTGCCTTTTTCCTGAATTCCACAGAGCTGCGTGGTCTGGGAGCACAGCTCATAGGATGCCCCTCAGGGGAGCACAGCAGAGGAACACTTACTTTATGAATTATGAATGGCCCCAGGCAGAAAAGCAGTTACCTACATGTTTAGTTCAGCCAAGAGGAAGTAACCTCCAGGCAAAAACTGCAACAGAAATTAAGGAAGCTAAAGAACTTAACTTAAAGTGTCTCTAATTCTCAGAAAGATGGAGAGGTTAGGTGGGTTGCTGAGGGTGGGATTGCAGTCACAGTGAGGTCTAAGCCCCTACAAAAAATGCCAAATTCTTCCTGACCTCAATGTTATACAACTCCGTGCTTTTTGGATCCTGTTGTCTAAGGCTTCTTCCTTAAGATACAGAATTCTGAGGCAAGTGGAAAGTTTCTAGCATCTTAAAGGCATGACAGAGCCTGTTACTTCTCAGACCATTATGCTTTGGAAAGTGTGAAGCAAGGAAATCAAAGAAAGTTTAAAAAATTATCCAAGAAATGAAAAAATTCCATACAGTCAAACATGTCCTGGCTCCACCACTCAGCTCCCACCTCATCAAAAGAAGGGGGATTCATGGAGTCAAGTGATATGGAAATATAGAAGAAAATGTAATTTTTTCCTGAGGACTTTTTTAATTATTAAAGATGGAAAAGCTGCCTAACTTCACATATTAGCTCCAAAAGCTGACAAATTAGGAAGCAGTTCTTCCTTATTGCTTTAAACAGTGACCACGTTGACTGACTTGCTTTGTCTGTCCAAAACTGCAGCCGCTGCCTGGTTTTCACATTAGGCATCAGAGAAGCTCCAGTTTTCCCTGTTGGTATCGCAACAGAGGGCAGAATGCTCCCTGCCAGCCCAGTGCAGCAACACTCTGCTGCTGCTAAACCACAACACAGGTTTCAGTAAAAACCCAACCTTTTGCTCTGCATCTTTGCTGCACAGACCTGCATGGAGAGCAGGCTGGCAGCATGCAGTGGGAGATGTCTGCAACACAACAGAGCAACTGCCACAGTTTTAGCACTATTTACTAGTACCTTATCTATGGTTTATTTACATATACACATACACACAGACATGTCTGGTAAGAGTAGTTGCCATAGAAATATGTAGTCAGGGTGGAAAAGACTACGCCCTAAAGTGGGCTGAACATGGCTGTTCAATTCTAAGGAATTGGCTATGCATGAAGTTATGGGAAAATGTACCTCACTCTTGGCTCAACTTGTGCTATGACTGAAGCTTTTATTGACACAGTCTGAGTTCAGATACATCACTGAGTTTCCACACAGGTCACTCCCTTGATCAGCTAATTGATTTTAGATCTGTCCCTAGGTAATTATTTCTAAGAAAGCAGGAATATAGGGCAGGTTTGGGATGCCAGCAGCTGCCTAGAGCTGCTGCTGGCCCAGGGGCTGTGCTCCTGTGTCAAACTACCCCTTGGTGCTACCTGAAGAGGGAGGGAGAAGAAAGGCTGGCTGCTTCCCTCTTCCTCTTTTTCTTCCAGCTGGTGATGTTCCTCACTTTTCCAACATAGAAAAGCTCCTTTTCTTTCCTCCAGCTGCTATCAGAGGGAAAAGAAAAGGGAAAACTTGTAGCTTATGGGGCAGTGGCCAAGCCAGAGTTGAAATGAAGCCAGGAGAAAGCACCTTCACCCCAAGTTTCCTCTTTGGCCACCACGCCACTGCTATAGGGCACAAGGGCCCAAGGGACAGGTTACAGTCCCTCCCTCTGCATACAGGACCACATCACCTTGGATGCAGGGAGGTCAGGGCATCAGTGTGCAAGGAGAGACATTCATCCAATTTGAATTTCATAATTTAATATTATCCCTAATCCCACTGGCCTTCCTCAGTTCCTCAGGTTCTCACTCGACACACCATCTCCCAGAATACACATTTGGTCTCCCAGAATTTACATTCTTGAGGAAAAAAATTCAGTTTGGCCTCTGAGCCAGGTTTGGCATGGGACTTGAAATATTTCATCAGATTTAAAAAAAAAAAAAAAAAAAAAAAAAACAACAGATTTTTTCCTCCTTTTTTTTTTTTTTTTTTTTATAAATGGTCCTGTGACTTGTTGTATAATGATGACAGTATCTACAGTGGAGAAAGGAACAATCTGATTCCATAAATTATAGTTGTACTTGCCAAATATTTTCACTTCCCTTTGTTTTTAAGGTTTCCATGAAAGACATTTATTGCCTTGTGTGTCCATCTTAATATCTTACCTTCTAATTGTTCTCTATACCATAAAAACAAATGGTTGACGATGCTCAATTTCTTGTAATATAAATGTTATAGGAGTAGTATGTACATTATGATCCATTTTATGTCTGTGCCAGTTATTTTTGGTTGTCAGTTTTACTCTGAAATATTTGTTTGATGTTAATGAGATTTCACTTTGTAATCAATCTGTACCATTCCAAGACATGTTGACTGGGCACTACCATCACCAAACACCCCCCATATCCAACCCTATGGTTCACCACACTCTCTGTAGAAAGAAAAAAGAAAGGTGATTCTTGTGGAGCCTCTTACTTCAAGGCATTGGCTTATTTTTTTATTTTTTCCATCAAATGAAACAGACTGCTGAGGCCAGCTGCTTTCTTTCTATGAAAGAGAGACGCCACCATTTTTGAATCTACTTCTTCAAACCACTATGTTGTAGTAGATATTTCTTATCCATTGTGTTAAGATTTGCATCCTGCTCCTCTCGTCACAGTTTCCCAGTGAGCAGCCAGCTTCCCACTTTTTCTCTGAGAGGTGATGCAGCAGGCTGTTCTCCCTCTGCCCATGACTCCTCAAACATATTTTTCTGGACAAAGTGTTCCATGTATCTCACATTCTTCAGCACTGTGACCTCTTAGCCAAGCCTATATTAATCAATGTTTTAATTCAGTTTGAAATTAGAATACTCAAGTATAACATGGGTTTTGATGTGTGACCCAACTTAATTGATTGTCAATTACTTCATTTTGGTTACTATGCCTATAAATGAAAGTTGAGACAGTCCATAAATGCTCTTTCCATGAGGCAAACACTTGTGAGTTATCTCAGTGCACAAGTGAAGGTAAACCACAAATGTCTGACTGCTGCAACACATCTTCTTGGAATGTTTAGATTATCTTTTACAATTTCAAATGTCTTTACCAACTCTACTAGCTAGTTGGCAAACAACTAATAAACACAAGTTACAACAGGAGAGCAAATTCTAGTCTAGACATATCTGTAGTAGAAGACTGAGGTCAGACTGTTTTCAAGTTTTGAACATGCTCAGAAGATTTTTCCCTACTAAATGACATTAAAATAAATGTGTGTGTTGATTTTGGCTTTTTTTTTTTTTTATTTAAGAAACAATCAAGCAAACAAAGAAATGAATGGGAAAATGTACCAGGAAGCTCAGCCTGTGCTTGTTGTCTGTGCTTTCAGGAATTTAATTTTTTAATAACCTCGCTACCTTTTTGAATGCAGCATGTTCAGGATGATGGGAAGTGTTACTCCTACAGATGCCTGGCTAGAATATGAAAGTCTCATGGGTTGAGATAAGGGCAGGGAGGGATCACTCCCCAGTTAACCTCACAGGCAAACACACTCGACTTGGAGAAATTAATTTAACACCAAACAAATCAGAATGAGGTAATGAAAAATAAAAACTAAATCTTAGAACATGTTCTCCTCACACCTCCTTTCTTCCCAAGCTCAACTTCCTTCCCAATTTCTCTTCTGGGGGTATAGGGAATAGGAGGTGTGGTCAGTTCATCACTCATATCTGTCGCACTACGACACGAAATAACTCACGCAGTTACACTAAGATGCAAAGAACAAAAGGAAGCTAACTTTATTTCTGACCTCGCAATATATAGAATTCCAAAAGTGACAGTGGATTGGAGTAGGAAATTGCCACCTCTCCAACCACACTGGTCAAACTAACGGTCCATCAATTCTCTCCTCCCACAAAGAAGAATGGAAAACAATCATTATTTACATGACAGTGCATGAGATACTCCAGTAGAAATATGTAAACATCAGAAGGCGGCATAGAAAACTTTTAAAAGAACTTTAAAACCTTTAAATGATCAGGGCGACACATATCTGCTGCTCTTTCCTCCTCAGTGGGAACACTCCTCACACTCCTCCCCTGCTCCAGTGTGAGGTGCCTCCCTCAGGAGACAGTCATCCATGGACTTCTCCAACATGAGTCCTTCCCATGGACTGCAGTACTGCATGGACTGCTCCAGCATGGGTCCCTTCCACAGGGCTCCAGAGGCCTCTCTGCTCCAGAGGCTTCTCTCCTCCTCACAGGGTCACAAGTCCTGCCAGCAAACCTGCTTCAGTGTGGGCTCCTCTCTCCATGGGTTCACAGTCCTGCCAGGAACTGCTCCATGCAGGCTTCCCACGGTATCAC
The DNA here is from genome assembly GCF_026979565.1 of Vidua chalybeata. NCBI lineage: Eukaryota > Metazoa > Chordata > Aves > Passeriformes > Viduidae > Vidua > Vidua chalybeata. The sequence goes on from NC_071530.1 coordinate 138,546,053, forward strand.
AGCCTCCTTGGGCATCCACCTGCTCCGGCCTGGGCTCCTCCATGGGCTGCAGGTGGATCTCTGCATCCCTGTGATCCTCCATGGGCTGCAGGTGGATCTCTGCATCCCTGTGATCCTCCATGGGCTGCAGGCACAGCTGCCTCACCATGGGCTGCACCATGGGCTGCAGGGGAATCTCTGCTACAGCACCTGGAGCCCCGACTTCCTCACTGACCTTGGGGACTACAAGGCTGTTTCTCTCACATATTCTCACTCCTCTCTTTCACAGCAGTTGCTCCTGTGCAATATTTTTCCCATTCTTAAACACTTTATCCCAGAGGTTATCACTGTGGCTGATGGACTCAGCCTTGGCCATTGTGTCTGTCTTGGAGCCAGCTGGCATTGGCTCTGTCGGACATTGGCTCTGTCAGTGAAGCCTCTTGTGCTGGTTTCAGCTGGTGTAGAGTTAATTTTCTCCATAGTGGCTGCTGTGGGGCTGTGTTTTGGATTTGTGCTGAACACAAAGTTGATAATATAGAGATGCTTTTGTTATTGCTGAGCAGGGCTTGCAGAGAGCCAAGGCCTTTTCTGCTTTTCATATGGCCACAGTGGCGAGGAAATTGGGGGTGCCTGGGAGGTTGGGAGGAGACACAGCCAGCACAGATGACCCAAACTAATAAAAGGGATATTCCAAACCATATGACATCATGCTCAGGACATAAAGTGAGGGGAAGAAGCAGGAAGAGGGGGACGTTTGGAGTGACGTTTGGTGTTTGTCTTCCGAAGTCATTGCTACATGTGATGAGGCCCTGCTCTCCTGGAAATGACTGAACACCTGCCTGCCCCTGGGAAGTAGTGAATTAATTCCTTCTTTTACTTTATTTGCATGCTCAGCTTTCACTTTCCCTATTAAATTGTCTTTATCTCAACCCATGAGTGTTCTGGCTTTTACCCTTCTGACTCTCTTGCCACTCCTGCTGGTGGGGGGGTGAGTGAGCAGCTGCCTGGGGCCGCTGGCTGGGGTTAAACCACAACACCCCAGAAACCCCCCTGCTGCCCAGACCTTGTCAATCAATCCCAACACAAGTTGCTATACAAAATGTCACTTTTCCCTCTAGTTCAGGTGTGTGCAACTGCAACTGAGATAAACATCTCAAAGGAGCAAAGAATCTATGGGGTCTGATTCTTGCTCACCAGCAGAGACCAAGTCATCATGCTAAACAGACTGCCAACCCACTCTATTTGTAGCATGCAAGAACAGGAGACAGAGTCCTATGTGATAGCCAGGCATGTTCAGCCTCTTGCCTGCTGATCTAAGCCCTTATCTCCTTGCAATATGCACTAGCATAGAGGTTATATGGGGGTCAAGACTGTCAGGTAAAAATTTGGAGGTGAGAGAGGAGAGGTGGCAGCAAGCTGTGTGGTGTTGATGGAGACAAGGGGCCAGAGTGTTGGTCATCACTCTGATCTCGTCTACTTTATCCAGTGACTGCTTAATGATCACAATGAGCATGATTAATACAAGCACAGTGCCAAGCTGCTCAGTTCTGTCAAGATTAGAGCAGTTTTTACCATCTGGGGAACTATAAAGTCAGAATCAAGGCAATCCTGGTGCTTCAGTCCTTCAGTGCCAGGCAACACTGTTTCCAGACTTAGCCTTTCAGAAATAGACCCCTAAAATTTTTCTAGTGTGCCCCTGAGGGTTTGCAAAGGAGCTAGTCCTTTTCTTCTTGTATTTCCCCAACTGTCCTGATGACTGCAGAGCAGTTCAGCTCTCTGTACGGAAGAAACCACTTGAATAGCATTATCAGATGGGTTCTTGTCTCAGCTCATATTCAAAACTCATTTGTGAGTTTTTAGTTAGTTTGTTTGTTCACTTGTTTTGGCTCTGACTTTTGAATGTGATTGATAATTAACTTCTTTTCCTTACCACATTCCTCTATCCTCTCTGACATTTCCACAAGTGATTACTCATATGTAGGTATAAGCCAGATAGTTTAAAAAAAAACATTTGTCATCATCTCTGTTAAGCAACATAACATCATATTATGACAACCATTAGCTCTCTGACTCAAGGTTTTTGCACTGATCAAGTATCCTTTTAAATAAGTGTACATGAGACAGTACTCAAGTGACTGAAATAGATCCTTAATGTTGCCATTCCTTTACCAGGGTGTGATGATAGGGAAAGATATATCCAAGAGTTTGTCACATCTAACATTTAATTTGTCTCATACCACATCTCCTTGCAGTTCTGAACATCACGTACACAAATCAGATCTGTTGATAGCTCAGTGCATGGGGATTGATTTCTCTGGTATCAAGGCTGGGCTATTATTAGCTAAGTTTCTGAACGTCATTGCTAACAAGATAGAGCAAGTATTTGCTTGCTGCATCACAAGAGAGATCCCATCTTTCATCCCTTGTTCTTTCCTTTGATAATAGTCCCAGCCTTTGAGCTTCCACAGGTTATAATCGGAATCATTTCAGGCCTGAGATTTATGTTCATGTGACTCTAAATATTTTCTTCCTTAGGAAGATTTTAACTCCTCCAGTCCCACTGGGAGATGATCTGCATCTCATGAGGGTTTGTGAATTTATGCAGAATATCATCAACCACTCTCTGAGGACAGGAGCTCTGGCGTGCTCGGTTCTGAAAGACCCTTTCTTCTGGCCAGATTTCCATAGTCTTCCTCATATAGAGGATTGCCTTCAGAAGATTCATTAGTAAATGTGCTGGTTTTGGTTGGGATAGAATTAATTTTCTTCACAGTGGCAGGTATGGGGCTGTGCTTTGGATTGGTGCTGGAAATAATGTTGATAATATAGAGATATTTTCATTATTGCTGAGCAGTGCTCACATAGAGCCAAAGCCTTTGCTGCCTCTCATCCCACCCCACCACTGAGGAGGCTGGGGGTGCACAAGCAGATGGGAGGGGGGACAGACAGGACAGCTGATCCCAGCTGACCCAAGGGATATTCCCTAAGTTGTGGCATCCCACTCAGCACATAAAGCTCAGAGTGATGGTGTTTGTCTTCTTGAGTCACTGTTAGATGCGGCAGTGCCCTGCCTTACTGAGGGTTGCTGAACACCTGCCTGCCCATGGCAAGAGGGGAATGAATTCCTCTTTTGCATTGCTTGTGTGCACAACTTGTGCTTTATCTACTAAACTGTCTTTACCTCAACACGCAAGTTTTCTCACTTTTACCCTTTTAGCTCTCTACCCCATTCCACCAAGGAGGAGTGACTGAATGGCTGCAAGGTGCTTAGTTGCCAAGTGGAGTTAAACCATGAGAGTAAACCAGATCTCTTACTTTCCTGTCTGAAAGACAAGTATAATGGCACTGTCCCACGTAATATAACTCCCATCAGGAAGAATACAACATAATAATTTCTGGAAATTATCTCAAGTCCTGATGTGAGCTTTTGAACGTGACTCATGCATTCAGCCAATGTTTCAATTTCAAACTTCAGTACTCCAGTTTCTCAGTATCTCAGGGCATTTCATATCCTTGTTTTGTACCTCTGAAGATCAGAACTACTTTTATACTTCATTTGTACCAGCAAATAAAGCTCAGACAGACCAGGAAGTTCCACACAGCAAAACAAACAAGGTAGTGTGATTTGTGGCCAGGACAGGTAAAAAGGGCAGTTTCTCTACAGGCTTAATATCTAGATAACAGGCTTTCCAGAGCCATTGGACATTTCCCTAGGCATTAGGTTATGCTGTAACATTGTCACTAAGGCAGCACAGTGGCAGGAGAACAGCTATGGTTATGACACTTCCCTATGACTGTGTAGCCACGGCACTTTCAAAATATACGAAATAGTGCTTCCCATATTGTTTTTGCTAGGTCTAACTGACTTCTGTGTCTAAGTCTCATTGTCAAGCCAGATGGAGCTCTGTGCCTGTTCCCTAAAAGTCTGCAGTTGTGTGAACTTTGGGAAGCCAGAAAGATGCAGGAATGAGCAGACCTCCCAAATGTAAGCCTACATGGTACAACTTATCAGGTTGACTAATTAATCAGTTCAGACATAGGCCAAGCATTCTATGCAGGTGCTGGGCATAAGTGAAACCCTTCCAACTTCCTGCAGGCTTCATTAGCTAACACCAGCATCAAGGCCCCAAACCAGCTGGCCTGATGCAGCTCAAAGAGCTGTGCTCTGTGCTTTGCCCAGCACAACCAGACAGTGCCAGTGTCACCACACACCAAACTTTCCTAAGCACTGGCAGGACAAGGCAGGGCCCTGGAGAAATAGCTAAACTAGCTGTGCTCTCAGAAGTGGAATGGCTGAATTTGGAAGGCTATTATGGGTACTGGTATGCCCTACAGCACTCCACTTGCCAGTGTCTAATGCTATTCCAAAGACTCTGCAGTTGCTAAACCGCTAAGACCTCTGTTGCAGCGTGGCAGGGTGGTAGAAATGCTGCAACCTTCTTTGAGGCATTTCCTTCAGCAACCACTCAGAGTAAGGCCACAAGAACGGCCATTTCAAGTCCATGTATGCGCACATGGCACAAATAGCTCAGCAGAGGAAAGACAGGAAGGGTCTTTGCATCCAGCAAGAGTTTATTGCATCCACCATACCAAAGGGACCAGAGCCAAAAGACAAAAAACATCTGGTCTGCACGACTTAAGAATGGAGTCAGTGACCAATGACCTGAGGGCACAGGGGGCGGGCAAAGGGCAGGGCAAAGGGCAGCAACCTGTAGGGGGGGGATGAGGGATGAATAAGTGAGGTGGGCAGTGTCCACTGGCCAATGGGGGAGGCAATCTGATGTAGATTGGCAGTAGTGCTGCAGAGCATCATGGGTTAAGTCTTCTTTATCAGCCTTAGGTGGGGAAAACTCTATGATATATTCTTCCAAGGCAAGTCGCTGGGGGTTTCCCTGAGGGGGAGGAGTCAGAGAATTCCACAGACCCCCCAGTCATCTTGTTACTGTAGGAAGCAATTCCTACATTCCTGAAAAAATTAGGACTTGATTAAGTTAAGGATGCACTTCAGTTAATATACATAGGTGTCGAATCCTAGCTTTCAAGGTACTCTGAGATAGACACTGGATCTCCAGAAAAAAGGCTGTGGGACTCAGACATGACAGCTTCACATGCATAGCTGGAGTTTTTCAAAAGGCATTACATTCAGAGAACTGAATCACCCTACAGATGATCATGGCTAAGAATGGAAAATGTGTGTAGCCACTCACTCTAAGTCCCTCTTTGATGCTCTTTTGGCTGGGCCAGACTTCCCCAAAGGCTTGATTATGCCACGTCCCAAGCCTCTGAGCTTTCTGAATGTTTCACATTGGACCATGAGACTGGGAATAAACAACAGATCACATGATGGAAACACTTCTGCATGTGCAGTCGTGGCATGTCCTCACATGCATGTGCTCATGAGTTGAGGGAGTGGCCCTGCCTTTGACTCTGCTGGAAGATGCTGCTTTCTCTGCAAAGACCCTGCAAGCTTTATCTGCTTTTCATTGCAATTCCATATTTCTTCTTCTCTTCCTTGGCACCTCCCACCTAAGAAACTGGTCAGCACATCTGGCCAACTTGCTGCACCTGCACAAGTCCCAAGCTAGAAGGGAGACTCCAGCATTGTGGTGAGTGTATGAATGTTGTCAGGAAGAGCAGGAGTGAGTCTCTGGTGTAACAGAGACATCTGATCCTACCTACTGCAGAGTTCTTATCAGTTCTACCTCTACTGAGCAAATTCTTAAACACTGAGAGTCTGAGATTAAATGTGCAATTTATTAGCAGAAATGTCAATGTAAACCTAAACATTTGAATGCTTTTTCCTACTCATAGAAAAACGTGTGCTTCCAAAATGGCTTTTAATTGTACATCAAGCAAAATTCAGTCCTGAGCCCACAGGTCACACTGCAAGTCCAGCAGTGAGAGCCCTTCCCTTCTAAGACAAGTGCTTAAGATTTATAGAAACTAATTACTTAATTATCAAACTGAAGGTTAATATGGCAACATGCTATAAGGAATGGCAGTTGCTGTGCACATCGCTTTCCTTTGCCATGTTGTTAATTTCTGTAGGCATTATGAATGAGCACCATAAAAGAAAAATAGGCACAATTATGATACAACATTTTCCCTTTGTGGCTGTCCATCACCATCCTCCTCTTGCTACTGATGGACTGAGAATAATTTATCCTCTGTATTTACATAGCGATATACTTTATCACTATCACTTTTGAAAATAGAAAGTGACTGTGATGATTCATATTGTGCATTTTAGTAGTAACACTGCAATAGAAGTTGTTAGATTGTCAAGCTGTCTTCAAGAAGAAATTGTCACTTTGGCTGATTGCTTAGCTGCTAAAACAAGAATCACTTTGAAAGTTGTCAGGCCAACACAGAATGGGAGCCTGGCATCCATGAGTGGTATTTATGTTTGATAACATTCATTTCAGCTACAGCACCTCCCTGCATGGGGGGAGTGATCTCATTAACATTGACTTTGACTTTCTCCACCAAATGAATGACTACTCATTCTTTAAGGACAAAATTCACATTACCCTGGGCAGAGACCAATTAAATGGAATTCCTGTAAGTGTCTGTATTATAGAGAAGGCAAAGGGGATGCAGTTTTCATTGATTTCTTCCCTGCTCCTGAACATAACCTGGATTCAAATTTGGTTAGTTTCTGTGCATTACTGCACTGGTGATTACTTCACAAGAGGAAGATTAGGGAGCTTTTTGAAAGTATTTTACAATACATATCTATACTTACTAGTCTTTTGCACTTCAAGAACTTAAAGATACAAAAGATTCTTGAAGGAATGGCATCTTCTATACACTGTCATTAATTAATGCTGTTGGACATATGTGACTTGGCAACACTTGTCAGAACTAGTGGGAGTTGTGAGAGTCACACACAGTGTGGACTGGGAAGGACAAGCATGTTCTATTTTGATAAGGCAGTTTCCCCAGAATTTAGCTCAAAGCATACTGAGAAGCCAAATGGGAAGCTTTTATTTTCCTTTAACACTGAAGTTGTGTTAGACAAAAGTTTGGGAGCAAAACAAAGTTTGGCCAAAAAGGTAATTTGCTGAAACTAAATGATCTAAAAGTTTCAGATCAAAGCTAGACTTGAAGTCACCTGGAAGCCAGCAAGCAGGACTGGGAACCCACAACTATAAAACCTGTGGTTCTGAGGCAACCAACCATGCCAGCCTTTCCAAAGACTTGTGGAGTTGTAAAAACTTTCAAAAGCCCAGTTCTATCTTGTTCTCACAGAGCATCCACAATAGCAGGACTTACAGCCTAAAAGCCCTGATACAGATTCTCAAGGACCATTATTCCAGGATAATTATGCCATGCTGACAGAGTCCAGAAACTGGTTTTCCCAGTACTTACAGGTTTTGGTGTGGAGCAGAACCTAGAAACATCAGGCCTCTGCAAGGACTCATCCTTTGGTTGATCTTGCAAGAGACACTGGCATATATCTGCTGAGCACTTGGACCTCAGACAGTACCCAAAACACACCCCTGACAGGCCCCTATGATTAAATCTGCTCCTGTTTAGGGAGCACAGACTCCTACACTTCCAGGAGAGGAGGCTTCGTCTCCAGAGCCATCAGCTGGGACTCTCAGGCTCGAAGCTGCTGAGCCAAGAGCCTGCTGAGTTACCCTCCTCCTCAGCCCATTGCCACATGCAAATATCTCAGCCTGCACAGCTCCTTCTGGTGCAGGTCAGGGACAGCAGGCGAAGGCAGCATACATAACGCACACACAGAGCGAAGTCAGTGCATAATGAGTTCAATTCACACACAATCAGCAGCCTTTTGAAAACAACAGGCTAATTACACTGAAGAAACTGAGGAGATTATAGAACAGGAAAGGAACTAAGAGTAAAACCACTGTACATACAAAACGAAACCACAGTTCCAAATAATATTTAACCATCCAAACCTCTTTCTAAAATAAATCTTTCCAGCTCTCACAGAGACTAAGATCACACTGGGTGTCTTTCCAAGTTTTTTGGGGAATTTCCAGTGCCTACCCTTTATTCTTTTAGATAAGTTCAACTCAGGACTCGAGAGCATGAGGGCTAAAACCTGGGAGATGCTGGACACTTGCATCTCTTACTGAATAGCCTTTTATCAGCCTATTTAGGTTATCCCAGTTTAACCCTATAATCCCTTCCAGCAATTCAATGACTCAGATTAACTAGACACTTGGCCAGCGCCGAGCTCCAGGCTGAGGGCTGGAGAGAAGCTAGTCCCCAGACAAATGATGCATGGAAATTGTATCTGTGGGTTGCCATGCCAACGCTGCGCACAGATTGCTCAAGATCCAGCAGGACTTGGCAGGGACCTTTTGCTTCCCAGAGACCCACTGACAGGTAATATTGCTGAGTTTCTGTCCCATTGAAATGCTCAGTACAAGCATCTAATTCATTTTCATCTGACTTTGCATAGCGAAAAGAGAAGTGGGAGGGAGCGGCAGGGCAGTGAGGGACCTTCCTGTTCCCAGCACAATGTGGGATTCACTTGCTGTGCAGGGCAGTTTTATCTTTTCTCTGAGCATGCAGAACAGTACTGCTCTGAATAGGCTGAGGCAGTCAAAGGCATCTGAGGATATTTCATAACTGCTAGCTGCTGCCAGTGTATTCCCACAGCATGCCCTGTGAGAGCTTGGGGTACCAACCCACAATACAGAGGGTGGGTACGAAATTTTTTAAAAAATGACAGAAATCCAGCAGTGGCTTGGATGTGGGTGCTCAGCTTCCCTTTGCACAGGTGGAACATCTGTACATAGGACCAAGCAGCATCAGACCCAGCACTCAATCCGCAACTCACAGAGGAACACAGAAAGGGCAACAGAGATGTCAGTAGCCATTGACTCAGCTCAAAAAGTCAGATTCACTCCTCTCCCAGAGAATATTTAAAGCGTCCAGTATCCATGTCCTTGGTAGAGCTGGCTGAGCAAACTGTTATGAATAAATTATGTAAATATATTAGCACCCTGCCTTCTGCTCAAAAATCATTTAGGGACCTCTTTTCTCCCCTATCAGCCTCACTGTTCTTGAGGAATTTATGCCAAAGAGTTTCTGTGTCAAATTTCTGCCTTTAGGGTGTTTCCAAACTGCTCGTCTTCCCTCTGTCCCTTCCCCCTTTGCTGCTTGTTATTCAGTGGGTGTAAGGTTCTCCAAAGTCACATGAGACGCTGCTTCCTCCTCTCTAACTTTCCTGGCTGGGAAATAATAAATGGCTGAGTGGCAGAGACACATTCCCATGTGATGCTTAGAGATAAATTATTGTGTTAAACCCTGTGCTTTGTTTAGGGAGACCAATATTTCATATGGGGCTTGGGATTCCACTACATGGCCCAGTGCCTAACAGTTAAGGGCTCCAACACTCGGTGTTGCAACACCTAGGTCCTTCTGTTGACTTAATGCCTGTGTCTTTGCCCAGAGCAAAATACACTGGATAAGATAAAAACAATCCAAATAAACAGTGAAGCGTTGGCATCGCTCACTGGAATAAAGAGCAAAACAAGACAACTCTGGGTGTTATGGCTCCTAACTGACATTATTTTAGTCAAGACCAAATTCTTTTTTTGCTGGCCAAAATGAGGGCACTTGTTGTCACACATCACTCTGGCCTTATCTAACTGCAGACTGCCACCTAATGAAACAGCCCAATGCATTTGTCTTCATCTGGCTTTAGGTTTCTGCTTTTTTCTTCACACTGCACAAAATGCCTGTGCAGGTAGTGGTGAGATTAACCATATCCCTAGGTCAGGTCAATCCTGGTTCTGTGGGCTACTATTTGGCTGAATCACTGAAGTGTGCTGACTGCCTCTTTGCAGCCTTGTAACCCAACACCAGCTGCAGTTGGTGGGGCCAGGGTTGGTGGCCTGAGAGTGAGGAGAGTGAGACTGAGGAGGGACAGAGCTGGACTGACTCAGTCCGTGGGGTGTTGGGAGATGCATTGCCTGTGCTTGGCACCCACTGTTAGATGGCTAACATTAGCTAGTATCCACTCGTGGTCACAAAGGCTTCTTCAAATGTTGCCTGCTGTCTCTAAGTGCAGCAAGAAAGAGCAGGAGCAGTCTCCTCCACCTCCCCAGCCCAATCATGATCCCAATCTGTGGGGCCAGAACCACAGAGATGATTAGAAATTGTCCTGCCAATGGTGACACCAATTTCCTCATCCTGTCCTCTGGATGAGGAGGACCCAGGACTGAGGTTTAGGACAGAGAGGCACAGGGACATCCTTCATCCACAGCCATCTTTTGTCAATAATGGCTTATTGAATGAAAGAAAGTGGGAATTTACCAAAAGAAGTGAATGCACTTAGACTAACCATATGCTTAACTTACACATTGATTTACACATCAACAAGTTTTTGATATCACACACAGCATCTTCATAGCTCATATTCGTGACAAGCACAGAGATTGCTTATGGTAAATATGTGCCTGCCTAGACCCAGAATTTTTTAAAAACCAATCCATTATCATAGAAACAAAGAAAATAGGAATAATTTATCAATCTGTCTAAGGCAAGACTAGCTCTACCTGCAGCATTCCTGGCAGGTATTTCGTAAGTCTGGTCTTAATGGCCCTCATCAGAAGGATGCTACTGTTTCTGAAAGAATCAGTTCCAGAAAAAAGACTTCTCAAAATGTCAACTTAAATCTTTGTTAAACATATAACCTATTGTATTAACCACAATGAATAGAGACACAAAGGTTTATTACCATCTCATTGAAGTAACATTTTATTTATTTGAAGCCTGGCAGGCACAAGTCTCACCAGTCTTCTCTGCATAAATTAAGCAAACATATTTCTTGACACCTGCCCCTGCAGAGCATGTTTTCTAGACCTCTGACCAGGCTCATTTCTCTCCCCTGGACTTTCTACAGTTTTTCTTGAAGTCTGGTACCCAACACTGGAATTGGCTCCCTACTGGAGACTTTACCAATGGAAGGATTACCTCATATGTCTTTTGTACAATTCTTCTGTTTATATATCCCAGAATAATATTTGCTTCTTTCACAACAGGATGCCATTACTGACTCATGCTGAGCTTATGATCCACTACAATTCCCAGATCTTTGCTACCTCTCCTCTCATTTACCATTAAGTATTCAGGGAGGCATTTAGCCCTATCTAGATGCCAGTTTATATTCAAGGCAATCCTGCTTCTTTTAGAAGATTTAGAAGATTTCTTCAGTTCCTCAGGCCTTTCCCTCAAGATGCTTGCAATTTGTCAGTGCTTAGAATCAAACCCAGATTTAAAATATGTGCTCTTTAGTGCATCATTCAAGTCACTGTAATGATAACAGTGGACCTGGACCCTGGGACAGCCTTTTACAGAACCTTACCTGCTAAATCCAATCAGCACAATACTGAACTGCTGACAGCAAGCAGATCCTTGGCTGTCATTCACCAATAAATAGTGTGGCTATTTTGCAGTAGCTTTGCCAAGAGTCAGTGGTCTCAAAGCCGTGACTTTTAGGCAGCAGAGCTTCAAACCAAAGCTGACATGGAAAGCAATGCAGCGTGTTTTCCAGTATTATTGTTCATTGAGCCCAGCAAAGTTAGAGGCCCATGATTCAGACCACAAGTCCCTGGGTGCTTATGAAAATGCCATTTGAGGCAGTGCAAAAATCCTTACTGATTTCTTGCCTATCCACATGTCTTGTTACCCAGTCATAGGAAAAACAAACAAAGGAACAGGCTGGTTTGATATGATCTGATCGTGACAAATCATATTGATAACTACTTACCACTTTACTCTCTTGCACATCATTTGAACCCTTGTCTAATAATCTTTCTGGGAAATGAAAGTCAGATCAACTGGGATTCTGTGTCCTCTTTTTTTCCTTTTTATTTTATAATAGGCACTCTTTCAGCTGTTTTCTAGCCCAGCATCATCCAAATTCTCAAAGATAATTACCATGGCCTTCAGGATTGTTCAGCTAGTTCCCTAAGTAACCTAGGGTGAATTACAGGCCTGAATGATCTGAGAAAATCTAATTTATCTAAGCAGTTTCTAAACTTTTCTTTCGCTATTCTTGCCTGAGTTCTTACCCTTTTGTGGCTGGTGTTAACTGTGTCAGCCATCTGATTACAGTCAGGCTTTTTAATGAAGACTGAAGCAATAAAAGGCATTAAACAATTTGGCCTTCCTGGCATGTTTTGTTATTAGCTTTCCTGTCCCATTTATTAGCTGGCCAATGCTTTCTCTGGTCCTCCTCTTACTGCCAAGGAAGTTATACAGTGTTTTCATTTTATCCTTTATATCTCTATAGCTTATTTTTTGCATTGGCCTTTCTTATTTTCTCTAAGTACTTGTGCGATTCTTTTATAATAATTTTTAGTTTCCTGACCTGGATTTCACTTCCTGTATGTTTCTTTTCCACTTTTAGAGTTGCTAAAGAATTACTGACTTGGCCAGACTGGTCTGTTTCTAGAAATGGTATATTTTACTTCCATTGAGTGAATTTGGAGGACATGTTTATTTTCTTTAACAAATACCAATTCTTCTGCTCCATTCTTTTTTCTCTTGATTCTCATTGTTCATATCTATCAATTTTCTGAGCGTGCTCAGACTTGCTTAGCACTATTTCTCTGATTGGATCACAAAGATTATAAATTCTCCCCTAAAGGAGGCTATTGTCTAAAAGAAAAATGTAGATATCTGGGACATCCTTTAATAAGGATTGGCATATGACTTTTCAGAAATCCAAGTGACATGAGCACAGTCTTCAGTCTTGAGCTAGTAATATATAATTCATTGACAAAAGAATGGGCCAAAAAAAGATGGTACAGAGAACTTCAATAATGATGTAAATGAAGCAGTTAACGATCTTATTAGATCTAAATGCTGGACTAAGGTTAGATAGGCCTGCTGGATTTGCTAATGATAATGATTTGGCTGATGCCTATACATACAACCCTAATGAAGATCTATTGCTTTCTGGCTTTCCCAATTTTATTTAGTGAGGTTAAGAAAGCATTACTTCAAATGAGTTTGAATAAAAGTGCAGTAGCAAGCAACCTTGACCACAAATTATTTAAAATAATTGCTTCACTCAAGCTAAAATTAGAAACAGATTTATGTCATGTCTTTCTTCATTGCAAAACACTGTAGTGTCACTGTAAACGATGACATTTTCCAGTGAGGCAGCATAAAAGCAAATTATTTCTGTTCCTCAGCTATCCAAAAACTTGGTGCAGACTCTAGTTTTAATCTTATCAATGGAGTTTTGATTTAGCCTTTAAAGCATTCTGCCACTGAGCCTGGGGTAAAAATTTAAGAGGAACTCTTTGTTTAGGAAATTTAGGGTGATTTTAGCCATCTGGGACAGGCAGTTGCATGTGACATTCACAGGCAGTACCTTACCATATTCCTTCAGATATGACCTGAGAAAGGCACTTCCAGTGGGCAACTTAAATCTTGGATAGGTCAGCTCTCCCTTAAGGGTAAAAAGGGAAGCAAAGGCTCCTATCTTGCTTAAAGCATCTGCAGCAAGGTCTATAACATGCCCTTCCTGGAGGCTGGAGTTGCAGCTGTGTTGTATTGTGAAAACCAGTCCTCTTCTTTGGCATCATCTGGGCCTGGAGAAACTGATGGTGCCTGGACAAACACCACCCTTGAGAACTGAGATCTGCAGTCTGACTGATATATCTGCAAAAGACATATGCAAAGATTTACTAGATGCCCTCTTGCACTGTTGAATGTAAATATAGGAGACAGCTGAGAGGGGAAGAGGAGGAGCTGTGAGGTGGCATATCTGAGATCAAGCACATAATCTGGTGTCCAAGGGAGGAGACGTAGGCACCTGAATCTTGGTTTCCTAGGCCACACTGATTTCCCTACCATGTACCTGTGCCTACATACAGATAGTAGATCCTTTTCCGGTGTATTTATCTAAAAATAACTAGAATTGTGTGCTCAGGGATAATGACCACCTGGTGAAACCTGTAATAAGTGCTATCACTGCTTGAGGCTTTTTAAACTTTGAAAAACAATAAGTTACAGTTTTTCCACCTGCTGAAAAAGGATGCCAAAACATAACAGCTATAGCATAACAGGCAGAATTATTTGTGTCTGTTCATTTGGTTGTGAGTTTTGTGTGTGTGTGTGTGTGTATTTGTGTTCATGTGTGTCAGGGTGTGTGCTTCTGTGTATGTGCCCATATGTTGTAAGTTTTCAATACCTTTGTAGACAATGACAATGAAAGCTTGTCAAGTTTGTCTATTCATGCTGCATAGTTAACAGAGAGGAATGTTTTCCTTATCACATGTTATCCTTAAGTTAAATGACAAAACCTGTTGGAATTTATTAACATTGACAGGAATGCAAGAGTCCTCACAACACCCTTCTAGTGAAGAGTAAGCAACACTTGTGTCATTCTATATTAATCTAAAGAGATTTAGACTACTGCAGTGTTTCATTTTCACTTTGTATTAAAATAAACATCTACTTGTGTTCAGCATCATAATAGGGAGAGAAGAGGGCTATTTCTGCAGACAGGAATTCTGTTTCTCTCCAAGTTTGGTGGCTGTGATGAGGCCACAGTCCTGAAATCTCAGCCTTAAAGCTCAGGGAGCTGACAGACATCTACACTAGTACATAACTCAGCGTATTCTGTTATTCTGTGATCTCTCTACCCCACTGACAGAAGCTGTGCAAGCCAGATCAGAAACAGAGCTGATTCTGCCCAGGAAATCAAACCCATCCACACCTTATTGTGCAACTGAACAATGTGTTATTCATTGTGTACAGAAATATCACATGTCAACATCCTAAACCTCCATGGTTCAACACGGGGAATGAATGGTGCTGAGATGCTGCTCAGTTCCCACCAAGGTGAGTGGGAGCAGAGGATATTCAACACAACCTAGGAAGACATCCAATACCTTCAAGATTTTATCTGAAGCTTGATGTGCAATAGAAAGTCTTGTTGACAGAGTGCACCATGGACAGACACAAGCCTGCTCTGCTGGTATTTGGAGCCAGTAAAGCTGCGTGACCATGTTAGTATGGAACCAGCCAGTGCTGGGAAGCCCTGCTGAGTTTGGGTGTGTTATTTCAGGCTTGGCACACTGCTGCCATCATCACCTGCTTTTTCTTCAGCTCAAAGAGATTCACCAGGGAGCTTCAGTCTGCACAGAGTAGCAGCAAGGGCAAGCTCACATCAGCAGATTTCATTTTTCTTCCAGGCTTTGTACATGATGACATACTTCTAGTTTACAAAGTTTGAAAAAAAACAGAAACACGCACTAACCCCTTGTTCCTGGCTGGAAGAAACGAGGAATGCCAGTCCTTACACCTTCAGGATTAGGGATTGGGCGAATCCTACTGCTACAGAGACAAACCTCTTCATATACTTGTGCTGTTCACACATAAGTGAGTTGTAGGAGGACAAGATAACAAAGGCTGCATGTACCTGTGGTCATCAGCACTGAGGCACAGTGAGCCACTTCTGCTCCATCTTTCCTACAGTAGTTGCTCAGCAAATACCTGTTCCCTCAGTGCTGTGTGCTGGCTCTGTAGCTCTGGTATCAAAGTCTTCTCACTGAGATTAAATTGATCACTGGCTCCACTTCCTCTGTAGGTTTTTAAAAACATATTTTGTGTTGGAAAAAATTCTTTTCCTGACAGGTTCCATATGTGAACAGGGACATTTAGCTTACCCCAAAGAGTCAATGCATTAAACCCTTGTTCCTGCCCAGAATCAGCAAAAAGCACCATTTTTACACACTCAATGGATAGGGACTGGGTGAATCCCACTGCCTACAGGAATAAATCCTTACTGGAACCAGGAGGAAGTGTGAACTACAGAAGAGCAAAGCAAGGTGAGACCAGGTCCAGGTTTTTCTATCAGAGTTACACTGGGGAGATTTAGTGGAATGAGGAAATCCATTAGTCATGTATCCTCATCACAAGAAATCCCTCCTGTCTGAGACCACCTCAAGGGAGCCTCCAGGCTCTACAGAGGAGAAAGCACCCTTCTGGGATTAAAAAAAAAAGACAACACAGACACCTTACCAGGGATGGCCTCAAGCAGAAAGTTCACATTGCACTCAGAACCAGTTTGTGGAGAGTAGTGGGGAAAAAGACAGATAAAGGTATTTTTATTTCCTTTCTAACATTAGATTTTCCTCATTCAGCAATGGCAGAAATGATTTATTTAAAAGTAGAGTCCTTTCCTACACACATGATGCAAAGAGCCTGATAACACCATCTTAAAAATCTTTATCAAATATGTGCCTCTGAGTACCTCCCTCTGTGAATCACATTATTGCTCATCAGTCTGTGATCTGTTAGAGCCTCTGTTGCACAGCTGATGTACTAAGAGATTTTTCAAGGGGGAAAATTGGAGCACGTGTCCTGACAGTTTCTCATACCTACACATACTCTGGGAAATTGGTTATCCCAAGCTACTCCAGTATTTCTGCCATGGTTTTCAGAGCCCCATCTCTCCCCAAGAAGCAAAGACTTGAACTGCCGTTGGACTTCCTGACCTCATATGGTTTCCACAAAGTAGCAACAGTCCATGGAGTCAGTATTTCCATAGCAGAGCCACACCAGCTTGTGGGATAATGCATCTGGTCCTTTGCTTGTGGCAGTGGCAGTGGTGTATGTTTCCAGAAAAGTTGCTTTCATCATTCCGAAGTTTTTTATCTGTGTATCATAATATGCATGTCTTCATTGCAGGGCAGATGTTTTTCCCACTTTCTGTTGCAATCCTAGTTATCCAGACTAACAGACCTGCTGGAGCACAGTACATTTCCTTCCTTTCTCAGCATATATGTCCCCTTCTAGGAGAGGGACTGTGTCTTGCAAGACCCCATTGCAACACACATGCCACCAGAGAGTGGCAGCTGTACCCAGGCCTGGGAGGTCAGATGTGCTCTGAACTGTTCCATGCTATTTCCATGAGCCTAGAAGCAGTGGCAACTGGGATGTCTCAGTCACATCCAGTTCTGAACACTAAAGAGACAAACAGGCAGAAAAAATTACACAATGACAGGGTTGTCCCTAAGCACTCACAAACCCCTCATGCAACAGTACCTCCCATAAAGCAATATGCTGTGTTCCAGAGTGTAATCCATCTGCTGTGGCCATGAAAGTCCCTGGGATAAGTACATGTATTGTAGTACTTCTTCAGTTAATTTGCCCAGGGTAAAGATACAGTATTGTCACCTATGTATCTTCACTACTCAGAGCTAATGGCAATGACACATTTTGTGAGAAAGCACTAAAATATAAATATGTTTGAATTACCCAGATTACATTTTGCTATCTTGAACCTTTGGAAAGCTGGGGTGCATCTCTCTTTTTTAAGTTGAAAGAACTTCCTGACCTCTTTTGTATTATCTCAGTCCTAGAGCCAGGGGCAGACTGCCCCAGGGCTGTCCCATTTATGTTGCTGGAAAGTCACAGCAGCCATCTACCATCATGAGGGTACTGCCAGAGTACTGGACACACAGTCCATGCTTCCTCCATCTGGGGCAGTGGGACCCAGCAGTGGGGAAAGAAGGTATGGCTGGAAACCAGAAGGGGTGTCTATACTGCACAACACAGCACTAAGAAGACTGCCAAAGGAGCTCAGGCTCTTCTAAACTTAAACAAATACCAGCAGCGGATAACTTCAGAGAGAAATCTCTTATTCTTTTGAAAAAAAAACCCTAGCAACTTGTTTTAATTGTAAAGGAATAATCAGAGGGAATGAGTTTGAGAGAGTTAGTCTATTAATCATTTATTGTGTTATTTTTATATGGTATTGTGCTGCTGCTGTGATATGTTAAATATTGCTGCTTGATGTGTGGTCCTCAGGCCCAAGGAGTCCTATAAATTAGATGGATTTTTCTAAAGTTCTCTCAGTGAGAAAAGTTCCAGAAAAAGTGAGAATAGCTACATATTGTTCTATCTCCTTAGATGCAAAATAACCCCAGTTGACTGTGTATTATCCTAGCTACACAATATTATTATGGGAATTTTATTCACAAGAATTCCTTTTTTTTATGGGGTTTTGAACAGGAGAACTAAATGGCTATTGCGAGGTACAGCATCCAAATAATAGGAAATTTTCTCAGGTCATTGTAAAGAGATTTAAACTAGAGTAAAATTTGACTTTGTCTTTCCCAGAGTGAGATGTGAGAAAGGTAACCAATGTTCCTGGCCCAACCTTTTTTATTAATAAGCTGGAGTCAATGTCAGACTTTTTCCTATGAAGCATACAAGGAGGTAATCCTTCATTCACCCAAACAGGTAAGGAAGAATGCTCCTGACTTGTGT
Source organism: Vidua chalybeata (assembly GCF_026979565.1). Lineage (NCBI taxonomy): Eukaryota > Metazoa > Chordata > Aves > Passeriformes > Viduidae > Vidua > Vidua chalybeata. The sequence continues at coordinate 138,564,308 of NC_071530.1, forward strand.
GCACTCCAGACATGTGATCTGAGGGACCTCAAAGCCTTCCACTTCTCACAGAAAGATTACAAAAGTCTGACCTGCTGTAAGTAACCATCTCTAGCCAAGGTCACAAAAGATCATGTGTCCTCCTATCCAATCCAGGGGACCAATTTTCTCCCAGTAAAGCTATTCTCCTTGCAAAATTATGATGTCCCTGTCCTGACAGCGGCAAATGTACACCTGAAGCAGCTGCTGCTGGAGTGGGGTAAAAAATAGTTTTGTCATTTGCTGAGAAAGAGAGTTCTCCTTGTGCCTTTTTCTCTTTAGTTTTAAACCAGAACAATATCAGTATATCAGTGTATTAACAAATCAAAGCTGACTGCACTCAGCAACTCTCAGAAAAGTCCCAAATTATAGGAAACACCCTTGGAAGAGGTATGAGAATCACTAAAAATGGTATGAACTGGTAACACTGGAACTAGCAAAAAGATTAAAAATCAGCTTCCATATTTAAAAATAAACCTGGTCCACAGTCTGTGAAAGACAAGGTACATGGAACTCTATATAAAACTTTTAGGGTTTTCAGTTCTATAAATTAGTAATACCAGTTTTCTTAAAACAAACAAACAAAGAAACAAAAACAACATAACAACAAAAAAACCCTAAAATAAAATCTGGACAATCTGGACTTCAGTCTTTGTGCCAACTTTCCCTTCATACAATGTCTGGACAACCAGGTTTTGAAATTGTGCAGTGAAGTCTAATTCTGTACAGTAAATTATCAGTATTGAAAATACTGTGAGAAATGGCCACTACAAATCGTGTCATAGGGATGGGACATTTCCAATGGCTCTCCCTTTTGTAAACCTCTCAGTTGATTTACACTGAAAGTTTTGCCTGAAAATGGATCAAGTAGGCACTGCAAGATTTTGATTGCTTTTTATTAATTCTATGAAAACATATTAATATGATCCAACTTCCTTTGAAGTCAATGGAAAACTCCTATTTAAGGAGCAGGCTTACTGTGGCCAAAGAGTGTGTACTGTGGCCCTAGATTCCATCAGTACAATTATTCATTCAGGATTTTCAGCCAGTCTGATTCAATGTAACCTTGGACAAAATTTTGCTATTATCCTCCACAGAAGCATGACAAGATTTTATTAAAATTTCATGACCATAATGACTTTTTGGCTCAGGCCACAAAGTGCTTTTCAATCACTTGAACCCACCCAGTGATGCTTGTTAAGGCCTGGACTGGAGAATTCCAACAAAGCAGACTGGAAAGTTCTTTCTCTTTGCTCCTCAGAAAATATGCTTTAAAAAAGCAACCAAACAAAGGAAACAGCAGAACAACCAGCCAGGTTTATGTGAAGGCATGATCCTGAATGGAGGGCTGTTACACCATTAAACTGAACTGATATTTTGGTTTGTGAATTCAGCAGAAGCAGCAGGACACTTGCCAGCTCCATTGAGACACTGCACAGCCCCATCAGTCATGGAATCCCCAGTAATGTTTCCTGCCTCTCCACAGGGCTTAATGCACTACACACAAGGCAGATGCACAGGCTGCTGGGTTCTGGCAGTAAGCAAGGCTTGACATACATTTTAACTTAAAGCATGACTCCTGGGGCAGGCAGAACATATGGCTTCCTGGGACAGGTTACATCCATCAACTCAGAGCATGGGTGGAGCAAGCTCAGGTCTAGCTGCAGTAATTAGGCTGCAGGGCCAAACCCATGCAGGTGTGAGGATTAAGGCTGTCTGAGCTTCTGCTTACCTGTAAATGTTGCCTTACTAAGTCAGCTAAAAGAAGGGACTGCTGGAAAGCTGGCTACCTGCTCAGGTCTGCTCAGGCGTCCTGAGGTGAGTCTATTTCATGCTGGCTGGTGAAAAAAGTTGATTACCACTTAGAGTCAGAATTGTCAAAGACTTACTTCAGTTTTTCTTCCTCTGCCACCCATGTGCTCCTCACACCTGGAGGTGAACAAAGAATGAAATACAATTTCTAACCTGTGCTAGAGATACGCCTTTCCTCTCACACAAAATGCTGAGTCTTTTATTAGTGCCCTTTGGCAGCTACAGGCTTCACTTATAGCAGGAAAATAAAAAATGCCAGGGAACACTCTGGTTACTACAAATCTGCCAGTGCTGCTCTTGTATTGCTGGAATAGTCCTTGGCATGGAGGCAGGCTGGTACAAGTAACATTTTCCCAAGCCATTCCCAATTCAGAGACCTCAAAGATCAGGAGCCACTCTTGGGTTGAAGTTTGCATACAGCCTTCCTGTTTTGAAGACAAGAAGAGGTCAGTGGTATGGACGAAATCCCTTTGTGCCAGCTGGCATCAGAGAGCAGTGCCAGACCTGGTGAGTTACTGTTATTGATGTAGCCACCATATCCACCTGAAGTAAGAGTTATTTTTATAACTGTATTATTGTGCAGAAGGGAGATGAGGTTGGAAAATGGAGGTCTCCATTCAAACAGTTGCCAGCAGTGCCAAGGTGTTTACCTTTGTCATTGCAGTTACAGTAGCATCTTCAGTAAAAAGAGAAGTGACTTTTGGGTCTCTCCCCTCCAGCTCCCCCAGATTCCAGCCTTCACACAGCCAAGGGAGAGAAACCAGTTCTAGGGTTGTCTGAGCGTGGCTGTAACTGCCTTGGGCAAGATGAAACAGAAGGTCTGCAATAAATCTAAGGAAACCTGAACTCAGACATTTTAAGACCTTCTTTCTTCACCTCTGGTACTCAATGTACAGTGCCAACCACCCAAGACCTTGAATTCTCAGAGCAGCCCCACATCTGCAGGTTTTATTGACTTCAGCTGACTTTGCGAAAATCAGATTTCAATTCCCTATGTGGAATTCCTGGAAAATAATGAAGAAAATATTAGCAGCTACTTTCAGAAATTGGGGGGGAAACTTCTATGCAGCCTCCCACAGAGACTTTATGACAGAAGCAGAGACAGAAGCTACACCTCCTAGATCACAGCCAATTACCTTAACCACAAGACTATTCCACTTCTTCCTGGTTTGTTTGTGACACAGGTCTGCTTCATTCTCTATCCATCACAGATACGTTGGAAGAATCAGAAGTCCTGTGGAAAAATGGAGTAAGATGAAATAAATAGAGTGTCACATCCTGTATGTACTAAAGGTCAGACAGTGAAAGGTCTGTAGGCAATGTGTCAGCTCTGTCCAGCCTAGAGAAAAAGCAATGTTTAGGTTATATTTAATTAACATGGACTAATTCAGGTCAAAACTATATGTCTTATACCCACATTAAAAAAAATGGGATGAATTTAAGTCCAGCTTGCTTAGTTCATGTTAACCACCTTTCTAGTATGGGCAAGGCTCCCATTCCATGAAAAGTATGTGATGAACAACTCTGTCTCTTGGTGCATGAGCCACTCTCAATTTAATGCAAATAAAAATCTGCAGTGTTAGAATACAGTATTAGTACTGCTTCAGCAGAGCGTGGCTGTCAGTTTTCCAGCTGCACTCATATTTATGCACATGTTGATGGAAATGGAGGTATTAATGTTACAGACAATGAAAAAGGAAAAATAGTAGCAAAGTAAAGTAAACAGGGATTATGGAATTTGCTTTGACCTCAGTTTCACCCAGAGGAAAAAGAATGATGCCTATGCAGTCATTAGAGTTGCTTCAGTAGTGGAGGACCAGTGTCACCAAAAGGCTCTGCTGAAAACAAATCACGGTCCCTAGGTAAGGTCACCTTCTCCACATTGTACCTGAAACACAATCTGAGTCCATCCACTCAACAGCCTAAATCACCTATAATTCAGTGTATGGGGGTTAATCAGCATGGTCCTGCCAGGGGCCTCAGGGTCAGTTCTGCCCACAGGACATTTTCTCCACAGCACTGCCTGTTTCAAGAGGGACGTCTGGTTGAGAGCCTATGAACAGTGGTGTTCCTGCCACTGCAGTGCCCAGCCAGGTCCTCAGTGCCCCTGCTGGTGAGAGGAGACCGAGTTACAACAACATGATTCAAAAAGGATCCCAAACATGGCTTCTGCGCCCTGTAGTCTGAGCCAGCTTTGGTCACCTGACCACTGTAAGAACCCCTGCCTCCTCTGATCTACCACCCAGAGCTGCAAGATCCTGGAGACAGCCCTGTCCTACCTCCTGCCCTCCCTCATATTGTCAGGTCCTTAGCTCTGCACAGGAGCTGCCTGGGTAGTAGCACTGGTTTACCCTGCTGAGCTCTTGCAATTCTGCTGTTTACAAGATACAGGCATGAAAAGCAAATCTGAGACCCCATTAACCCCCCTGTAAACTCTGCAGCTGCTAAAACTACCCCAGAAATCCAGCACATGCCCCCCCCAACAGCTGACATGTTGCCATGCCAATACAGAAGCAGGAGCTGGATATTCCTGCTCCTGGGGACGCTGTGCTGAGCTGCCACCCCTGGCCAGCCAGGCACAATGTCATGCCATCCCTTGCTGTGTTAAGAGCACACAGGAGCTTTGACTTTGACTTTGACTTTCTCTTTAAAAACAAACAGAGGTGAAAAGCATATTACTTTACCAAATTGCCTCCACAGTGGAACTGGGATCTTAGCTGGATCCCTTCCCAGGAGCCCTTTCCCAAAAATGCACATGTGGCTGAGGACCGAAGTGTCACCTGTGCACATGCAGGTGTCCCCTGAGATACACACATGTCCTGTGTGTGAGCAGCCTACTGAGGCTGTACAGCCTGGCAGCCAAACCGTTCATCCCAGAGGTGTTCACACTGAATGTGGCTCCAGCTGCTCTGCAGTGACAACACAACCCTCCAGACCCTCTGTGGCACTACTTTAGCATCCTAGATACATAGGGGGTTGCAACTTTTCCTGAATTAAGCATAAGAAGCATCATCTTCTTTCAAGATCCTACTTAGTTTCCTATCATATTTTGCATGAACAATTGGAAAAAATTGGAAGAAAGGCTGTTTCAGACTGATTTGTCAACCACCAAAAGTTCAAAGCTATAGCTATCTCTTGTATTAAAATGTTCTGTTGTTCCCTAAGGAAGAATTTTTCATTTCTGATAGGGTTCGTGTCATATAAAAATTGCCAGTGAGGGTAAGCCTTGAAAAACTATGTTTTATTCATTAATTATTTTCTCTCATAACCTCTCTAAAGAAAATCAAAGGGTAAAAACTATGTTACGAAACTGCAACTTTGCTCTCTCTACTAGAAGTAAAAATGTTGTTATGCAGCACATTTTCTGTACTACTCCAAACCAGTCTTTATCTTGGAGGAAACTAAATCACTCATGGAAGATACTGGGTCTCAAAACTATATTTTTCCAAATGTATTTTCCTTATTTATCTAATTAAAGGACCATGTGTATGATAATGCCTACCCCAAGATTCACATTAAGTTAGTTTTAAAATAATTTGCCATTTACATATGTTTTCACTAGATTGAAAATGTAAAACCCACATTTTATGTAATTCCAGAAATAAACAATAGAAAGAGTCACATATATCTCCCGGGTTTGGTTCAGCAGGCCTACACTAGATCCTTGTGCCTTGGAAAGTGATATGTTTTCAATGGTGAAGGGTTAAAAGAGGATACCAAACTATCCTCTGGAAATCATTAACTTACAAAGCCCCAAGAAGATAAAAGTTTCCATTTTCTAAAATGTAAATCTAAAACATATTCATTAGTATTGCAAAACAAACATGCAAATCGTCACCACTTGAAAAGCTCAGCTAAATATGTACAAGGGCAATACCCAAAAATACATCTGGTCCTTGGTTAGAAAACTTGCCTTTTTGGTTTTATCTAAAGAGCTTGTCTGTCTTCCATGGTTGGCTCCCTGGATTATTGCAATTCATAATAAGCCTTTTAGCTAAGGATGAAATAAACAAAGATAAAGTCTACGTCCTAGTTTTAAATGGTCCAGATGGGATGATTTTTCCATATGTTCAGCACACCAAATGTTTATTAATCATTGCTAGCAGAACTCTGAAAATTGCAACAGCTTATTAAAGAGGGAAGGGTATAAAATTTACAATTTGTATAATTTTGCCCATCTTCTTAATCTTCCACTAACATAGGGTGTGATTTTGTACTGACTCAAGTTCTGTGTGTGTGTGAGCCAGGTTGTGCCTGTGTGTGTGTGTGCAGTCACAGTGTACAAGGCAGGGAATTTCAGTTAACTGATCAAGAGAAGGTTTTGTGCCCTAATTTGGATACAGTATCAGTCATGAGGAATGTGTTACATCATAACAATGACAGTGTGGGTAAAACTGGCAGAACTTGACTCGTTCCTCATCAGAGTGATTTACTTAGTGTCTGGCAATCTGTTTTTCACATGATGTTTGTTTCCCATAAACAGTTTCAACATGGGAGAGTATGGTGTCAAGATAACACGCATATCATCAGTCATTGCAGAACATCTACATGGGCTGCCAAGAAAATGAGACTCTTTTATCTCTAGCTCCTCTAAGTGCTTGTGTTTTAGTGATTGTTTCTCATAAGGTGCATGATTGTTTCCTGAAACCTGACCATCAGCAGCTCCATTATGTTGTCACCTCAACCTGAGCTGAATTCTGTCAAGGGAGCAAGGCTGCCAGGAGGAACGGGGGTCAGGCTGTGGAGAGACTGTCTTCCAGAGGCACTAGGAAAACAGTGCTTAGAAAGTAGCACAACAATAGAGAGACAATAGAGAGAGGGAGCTAAACCACAGGCAAACACTGAACAATCTGTGAGAGGTGCATTACACCACACTGTTTTTCTGTGACCTTTCAAATCAAAGGTTTTTGGTATTAGTCAGATAGGATATAAAATTTTCCATTGCATTTTGTGTGTATTCCTTGTACTTAAAAACATTCTACATTTGAAAGAAGCAGGATGAATACAGCTTCAAATAGCAAGGAGGCAGCTAAGAACTGAATCTCAAGGCATGTTTTGATGGAATGTAGCCATGACTTGAAATACAAACAACAGAAAATAAGAATACAATCCTTTCAGTTTAATGTCATAACTCACCATTTTATTCGAGATAACTTACGTGAGCTTTGGCATAGATTTATCTCAACCAAACAGAACCAACTTATAGCTAAATAAAGAGAATGCAATGTGTATTTCTGATTTGAAAGAAAGGTATTTTGAGTGTTGCACATGGCTGCAAAAAAAGTTCCCCCAAAACCAGAGGGGTGCCAGTAGTCTCCACACCTGATGAACACACATTTTTTCACAACAGTTAGCCTGCCCAAGTCTCTGCTTCTGACTTAACAAAGGGAACTGGTGACTAAAAATGAGACTTCAGTGCTTCTGAAAACACTACCCCTTGTGGACTGCACAGCCAGTGTGTCTCGAGGCAGGAGATGCTCTGAGTCACCTCATATCCCTTCCAGCCCTTTTTCCCTAAGATGCTGTGAGTTCCTCTGGACCTCTCCGGAGCAGTAATGGAGCTTGGCCGGCATGTCATTTATAAAAAGGAGTAAGCCTTTAAAGCATCCAGTCATGTCCTGGCACCTGCAGGAGAGCTAGCTGGATAAGAACCTCTGAGTGGATCTTAATCTTGGCAAAGGAAAAAATAAATAAAAGTTTGGACAAAAACAGTGCAACTCTGGTATGAAATCTCAACCCCATATGCCAGATGAAACAGAAAGTGCTCAGGACAACCTATTCAGAAGTGTCTGCTCAGGCTCGAGGAAACCAGCAGCTGCAGTTGTCCAAAAGAGAAGCTTTTGGCTTGGCTTCTGATTAATTTCTATAGCCTCTACTTCTGGGGCTTAGAAATATCTTGGCATCTTCTGGCTCCTTAATGTCCAAGAAGAACAAAGCTCAATTTCCTATCCCAAAACATAGAATTGCTGATGCAAAAGTCAAGAAAAAATTACTCTAATCTCTGGCACTGAAGCCAGAGATGAAATTCCTGTCAGCAAACTATAGTGCAGCCCAGATCAAGGTTTCATCCAGGCTACTCTGTAACTATTGTGTATAAATTATTATATATAAAAACTCCAGTCTGCTTGCAAAGCCCCTCTGACATGCAGAGCCAATCCATACTGGCCCTAAACAGCTCAGCCCTGTGCTGGGTGTCCCCAGCTGAGATGCAGTAACCAAAGGCAGCACCAGGAAAGGTGCAAGCAGAGGAGTCTGAGAGCTCCCACTCAGGCCTGGCTGCTGCAGCTGGCAGTGCCTGGTGGCAGTGCTTGGTCACTCCGTGCACAGACCTGCCACCTTTGCTTGTCACTTCCCTGATTCCATCTCCTGGGCCAGAGCTGGGCTGGGATCCAACGTGAGCACTCTGCTGCCACAGACCTTCTCTTCTACCCTCACATAATTTCTTGCCTGACGATGTCCTCACCCACCTTCTTTCTCATTCATTTCAGGTGTTGTCCTACCTCCACCCACATTCCAGTTGCTTCTCCCCCCACCACTCCCAAAAGTTTTGGATCTTTACCTTCCTCTCTGCACTCCATCACTTTCCAGCTCAGCTCTCACACCAGCCCTTCATCCAGTGTCCCCATTCCTGTCCATGAGGATCATCATTGCTCCACATGGTGTTAGGGGGTGGCTGTTTTCAATCCTTCCCTCCCATATTACCTCAATGCCAGCGGTGGCACTGAGTGAGAGCCCAAGAGTCACAATCTCCACGTTTTAAGCTCTGAATATCCCAGTAGCCCCTGGAGATAAGAAAAGTAATTGCTTGGAAAGTCCTACTCCATCCAAGAATGGAATATGCCCAATACTTAATTCACATAGTGAAACAATCCTAGTTCAAAATTTCATTACAATCTACTAGGCCAAATGCAACAACACTTGCAAAAAAAGCCAAGTTTCAAGTGAAACTAGACCAATTTACCATCTGGGGTGGAAAACTTCATTCTTCTGACTAAGTTTTGCTCTGCATCATGGGATTCACTGGAAGCCAAAAACAGAAGGTAAACTCATATGATAGGGACCCTCCTCAGTTGAAACATAAGAAAAAATTGTGTGTTCCTATGCAGATTATCTATAGTTCTACGTCCCTCTTCCTTTTCAGAATTTTTGTTGCAGGTGAAGACAGAACTGATACAATGTATTAATTCTTATGTATGTTGTAAGGGACTCAAACATATGATGCAGTAAACTGGCCACCGAATAACATATGTGAGCACAATTTGCATTAATAAAAGCAAAATGTTACAAAGGAACTGAATACCCAATCATTTGGGGATTTTGTCATTCCTTCCTGTGATTCTCTATAACAGCATGTTACAATTATTTGTCAAGACCTCCTAATTTTTCCCAGAGACAAAACCTCTGAGCCTCAGGCAAGCCTTGGCATTGCAGGCAGCCCAGAGATCCAACAAGACTTTGTACGAAGTTACTTCTCTATAATTTCACCTGAACACCAATGGAAACCCCACCACTGATCACAGTGAGCTGTGAAAAAACAAAAATGTCAGAGGAGCTGCAGAGCAACCTTCCCTTCTACACATGGATTCTAAACTGAAATAGCTGTTTCAAGTGAAAGATGAAGAATTATCTCCAGCTGTTTCTGGTGGACAGCTATCTCAAAGAAGTGATTTTGAAAGGCCCATTTCCAGTCTCTGTTACGTAGTGTTACTGTCAGCCTGAGCACTTAAAAATCTTCTCCAGTGAGGACTCCCCAAAATCACAATATAAAAGCCCTGCATTTTTGATTCCTTTTATGTGCCTGTTGATTTACGGCACTGCAAGTGTGGTACTTTGTGCTCACATTCCCAAGCTTTTCTCCACATGCAGGGGCTGGGATGAGCCCCTACCACAGGGCTCCAGAAGAGCAAGAGGCCCAGATGTTGGGACTGTAGCATAGGGCTTGTTGACACAATAAGCCTCATCTCTGCTGTCCCTCAGTTCCTGATTATTACATATTATATAGATATAATATATAGATATATATTATTTCCACTGATGTTATGCTCCCTGTCCTGGATGTAATTAATTTCACTGCAAAAAGAGCTACCTGGCTATCAAAAATCTTCTGTTTGTTCAGAAGGTCTCCTGGTTTCTCAGGTTCTGTGCATGTCTCTCTTTTTCCTAACCCCACCTAAGATGTTAATATTTTCAAGAGTTGGGCTCTGTCCGTTCTGATGGCCACTAAATTGGTAATGCTCTGACCATATATCTGAACTTGGCAGTGTGTACTGTAGTTTTTGGCTGAAGCAAAGTAGAAAAAGGGAAAGGATGAAAGGAAAGAGGTAGTGTATTTTTTTTTTTTCCAGAAGCTGCCTTGTCCAGTTACCTGTGTTCACATCCTGTCCTCTAGCCAGAAGTTTTCAAACTCATACCTTATTCTCTTCCCAGCAGACAGCTCACCCAGCGGATTAAAGGCTGGTTGCCACAAGGAGTCTTCCTGACATTGCCCTGTTTGAGAAAGTGGTGCCTGAGTGGAGGGGCTAAGGCATCCCCTTGGGCTTGAAAGACACAGGTCTTATCCCCTGGCCCAAGATACTTTTGCGTGGGTGGCATAAGAAATGCCAAATCTGCCTTTTCATCCTGTATTTTCAGTGCTTCAACAAACATTCTCAGATTAAGACCTGGGCTGCACAGAGAGGCAAAACCAGCTCTGATCGAGCTTGAGCCATGCCCTTTTACATGTGTTGAAGTGCTACTTTTTAATCAAGCACTAGGACTTACTCCCATCCTGGGAGTGATTTCACATATCCAAACGATACTCCTTCTGCCTTAGACTCACAACGTACAAAAAATGTATCGCTGAAACAGAAGAGTGACTAATACGGGGATGTAAGTAATTTGTGTGCAAATAGCATGCAAAGAGCAGGACTGAGACTGTGTCTGAAGCCAAGTGTTCCATAAGTCAAGTCATAGGAAGTGGGAAGTGATAAAGGGTGTGACCCATGAGAAAAAAGTCTAAACTAATTAGGAGGATTCATTCATCTCCTGCTGAATGATATGTGGAAGACTTGACATTTAAAATGGGGAATGATCTGTTTCAAGCATCACTACTATGCAAGGGGTGCTCACAGCCTGTTTGCTCCAAATATGCTTTTTAAAATACTTATTCCAGATCAGTCCCTGCTTTGATCATTTTTACAGAAACACCCTTTTGCTTTATATCAAATTTGGAAATTGACAGCCTTGGCCCTCATTTCCTGGTATGAGTCTCCCAGCACCAGACATCATCATGGCAACACCCCTTAATCTTAATGCTCCTGGGACTGTGACTAATGAAACAGAGGCGAGTAATAGGTTTTTAGGCCAAATAAATTATTAAGATTGCCTACCCTGACCTCCTCTGTGCTGCATGCCACAGAGTCCCAAGCAGAGACTGAGTCCAGCACAAGAAGGTCTCTTTAGAAAGGAAATGGATGCAGTGAGCCTGCGTGACAGAGCTGCTCCAGTGGCTGGCCACAGAGGCACTGGCAATGCTCCCTGCCCTCCAGCAGTGCTCGGTGGGCAGAAGAGGGAGTGGCTGCAAAGAGCAACAGCAGAGCAGGAGTGTAGCTGGATGACACACACATGTTGGTGAAGATCAGGTTGGTTTGGATGCTGTTGTTTTCAGAGGTTGAGGCTCCACAGGACAGAAGTCTTCCAAATGGAACATCCATGTCAGAAGTCCATCTCAGGTACAACAAATCTGTGACCCTTGAAAACTACAAATGTTGTTCAAAGTTCAGAGTTGTTCTGTGCTAGAAATGGGAGGTGACAAGAAAAACCTAGGCTCCTCCCCACTGAGGGGACAACCCTTCCTTGCCTTCCTTGCGTTAATCCAAGCCACAAGAGGATATTTTCATTCATTAATCTTCAGAAAGGTTTTAAGGCAATAAATCTTAAAGAGAGAACAACAAGTTACTAATGCCAGGCTGGCTCTCAGAACTTATGTCCCAAAAATATTGCACAGATTTTCTCACTACTAGTATTTTTCTAGAAGCAGTGGAATATGTGCATGGACAGTGATATGGAAGTGCAAAACCTTATTCTCCAACGTGTGGTGTTTGCAGTCATACCTGATCCTTCTTTTGAGTGCAGCCGAGCTGAGCCGTTCTTGGCACTGGTGGGAGGTTGGACCTCTGGAGGCAGATGAAGATCTTCTGACACTGACTCCAGTGACTGCTGCACATTGTGCTCAGCAGGATGCAAATCAGGAGCTGTAGATGAACTTGACTGTTGTCTTTCCCAAAGAGACCTGATCTGGATTTCAGGAATCCATCACCATCATTTTCCTTATAAAAAAAAAGTAAATACAAAAGACTGCTTAAAACCCCAGTCATTACCAGAATAGAAGCATAATCTTTAAAATTACAAATATGTACATAATTGCACAGTCCTGATTATAGCTTTCTGTGTTTGCCTGGCTACAGATCTGACAACTTTGGGAGACCTTGGGCGCTCAGATTGCTCTTTTTTAATCAGATCACTGACTTAAGTGTGTGCATATAAAGCCCTTGGAGCCTAAGTTTAGTGACCTATTTTTGAAAATCTTGTTCTGTTTGCACCCAAGCAAAATTACCAACAGTATAACACAAAGGGCTCTTATAGCTGGACTAAACACAGAGAAAAATTTGAATTTTCATCAGAGGCAATTAATCCCCAAGCCAAGCAGCTGTAGAAGATGCCACTCTGAATTCAGAAATGCAGATGTTTCACCCATTTCATTACTAATCAGCTAATGCCATGTTACATTGAGTGACTGCTATGAGTCTCTCCTCCTCTGTATGGCACCCACCATCTATTTACCTTTAGCTATCATCAGTCTCAGAACATCCTAAGGCAAGGCAGGATTTCCACATGCTGTCTTTGGATAAAAGCTTCTCCCCAAAGATGAAGAGGACCCCAGGCCATTTCAGCATCCTGGGCAGCTCATTACACAAACTTCTCTCTGCCCTCTCCAGTCTTCTCTGTCCTGCCTTTGCCAGCAAGGACCTGGCAGAAGATCCAGAGGGCTGCTGTGAAGTCAGCAGAGGCAGCATCCGCAGCCTCATGGACTGCACAAGGTCCAGGGGTCCATGGAGTATTCCCACTTAATCCTCACTGAAAGGGGAAGAACAATTTCAGTGCATAGTAAAGCATTTGTTTAAGTCCTCTTAGGTGCATGGTGCATTTTAATGAATAAAATATTGGATTACCTCATATAAACAAAGTTTAACACGATCATGAATTGAGGCCTGAGAGTGCTCTCTGCAAGCTCTGAAATTGCCTTTGGGAAACTGGCAATGTTTGGCATTTCCTGACTGTATATATTTTATGGAGTATATTATTCACAAACATAAAATGTGCATTAAATAAAGGTAAAAGTGTGTCCAAAGCAGTGGGGTCATTAAAGATCCCATGGCACTTTATACTTATTGTGGGTGTTAGCCCTGGTCTTCTGGCCAAAATCAATTTGGCAGTTACAGGCTGTTCACCTAAATTCCCAAGAAGTTTCAGTCAGATGCCATATTCCTTGCTTCCTCCTGAGACCATTGAGTAGCAGCCTTGTGTGCTGCTCAAAAGTTTCTGTATTTCATCTTTTAAATGTCTGTACGGGCCATGTCAGAAATGGGAAAAGCTAGAAAAAGTAAGAGGACACTTGGAAGGTTTTGTTTGTCTTGGGAGGATCTTTGTGGGGTTGGCGTTTTTTTGCTATTTTGGCTTGGGTTTTTTGTTTTTTGGTTGGTTGTTGGTTTTGGGGTTTTTTTTGGTTTTTTTTTTTGGGGGGGGGGGAGGTGGTTGGGTTTGGTTTTGGATTTTGCTTTGTTTTTTGTAATTTTTATTTATTTTGTTTAAAAGTAAAACTGAAGAGAATTAAGACATCCCCAAAAATAAGGATCCAGCTAATCTGCAGCCACATTGGAAAAATATGGTTACAAAATGTTCTTCAGCCCTGACCCAGTTACAACCTGAATTTAATTTGCTGCCTACATTGCCCATGGCTGTAATGCATCTCAGGAGCATGTTATTCACATGATAGGGTCTGATCCAACACCCATTCCTTTCTGTGCGAGTCAGACTCTGCTGCTAATGAGGATGGCATAATTCTCTCCTCGTCATTATGGCTGCAGTCGTGTGCCAGAGGTTACATGTTCCCTTCAGGCACACGCTTTTAAAGAAAGAGTTTATTGTGCACTTTGGTAGAATCTGGAGCTGAAGCACAGAAGCCATATGTCAGGGGCTAGCTGTTTTTATATGGAGGCATGCCATAGTTACAGCTGTAGGTAATTATTACAAATAATAATGACTAACATTTATGTAACAGCTTTCTCTGAGCATCTCAAATCACTCAGTAAGCCTTATATATTGATTACAAATCCCGAGCCAAATTCTGCTTTCATTCATATGCGCACAACGTCGAGGGTAATCTCCACTGGGATCAACATACGTAGCTGAGGGCAGAAGTTGGTCCTGTGCATACATGTGTGTACAAGTGCAATGTATATACACACACTTAGGTAGGGCTATAGAGATTGGTTCACTTGCTGGCTGAAAACTGGAGCCATGATACAATCTGAGCAACATTCAGCAACAGCAAAAGCAAGTTGGGATTAATAAATATTTCCACAGAACAGTTTTCTTTGGAAAATTGGGCTTTGTTTTAATCAAAAAATTTCATTTGGGCAAATAAACCAATCTCCAAAGAAATCAGAAAGGAGTTGGTCTCTGTTCTTGTTCTTTTTTTTCCTGAAAAACTAAATATCTTCAGCATATCAAAACAAGATACTTGCATATTACCAGAGTAAAATGTATTTCCCAAAATGAAAATAAAATACTTTGACATGTCTTAATGATTTCTTTATTTTTTTCCCTTGATGAATGGTCTGTGAGAAAACAAAGAACTAACTTCCTCATTGACAACAGAAACAAATCTAGAGGAGTCAAATTTCCCATGAAAAGAAATTCTGTTCTCCAACCAGATCTCCTCTGCTAAGAGATCAGAACAAAGATAATGATCCTGAAGCCTTTGTTCTGTGATGTTTGCATATACCAGGAGAAGTGGACAGAGGAGCCTTTGCATCATCTTTTAACTTCCCACCATCTGTGGGTTTGGTTTAGCAAAAGTTTGCACCTGCAGATTGTTCTAATTCTTGCATGCTAGTAAAAGAAAGAAAGCAAACTGGTTTTAAATGAAGCTCCTATATAGGAGAATTTTATCACCATAATTATGAGTTAATCAAGAAGCTGAAATAAGCAATCCATCTCCTGAGAAATGTCCAGCAGTGAAAATTTTCTCTAGCATTGTAAGAGGCCTCCAGTTCCAGGCTAACCCAGGAAGACAAGAGTCAGGATGTGAATATATGGCACTATTTCCTACCACATGTGTTTTTTGAGATTTTTCAATACCTGTGTTGAGCATGCACAAGGCTGCTTATCCAACAGAAAGAAAAAGCTGAGTGACATGGCAGCAAATAAATGTAACAAGTCTCAAGATTCTAGACAGCTTCAGAAACTATAATCAGAGAACACAAATCATTGAGACAAAAAGTGCAAAGTATTTACTCTGATGCAATGATAAGAACACTCAGATTCTGCAGCAAGTCACCTTTTACAATATCCATTAAAATGAACAGCACTGAAGTATTTATTTTAGAAATTAAAAAGCACCCTAGTGAATTATTCATCTCTTTCTCTGACTTTAGAGAGACAGCATGGTACAGCACAGCTTGTTGTAATACACAACAGCATTTTGATCTGCAGATTTAAAGAATTTCAGATTGCTTAGAGATACATGAGGCTCCATGGTGGTATGTAACATAATTTCTCACACAGTCTAACCACTGGAACAACTCTTGCCTTAGAGGAGGTAAGTGGTAATGTGAAACATGTTGTTTCCTATTGTGAAGTTTTAAAGAAATACATTACATACAAATAATTGGACTTTTTCCTTCATTAATATTCTAGTTAAATAAATGCTACTAACAGGCAGCTCTGGGACAGTTTATACAGCTTGGCTGATACATAAAAAAACCAAGGGCCCTTGGTAAATCATGCACTGAAGTTTTTCATAAGAATAATTTCACTGATTTCAGAAGAATTTCTCTTTATTTACTGAAGTACATTAGACAAGAGAATTAGGCTCAAAGTAATTCTATTGACAGTTTGAAAATGCTCACTCTAATCTCCACAGAGAAACATAATAGTTGAGATTTCCATTTAAAAAAATATCTGTTTTGATGAAATACAAAAGCATATGCTTTAACAAGCCGCTGCACCATTTTCAATCAGCACAAAAGCACAGATCACATTTTAGAGAGGTATTGTGAAATATTTTTAATGAAACTTGCACAAAAGTTCGCCCTCTGAGAAAACTCGGTCTACCAGACTAATACATCAATAGAAAAGAAAATGAAACATGAAAACAAACTCTAGTCAGATGACGATAGGAAATGTTAGCTAGCCTAGAGGAATGGAAAGGCTTGTAATTTAATGCAAAATTTAACTCTTCTTTTGACACAGGCATTATCAATGCTTTTCTGGTTACAAACTTTACTGACATAGAGGCTATTTGTTGAGGAGTTGGGTGTAAAATAAATCATTCTGGGAAAGCGCTCTTTGGCAGGCCTGAAAAATCAGATCAGCTATTAAGGACTATAAATATAGATCTGACTCCATTCTGGATTTTTTTTTTTCCACCATCCTTGTACTCAAATAATCCATACAAAAGTGTATCTTCTTCCTGCAGTCTTTCTGGCTGCATTTCTCTTCTGGCTGTTTAAGTCATTTAATGCAGCATTTTTGCTTCTGCAGACAATGCCTAAATCCTTGTCTGCCCTTGTGAAAGAAGGTGATATCCCAGGAGCTTCATTCTATCTTTTCTGCATTTGAATCTCAATTTAAAAAGCAAGCTGTCATAAGACATGAAGAGGGACCAGTGCAGAGGGCTCAGGCCTAGTACTAATCACCTGAAGGGGCAGTTCAGGGGCTGATCCTGCTAAGAATCTGCAGTGGGACATGTTGTAGGAATGGGCTGAGCCCCTTTGCTTTTACAGGACCACCAGCACGCACTCAGCAAAATCCTTCATCCTGAAGATCCTCAGTTTTCCAGATGTGAAATGTGAATAGAAGATCTTCTATTATTATTATTAGCCTAGGCCTCTCCTACCAGTTTTGATATAAAATATTCAGGAGGAATTTATTCTTATTGAATGTCTGAGCTGCACTCCACACAATGAAGCCCCCAGTCTCCAGTGGTTCCTCTTGTAATACAAATGAACTATAGTGATAAATATGTCTCTCAAGGAACAAGTTTCCCTGAGTCAATGGAGTTCAGAGCAGCCCCCTCAGGCAAATTCACCCTTTCATGCTTAGCATTTAAAACTCATTTTATGAGCTGGTTATACATTTATAATGTTTAATCTTTGCCTAATACTTTTTATGGGGTCCTTGTGGATGAAGGGTACACTTTGAGGGAAGTCAGGCTATGTGAAAACTGCTTACAACAAGAGCTGGAAGGAATGGTTAGCTGAGAACTGGGGAATAATCCTGTAGGTCCTTAACACCAGAACTTGAAAATGAGGGAATTATGGCTCTTTTCTGTTATTCTGCAATTTTTTTTTCCCAGCTTCTGTTTTGGGTCATGAATGTTTCCCTATAGCCAAGGTAGGTATGCTAATGGCTGGATGGCCCATACCATTTTGATATTGTCTCATAATAAAACCAACATTAACTTGCCTTCTCAAAGCCTTAACTGACTTCAGTGAGTATATTCAGCCCTTAAAACTCCCACTCACTGTTGCTGGAGACACCCACACAGGAGGCTGACCTTTAATCCTATTGCACTGCTTCAAGGTAACTCTGTTCCCTGTGCTTTGCAGTGGCTGGCTGTCATGGGAAATATCTCTATAATATTTGCTAGCTATAAAATGTTATTCTTTTTAACTCAAAGGAAATAAGTTTATGCTTTCTGTAGGGAGTCTGGGGAGTTTTGGGTCTGTCAGTGCCTACTGATGACCTGTGGCAGCATCACTCATCTGCACAGAAGTCTTCCTACTCCTCCTTCTTCATCCCAACCT
Organism: Vidua chalybeata; assembly: GCF_026979565.1. NCBI lineage: Eukaryota > Metazoa > Chordata > Aves > Passeriformes > Viduidae > Vidua > Vidua chalybeata. The sequence goes on from NC_071530.1 coordinate 138,582,208, forward strand.
TTCTGGACCTCCTCTGAGCTTGACTGAGCTCTCCAAGGAAAAAACCAAAGCTCAGCTCCTAGCAAAAAAGGAAATCCCTGATGATTTTAAGCGACTTAGGGTCATGGTCTCTGCACTCCTCTTTGCCTTTACTTCTTTGTGCTAATCTCTGTAGATAAAAACATTTGTTCCCACATACTGGATGACTTGCAGTACATGCACCCGTGAACACACTCTATCCAATTTCACAGAAAAACAGTCCCTTGCTGCTTTCTACACCCACACAAGCTTCTTGCTACAGTGCCTCTTCACAAAGCTTTGTAAAAACCAGCAACCCCACATGGTAGAGGGGCTCTGCCAACCCACTGAAGGCTCAGGGCTAACAGAAAGGAGCCCTGTAAAATGTGCCTTCTCAGAGCACTCCAAAACATTCACAAATTTGCCATCAGAACCCAGGGAAATCGCTGGCATTACCCAGGGCTGACACTGAGCTGGCACTCCCAGCCAGAGGGAGTACAGAGGCATTGGGCCATGTGAACCCTGATCTGTCGTGCGTTGGGGCTCGCTGCTCACATTGCTCATTCGGGTGATCATATGAACACTGCAAGACCTTCTCCTTTGTTCTACCCAAGTGCAGACCACTGACATAAAAAAAGTTCTAGTTTCAGAAAAATGTATTGGAGCAGGCTGTCTTTTATGAAAAACATCTTATTATTTCAAACAGTTCCTTTGCAGAGCAGGTGCCTCTGCCTCATCGGGTATCAAGCTCTGCTAATGTTTTGATTGCAAATAAACATCTGCCTTGCCTTTAACTCACTTACACTGACAGTTCCCTGCAGCCATTTGCAGCACAATGTGGTGTGAAATCATCCATGTGAACTGGAAATCTTAATTGTTACTCTTGTCGCTCTCAGTCAACACTGCAGGCTCTTACCTCACACCAAGTGACACCAGTAATGGACAAAAACGTGAGGCACTGCTATTTATCTAATACAGCAGCAGAGAGGGAAGGCCCTGAATACTCATTCAAGATGTCGACCTGAGCAAAAACAAAAAAGGAATTATTTGGGTGATGATTCAAATCAAAGGCTCCAAAAATCACAGAGATTATTTACACTGTAGAAAAACCTTTTTGGCCTGCTTAGAACTTTTAAGCAATTTTCCTGTAGTCACAGGGTTGCAATGGATAGTAATTATTTCAGTCCTTAGTACAGGCTTCAGCCCCCCTCCTTTTTCTCCTCCCTCAGAAAAAAAAGTTATAGGTAGTAATTTTCCTTCATTGGCTAACACATGGCTGTGTGTGAAGAATACTCTGGATATCCAGCACGATGTAGGCTTTGATGGATGGAAATAAAAGATCATTCTCTGCAAGCTGGGGCTGAAATGTTAGCCTTTGAGAGCAAAGGTTATTTTATCAGGAAATAAATCAGAGCCCTCTTTCATTACTGTTTTTTTCCATGCTCATCTCAGTGATGACTAGGGTGTGTGTTCAGACCACAGGAATCTGAAGAACCACCCAGTCGCTTCATCAGTCCTAGAAGACGACAGGGCCCAGAGTCAGAGCTGCACCATCCTGGATCCCTTTTTTTTTTTACACTTTTTTTTTTTTTTTTTCATTTGGTCTTATTTCTGTTTGTTTGTTTGGATGTTCTCATTTATAGGCTGGTGGTTACAGTTCATTCCATGAACTCTGAGCCAAGAGACGCTGGGTTTTTCTTCCAGCAGCCTGTCCCCTGTACTTCCATGCCATGAGATGTCATCCCATGCTTCTTCCTGATCCATCCCTGGGGAGCCGCCTTCTTCCAGGCTGTGGGAAGCACAGATCCTTCTGCAGATCAACGTCCATGACCCTTCAGTGCTTTTCTTCAAGGAAGAGGCTTTGCTCTTCTGTCTGACACATCTCCCATGTGCTCACAGCTCGCTGCCAGCTCCTTGCGTGTGGCACTGGGTCAGTGTGCCAGCCATGGGGGTGGCTCCAAGGGATGTGGCTATGGAACCTCCAGACCCCCACAGAGTGCAGGGATATGTTATTAGATTTTTCCTAGGGAGGCATGCAGGAAGGAATTGCACTCTGCCCCTGTGTCTAAAGCCAGGGGAAAGGGGAGCCCGACTGGAGTTGTGAGCTGGAGAGGAGGGAGGGGAGGGTTTGGGGAGACAAACACTGGATGGCAGGGGAGGAAGGCACTGGGACAAGACTGCACATAGATAAGCATCCCTCAGGGTGGGTGGCACAGGCTGCCAGCAGGGCAGAACAACAAGTGGCCATGGAGAAGCAGGGTCTGGGTACATGAGTGAGCAAGGAGGATGAGCACAGGCCTTGCCAGGGAGCCAGCCCTATGAAGTATCCACAGCCCCAGGCCCACAATGCCTCCCTACATCAGTCCTCAAATAAACTGGGACACCACACCTTCAAGAAAAGATACAGCTATTTATAAACATTCCAACTATGTCTTTGATTCTATTTCAAAACCCTAAGATATAATTTAGGGTTGCTTTTTTTTCTTTTTTTTTTTTTTTTAAGAAAAAAAAAAAAGAGAGAGAGTATCAGAGAAGAGAGAAAAGAAAGAAGTTTAAAACCAGAAATACAGTCCTACCATCACATCTCACCTCTGACTTACAGGCCTACAGGTCCCACTCAGCCCCTGCCTTCCTGGCAATCAGACTTTTTAATTCATTGATTTATCACTGAAATTGTATACAATTAAGTGTGTATTTTTTCCAAATAAGAATTTTACATTTATCAGCTGCTAAACATACATCACCCATGCCCCTTCAGAAAATGTAATAGGTATCACCATTTTACAGATGGCAAAATTAAGACATCAACACACTAGGTGACATATCAAGTTTGCCAAAGCAAGCCTATGTCAGAGATAAGATGAGAGCATGACTGCTTCATTTTCTGTTCTGATGCTAAATGCCACGCTTTTCTTTCTAATCTATCTTACTTCAACCTGGCAACAATTTTAAGTCTGACTGGAGAAATAAGATCTTCAAATTGAATGTCTCTCAGTGATCTCACTGTGACTCTTACTTTTTTTACACCAAAATCCTGCCATGGATGGAGTTTTTTGTTTGTTCTTGACGATAGTGTGGATTATACATTGTCTTAATCACTGGACATCCCCATCTTTTTGGATACTTCTCTGTTGTATTACAAAGGTCATGAAGCATTTGCAAGATCCAAGCTGTAGAAGTGTCATTGATCCAGATCCATGCTATGATAATATCCATGACAGAAGGTTCCTTTGGATAAAATAAGCAGAATTTATGCTGCTGCAAATGGGTCACCTCATCAAGACCTCTTTTGCTTGCCCATATTTTACATAGCTTGGTTCACACATGGTTGTGAAAAGTCTCTGACTAAGCTTTGCAGGGGGAACAATCAACTTGTAAGGGGCAGCTCTGTCCTGGCCTCCTCAAATGAGGTGAGAGGAGTATCTGAACCAGTATTTCATCATCCTGAACATGCACATCAAATCTGATAAATTTTAGAAGGCAAACCACGGCTGTGACCTTTTTTGGTCCTGGCCTTGTGCCCATGATATCAGTCACATGCAATGAGAACAGCAGCTGGGTTTATCACAGCATACATTTTCTTCTATCTAATTACAGTCCTGAAGTCTAAATTATCTGCACAGCTTTGTTTGAAGTCTACAATGCCTGCTTTGAACATCCCTTAAACTTCCTGTCAGTCTTGCAAAATCTTTCTCTGATTGCTCTGGAGGGTTTCTCGAGGACCCAGCATACTGAGCACGAGCCAACAAAGGCAGTGTCTTCAGGTAAGTGCAAGAGCAGAGCCTAATGTGCTAAAATTCAGCAACAGCATGTCATGAGTATCTTACAATATATTTATATCCTTTCACTCCAGAAGTGTAGTTTCAATTCTTCTCCTCCTTTAAGGCTTCTTTATGCTGCTCAGATGATACAAAAAGAAATGTTTTAGGGCATCAGAGCCCTTCTGCTAGGAAACATCATCCTTATAAAACAGCTTGCCTGCTGGCTTGGGAATGATGTAATGACTCTGGACCTCTCAAGCCAGTGACCCTGGAGGGAAGGAGGGAGAGCAATGGGAAGGACAGAGCAAGGACAGGGCAGGGGAAAGGCATGCATGGAGAGGGCAGCATGCTGAGTATGAGGATGCCTTGACACAACTCAAAGGATGCTCTAGGGCATCCATCAGAGTGTGTTGAATTGGCACAGCCTGGTTTTTGGTAGCAGGGGAGAACCACAGAGGTGGCTTCTGTGAGAAGCTGCTAGAACCTTCCACCATGTCCAACAGAGCAATCTCTGATGGTTCTGAAGATAGACATGCTACTGGGCCAGTTAGAGAGGCTGGTAACATCTCTGTGATGACATACTTTAGAAGAAAATCAAAACAGCAGGCTTTTTCCCAGGGGCAGGCCATGGCCATGCACCGTGGCCACCACCATCTTGGCGTGGCCCACAGCGACCTTGCCTGCCTGGCCACCTCCAGCCAGCCATGCCACTTCCCCTGCCCAGTGCCCCCCATGAAAAGAGGCTTTAAACAGCGCCAGCGCCGCGGCGGCCACCGCTGCGGCGTGATGGCGGCGGGGCCACCTGGCCAGCAGTGAAACATGGCAAACAACTCTCCAGTGCAGAACCTAAATGAGATCAACCTCTTGGCACTGCAGGAATCTTTAAATTAGTGGAACTTGCTGGCAATGGCACCTACAAGCTGGAGTTTTTATTCTGGTCAGAGAAGATGAAGAAGTGAGGACATGTGAGGGAAAACAACACGGCGGCACCAAGGTCAGTGGAAAAGAAAGAGGGGGAGGAGGTGCTCCAAGCACCAGAACCGAAATTCCTCTGCCAGCCAGAGTGAGGATTATGGTGAAACAAACTGTCCCCCATAATGCATGAAGTCCATAGGGGATGCAGAGCCTGTGGGAAAAATACTCACACCGGAGCAGGTGGATGCCAGAGAAAGCTGTGATTCAGTGGGAGACCCAAATAGAGAGAGAGGGCCCCTGCTTCCAGATATAGAGAGAGAGCTCTTGCTTCCAAACTAGAAGACTGCACCCCATGGTTGAATGACCCATGCCACAACAGTTTTGGGAAGGGACCCCATGGCATAACAGAGAAGACTCCTCTCCCTGAGCAAACAGAGGAGGATCTCAAGTGATGGATGAACTGACCAAAACCCCCACATCCTGTCTCCCTGTGCTGTCACTAGGAAGGAGGGAGGGACTGAGGAAAAAAAAAAAAAAGGTGTTTTAAAGGCATATTGTACTTCTCATTATCCTCCTCTGACTCTGTTATAATAAATTTACTTTATACCTTTAAATTTGAACCTATTTTGCCCCTTACAGTGTTTTCTCCCAATCTTTATCTCAACTCATGAGCCCTTCATTTATTTTTTTTTTCTTTTCCTCTCCTGTGCCCAGCTGAGAGCAAGAAAGGGGTGAGCAAATGACTTTCATGAGTGTCTGGCATTTGGCCAGTGTCAAATCATGACGCAGAGTCCAAGAGGTGCCCTGAAACCCTCAGAAATGCAGCCCTGCCTCCCAGCCTCACAGAGGTTATTTTATCCATACTGTACTCTTGGTTGGGACTCCATACATACCTGCTGAGTTTAACATTTGTGATAGCCTGAGTGCACCACTGAAGACATTATATTTAGCTGTACAGTACGGGGGAAGTTAACAAAATATACTGTGAACAGACTTTTCGTAAACACCATTTTCAAAATGCCTTAAGGATTATTCACCTCATTTTAAATACATACTGTATTTGAAACCTGCTTAAATATATCTTTAACTGAAGATTGGACAAGTTCCAGTAAAGTCATCTATACAGTTGAGCAAATAATACTCAATTTATGACCATATGTTATTTTATTAAATAAAAAAACAACAAAAATTGTCATTGCCAAAGAGAAAATGAGAATATCTTCCCAGAAAACATGTATTTACTTAGTATTATGGCTGCTATACAAGTTAAGAGAAGCCAAGACATTCAAAATCAAGGCTATCCTTTATGCTTTTACCCAGCAGCTATATGAGGTAAGAGTCAAGTGCCAGCCATAACTTGCATTTCTTGTCCAGCACTGCTTGATGTACCAATTTGTATGTTATGGCAACAGGCTTCATCTGTTCTTTCAAATCCTTTCCTACTTTTGCAGTGCCTACAATAAGCATCCAGAATTATCCTCTTCCTGACTCTTATCTTCCATATTTTTTTAAGCCAGAGCTGCTGCATCTCAGCTGTCCTGAGAGCCTGAGAGGGTGCCACTGCAGAGCTGTGGGGCTTGGCCCTCCCAAGCCCTTCGGTGGTGGGGGCAGTGCCTGACAGCCTGGCCCCAAACTCAAGGACAGACTTTCCTGGGAGAGGCAAAATCCCAGAGGCCTGTGGGATGGAGGGGTAGGATGAGGGCCAGTGGCTGGTTGAACCAAGGGGCCAGTACGTCCTGGTACAGGGAGTGCCTCGAGCTGCCATAACAGCCTGTGGCCACACACCACCGGCAGGGGAACATGATGCATGTTCCTGCAGCTTTGGGCAGCTCCAGGCACAGCTGCCTCCACCCAGCCTCTCTGGACTCAGATCCCTGCATTCATCTACCCTCTCAGAGTACACTCCAGGCCCTACAGGCACTAGCGTGAAGATGATCCTTGCCCTGAGCAATGGTCAGATGGGCTTGCCCACACTTAAGATCCAGCAGGAAAGAGAGCAATGTATCCCCCATAATTTAGGAGCACTCAGGCAAAGCTCAGGATTTCATAAGTCCTGCCCTACCTTGTGATACAGAACCAAGAGCTGAGTATCAGCCACAGCAGAAGTAGCTGGTGAGCCTCAGTCCACAAACTCCACTATTATTTACTGTACAGGTTGCATTAAACTAAGTACCTGAGCCACAGAACAAGACATCATCCTATCAAATTCTGTGCAGCCTCAGAACTGAGGGATGATCCCCTCTCTGACAAGCTTACTGGAAGGAGAACCTGACATTGCTCATCTGAACAGATGAGCTCTGATGAGCTCTGATGAGCTCTGTTCATTTCTCTGAACTAGTATCACATACATAAAAGCAAATAATTTCCTGATATATTTTCCAGAGTTCCCTTGTCCACAGTATTTGTCCTCACAGCAGCACAAGGAGAGGAGAAAAGGATATGTTCAGGGGTGGGTGTGGGAGAGGCAGAGGGATCCCCAACCCCTCTTGTAGGGTGAATGGCTTGTGCTTGAATTCAGTGCATGCTGGCTGACAGGCTAGAGGACTACAGGGTTGCATACCAAGTGGAATTAAGATGTGCTAGTTTTCCTAGCTCCCATAATTTTTAAAGAACAGAAAGAAAAAAAAAATCTCATGGAATTAATCTATTTCTTATGCTCATTCCAGCTGTGCTTAATTTACCCTCTGCTATTTCTCCCCTCTGATCAAGGAATGCTGTATCCGTACATTCATATTTCCCCTTAAAATCCCTGTGTTGAGCAGAGCTTTTCTTAATTGCTTTAATATGCTGCATTCTGGGATGGGAGAAGCTGATCCAGAGTGACAACTGCTCCTTGTCCCCCAGCAGCGCTGCAGCCCCGCTCCCCACTGGGGTCCATCATCCACCCAGCTGCCCCTGCCCACTGCCCGCTGCCCCCCAGGCTGTGGTGCAAACAGGCTCTGGCTGCAGCCCACGCTGGCCCGTTTGACCCAGCTCTGCGCGTGCAGAGAAGCAACCACGTTATGTGCTTGACACAGTGACACCAAGCACCCTGCAGCAAAGCCAGAATATTCCCCTCTGCCTGGCTCACTTTCATTCATGGATTAAAAGGCAAGAGAGACGCCTTCGGGCGGTCAGATGGAACCCAGCATCCTGGCAAGGCTGCCCAGCCGTGATTTAGCAACCAACATGCCAGATGGACCAAGCCTGGAAGAACAGAGATGGGGCAATGCCAAGTCAACAAGGCAAGGGGAGCACAAAAGGGAGAAACCAGGGAAGAGGAGGGAGATTCAGAGGAGTTTGAGATTTTGTGTGTATGTGTTTGCCTCAACTTGGCTGCAGCCAGTTTGCATCTTAAGCCCCCCAGATAACCTGGGCTCTGCACTTAGCTCTTGAATATCAGAGAGGCTGCTAGACAGAGCATCTGTGCTGCAGGCAGCCTAAACACTTGCCACAGGCTCTAATGCCACAGGAAGACCTCTCTGCAGGCAGAACAAGAGCCTTCCACCATCAAGTTGCCTTGGCTGGACCAGTGACACCCAGATCCAGAGCAGGGACATGTCTTCCACTACGTTCACCTGCCTGTTGCCTACTGACGACCCTGCAGATGGGGTGTTGCAAGACTGTGAGAGTACTAGCTACCAAACCACAGTCCTGTTTTCTTCAAGTGAAAGGAGTTTCCATGAGTTGTCCTGGTGGTTTCATTTTTCTTGTCCTTGAAACAGTATCCCATACCCCAGACAATGTGTTATTCTGTTCAGCAGTACTGGAGTGTCCAGGAGGAAGGTACAGACCTCTCCTGAGGATGAACCACAGAGGGGTAATGTATCTAGACCCCTGCATAATGACCAGACTGAACATAACACAGCTCTTTGCCAAAATAATCACCCCATGTAGGCCAGTCTCATGCGCTGTGCAAGTCATTAGGTCTAACGTATGTGGCAGAACTGCTTAGTAAAATAGGAATTACATAACAATTTATAGGGGATAGAATGCATATTCTATGCCATAACTTCCTCCTCATGGAAATTTCTCTGTAGGTATTTCTTCCCAGCCCTGTTCCCCTGCTGAAGATGCCCTGACCATTATTCAGCCTCACGTGATGCCCTTTATTAGGAGTCTGTGGAGATGGCTCCCTCTCTGAAGTGCTTAGGATTCATTGCTCCCCTCTTTGAAAGCCACTCCAGGGAAGCTTGAGACAGATCATGTAGCAGGATTTTTTTTTAAATTTATTTTCCCATTCTGGCCTTTCCAGAGACAGCTGAACAACCATACATAGACCAAACTCTTGGAAGGAAGGAAAAATAAAAGAGAGAGGCAGGCAAGATGATGATGTGAAGTTATGCAGTGAGACCAGGAAGCTAACAAAGAGGTAAATTATCTGGCCTTTTACAGAGATGGTCAATGGTGGTGTGTACACTGTCCCCTGCCTTTGGCTTTGGAACAACCCACAAGCAACAGCCCAGTGTCTGAAACAAGCTGGGCTGAGTCTCCTGGGTGCCAGGGAACACCGGCACCACCATGCCCACTAACAGGCCAGCCTGGGGTTTCCTCCTCTTGTGGCCACAGCTATGCTTCACCACCGTCTGGCTGGCTGCTGCTATTTATTCCATGATTTTCTAAAAATGTGCTCAACCTAGATGTCCAGACTGTTGCCAACCTCCTTCTTTAATAAAAGTAACAACAGCAAGGTATTGAAAATCACGAGGCATTTAGAAATATACAGACTCCTTTATGGGTGAAATAATCTAATAGACAAGCTGTTGTTAATTTACAACCTCAATTTTCAGACACACTTCTTGAGTCAAAAGTACTTCCTGCTCCATAATTCCTACAGGGACACAGGTGGCCCAAATTGCAGTATACATCTACTGTACATTAAAATGTATTTCTGACTTAGCTTAAACATTTTTGAAATCTCAAGTTTATGTCTAGACTATTTTAATCAGCTAAATGTCATAATAAGCCATATGTTGGGCTTGATAGGTTACATATTCCAGCCCTGGTCATAAAGTATCAAAAGGTGTTTTTAAAAAGGAGTCTGTGTTTGTTTTACCAGGAAAATGGTGCTTTTAGTCAGTCGTATCAAACCTACTGGCAAAGTGCACAGGCTCTGACGTAACTACTGGGAAAGACGGAGGCCAGGGTGGCCGCAGCGTGGGGAACAGAGATGGCTCAGTCCACCCCACGGGCACACGCCAGCTCTGCTGGCAGGGAGCCCTTCTCCTCCTGCCCGCTCAAGCAGGCGGCTTCACGCCGCGGAATGGCTGCCGGCACAGCTGCTCACGCATCCCGTGGCTGTTTCTCTTTGAGGAACATTCCTGGGCTGCAGTGGATGAATATTTTTTGCCAGACCCTTCCATGCAAGAGCAAAGGGCACCAGCCAGATCCTGAGCACCACTTTGCATCAGGTCTTACCTATGTAGGGGGTGACTTGCTAGAGCAGAGCAGTGCTGGCAAGTTTTTTGGGTTACACCAGAGAAAGAGAGCTTTCACCAATAAAACTCTGCCATTACCAAATTAAATTAATTAAGCATAACTGCACAAAATCAACCATTCTTTCTCCAGGGATTTCACTAGTATTAATCAGCAAAAATCAAAATCTCTTTCCTGAGCATTGTTAAGCCAAAACGCCCAGCTTGGGAAATGACCCATGACTGAGGGATGCCTCATGCCAGAAGGACGGTTCCCCACCACGTAGGCTGAAAGGGATCCTCTGTTGGCTCTGAGCTGCAGAGGGCCTATGGCACACAGACACGTAGCTTGGACTGGCTCCAGCAGCCAAGGATATACATGCACACAAATTCATCACACTGTTGTATGAGATTATTTCCTTATGAAAAGCTGGCTCCCTTCTGGATGCGGAAATTCCCCTTCAGCTGCCAGCCACTGCCACAGGGAGGTCCTGCAGCCCCAACTCAGGCACCCTGACCACCAGAATGGCTGTGGGCCATGCCATGCCCAGTGTCCCCCAGGGCTGTATGTCCATCCCCCTCATTCTATTCTCCTGACAGCCCTGGAGCAGAAGACTTTTATTGGAAAAACCACATAGGACCCTAGGAGGCATATTTGTGTGTGTCCCAGTGGATGAAATCCCAGGAGTTCTACGTCTGGGCACTTGCCTCTGGAGGCTCCCCAGGGACTGAATATACATACAGGAGAGCTTAAAGAGTATTTTAATTATAGTCTTTCCTCAGGAAAAACAGTCCATTCAGTGTGCAGAGATCCTCGGGGGCACCGGAACTGTGACTAAAAGTAGAGTAACCCTCTGGTTACCCCATCATAGTTCCATGGGATGAGCCATTTGAGATAATACCTAGAGTAATCCACAAACTGTACATCAACCCCCCTCACACTATCCCAATTCTTTGGCTCCTGGGTAATTTAGCCAGTCACTTTCCAGATGCAATTATTCTTCCTCCTTTTAACAAGCCTCCAGGGCAGAGGATGAGAGAGAAATTGTCATGCTCTCATTCAGCAAAGAAAGTGTATTTCCTCTGCAGAGTGTGAAATACAGTCCAGTGGGGTAAAACCATGAAGTAGCAGAGCATGCCCATGGTACCAGGTAAGAATACTGGCTTTTTTAAAAATATATTTTACTGTCAGTCTCTCCACCACAAAATGTACATCCTTACAGAATCCCTTTTTTTCAGAGTTGCCCTGTTTGCCAGCAGTAAACATCTGAGAGCTGTTTTTATTCCCACAACAGTTTATTGCCATGCAAATACCATAATTTTCAGTCTCTACAAACAGAGAGAGATCGTCATCCACCCAGTTTGTTACTATACTTGCTGGGCAGAAGGATGTAGTAAAAGTCATGATTGCTCTTGATGTCCAAACTGGAATTCCAGTTTTTAACTCTTTCCCTGCCTCTGTAAGCTTAGGATTATTTCCTCTAATGCCAGCTAGTCAATTTGAACTCTGGTGTGAAAATCCACCCCATCTTCTCCCTGCCATGCTGACCACCTGCAGAGGAAGGGATAGGCACAGAGTTACTAAAACACAGTGGTAACTCATCAGCCTGTGGAAATTGGTACAGCTTCACTGAAGGTGTCATGCTGAAGATATACAACATCAGGGCTTATGGCTTTAGTTCTAAAATAATAATGAGTCCATGGCCATGACCCACAGTTGGTCATTTCACTTTCTTCTCTCCCAGGCATAGATCCAAGACCCTGTATCACTGCAGTGTAGGTCTGCCCAACACCTTCCAGTCTGCCTGTCTGTCTGTCTGTCTGTGCCTGGGCATGAGGAGTGAGCTTGCTTGCCCCAACAAGAAACTTAGGCATGCAGCATTGCAGGAAGGGACAAGGCCAGCTGGATTTAGGTGGCCTCTCAGGGTGTTATTGCTATAGGCGGATCAGCCCCTTTAAGAGAGGACATGCAAGCAAATGTAATTCTGCAACTTCTGGATGACTGATTCTTAATATGGGTGAACAGGAATCAAGAAAAGAAAGCAGGAAGCAACTAGGAATAAAGTGGAAAGAGTAGACAGTATCAGCTGAGTCTCTTTTCTCATGCACATGGTTCAGATGGGCTGGGGACATCTAGTTTTCTGTAGAAGCAAATGGTGATACCAGAACAAGGATAAGGAATGGGATCTGTATTCATCAATAAAGAGAGGGTAAATTCTGTTGTTAAATCAGAGACACACAGAGCCTTGCCATCACAGTCACTAGAATTATGCATGAATTTTCATCCCTCTACCTGATAATGCTCTTTCTTGCTTTAACAGTTCAGTGTCACCAAGGCAATAATTGGTCCAGGTAGGATCAATCCACTTAATTAAGGCTCTTCTAACGCTTAATACAATGGTTCTTCTAATTCCTAACATATTCATGGAAATTACATGCCTCCAGAGACTTCCAAAATATCAGTCCTGGCTATATCCTTAACAAGGGTCCAGAAAGAGCTTCCCAGTCCTAGGTCCAGACGTGTAACTTAGCCACAGTCTTTTCTTTCTGTGGGAAGAAAATCTGGGTGTGTTGGAAGGGGACGAGCAGTGTCCCCTCTCATCTGGCGGAAGGGAAAACCAGGGCTGTAAGGCACCTGCTCTTCCTGCCTAAAATCAGCTCTACAGGGAAATCAGGCACTTATTAAGGAGACCCAGATCCCATTAACAAGTACATCCATCTTTCCTGTCAATTTGATGCACCACTTTGTTCCCAGATGAAGGGAGTTGAACACAGCTGTTACCTTGAAGGTCAAACTTTGAGCTCAGTCTTGCACCTGAGCAGGCAAAGGACACTTCTCAGTGTGATCCTACAATTATACTGAGACATCTCATCTAAACACTCTCGCACACATTCTTGACATGAAACATTTTCATAAGCATGTACATTTCTTTTATCATTGAAATACTCTATGTGGCTTGTTTGGGTTTTTTTTAATCAAATCCTTGTGTAAGGTGTTCTCATTTTTAATCTATTTCTCATTAAAAGTTGTTGGGTTTTTTCCTAGAAGTAGCTTTGCTTTCATTTTTTGAGGGTCTGTTGAGATTTCCTTTTTTAAACTTACAACAAGGATGATATTTTTAACAAGCAGTAATTATAAAACACAATACCTGATAGCTTCACAGACAGATGGATCACAAGAGAGTGTAACTGGAGGCGGGTAGGAAATTACACCCCTACCATTCACAGATGCCTCTGTTCCTTAGACAGAGACACTTCTTCTGATCCTTGAGAGCTCTTTAATCTAACAAGCACACAGGGAAGAAAATATCCTCTTCTACATTGAATGTTGTTGACTACAGCTCTGTCAATCAGCACAACATTTCAATTAGGTTTTAGACAGTAGATTTTGACAAAACACTGTCTGTTAGACCAAAGTTGCTGTTTGTACAAGTTGCTAAATGGTGTGATGCATTTTTCATTATTTATCCAGTCCTGAATCAAAATCTCTATCTTTCTAAAATATATGCTGCAGTTTCACCATAAATTGTTATGTTGGGAGCAGTTCTCATAGTACAAAATCTACGGCTTGTGCAATACTAGTCAAAACAGGAGTAAATTCAAAAGCAGCTTGGGACCACAAAGAGCAACCATTTTTTGGATGAGTTTTATGTTTTTAAGTACCAAAGAAGTATAAGGCTGCTAAGTCACTCAGGCATTTCTGAACATGCCTAAGTCTTGAGTAATCTCTAGTGTTTCTGTACCATTTCTATTTCCAGAAATAACCTGTTCAGTTCTATGATGAAAGGCACACACCCACACAGAAGAGCACAGAGACACCAGTGGCGCCTCAGCCAGAGACAAGAAACCCTGTCCCAGCTCCTCCAATGCTGTCCCAGGACAGCATCAGCCCCAGGGACTAGGAAAGACCCAGGTCCATGAGTCCACCGGGGCAAATCTCTGGGGTACTGCATAGGACAGGAGTGACAAGAGGACAGGATTAGGTCATTTGTTCTGTGTTTGTGTATTTCCATCTGCTTTACTCTGTGTTGCTTTCAGGCTGTGCACAAAGGTATGTGTGTACACTCATGTGCCTACTGGGAGCATGTTCTTAGTGACACTGCTGGCTGGGCCTGAGGCTGTGGAGCTGCAGCAGCTTCCCCTCTACAGGGCTACTGGTTTTGGCAACTTGTAATATAAATCTTGTGGGTATTTTCTGGCAAAGCATGAAATTAAGTATCCATAATTCTTAAATTAATTGTTTAATGTCAGATTAAAATAAAGCATGAGCTGCAATGGTCATTAATAGAAGAACCTTGGGAAAAGTAAATAACAATATCGGATCCTCTTAATAAAGCCATGGTATCTCCATTCCCAGCTCCATCTTAAGCTCTTCTGGCAGTGAAAAAGATAGACATGATATGGAAAATGATGGAGGGAAGGTCACAAAGCAGGGAGCACAAAGAAGGGCACATCCTGGGAGGTCTGCAGGCTGTCAGCTCTGTCAGGGCAGAGGACAATTAGATCAATGTAATGCATATTTGTAAAAGTGTCCTGACCAAGCAGATCAGCCTTAAAGGACCTGATGCCCTCCCAAGCTGCCGAACTCACTGACCCAGAACAGAGGCAATCAGGGAGGCAGCAGCTCGGCCAGCAAGCAAGAAACCTGAGAGGAAAAACACAGCCAAGCCCAGAGCAAATCAGATTATGGTGTTTCTCCTGGTGTCTCTCCTAGACCAACACCAAACACATCCAAGAAGAAGCAGTTATAAAAATATCATTCACAAAATTAGAAGACAAGGAGGAGGAGGAGGAACAGAGGGAGTTATTGACATCATCAGTCCAACAGATGCCCACACCTCTGCCATCCGCCACCAGAAACTGGGCTAGGTCTTTATTTGTTGGGTTGGCTTGCTTGTTTGTCTTGATAATAATACCCCGTGGCTTTCTTCTTGTTCACCTTTTGGGTTTTCAGCCTTGAAGTCGAAAAATTCTCAAGTTTTTCTTCAATAAACTTAGAGCATTACTTAGAAAATTGCCTTCTTCTAACACAAAAAGAAACCCAAGATTCTTCTCTGCTCACTGAAAATTATACTTAAAGAAAATATCAACATCAAGAGCCACACAAGAAAATTGCTACATCATCATTTTTTCAATTGACTACAGGAAAGAACACATTCCTAGAGGGCAAGTGAGGAGGGTTCCCCTCTCATCTGCTCCTTTGACCAAAAAAATCCCAATTGATCATCCCTGAGGGATGATTTAGTTTTCCTTAGCTATGGGACAGGTAAGGTATGAGGAGAGTACAGAGGTCCAATGCTGTCTCCAACAACTCTGCTGCAAGTCAGTCACCCCACTTGGCAGGGCAGGGCAGAAAGATTTGCTCTTTGAGTAGATTTGCTATTGCTATTATGAGGAATGGGCTGCAAAGTGCCTGAGGCAAAACAGCAGGATCCCTCTATTTTAAGGAATGTGTGTGTACACTGAGTATATAAACCAGATCTGACAACCAAAGTGGCAGCAAAATTAAAAGAAAATGAAAAGAATGCTATTTATGACTGAAAAAAAAAATCACTTAAAGATTAGGAACAAGCAAAAGAGAGACAGCAAACTATATAATCCTGTTGCCTTGTCTCTTCCAGTGTTTTGAAACAGCAACAAAAATGGCCATGACATCAATGTTTAAAATGCAGCACATGCCCCAAATGTTTTTACAGTGGCTGCTCACAAGCAGGGTTAAGCTCTACTGCAGCATAGCCAGATTTATCACTCAGCCAGCTGCCCACAGAACGGAGGAGACTGGAGACTCTCCCTACTGGAGACATCAAGTGCTACAGACCATCAGCCACTCCTGAAAAACATGGTCTGACCAAACAGATCAAAAGCCCAGTTACTAAGTGGTAACCTGCTCACTAATGACCCTTTTAACGCAGTGATTTATTTACCTTTTCTTTATCATAACCGTGTCATCACTCACCTTTCCTAGGTGGGTACCTTCAGCTCTGTTGCCCTGGGAACTGTGCAGGTGGATGTAGGAAGTGGGAACCTGTCACTGCTCCAGGGCCAGCAGGTTTCAGCCCAAAGCCATGAGCTGTGCACCAAATATTGGCACATGACATCTTTTTGAGGTGAAAGCAGCTTTTTCTTAGCATTTGCCCAAGACCTTGATTACAGGAATTAAGAGAAGGTAATGAAATGATGTCAATCAGTCACTTTCCATGCTGTGCCCCAGCCCTGCACTCTCCTGTCAGACACCCAGTGCATCTGTCAACTCCTCCTCAGGGCACACTGGGATTTTGAGTTTAATCTGTGACTACCAACTAACTACCAATCCCAGTGTCCATGGGCTGTCATTGATTTGACACAACAAAAAGACCCCACTGCTGGGGCACAGAGCAGCAGCAGCAGCACACAGTCCTCTGCAGGGCAAAGTCATGCTGACCAGTCTCCTGACAGCTTCATTCATCCCTAGGAAGGAGCTTGGGTTCCCTGTGAAGCAGCAAGCTCAGCAAACCAAGACCACACTGAGCTGGCCTTGAAGCTCCTGTGAATCTTTTGCTTCCACTGGGCTAAAAGAGAGCATCCAACTTTCAATTTCCTGCCTGCAGCCACTTTGAAGCTGGCCCATACAACTGAAGTGTATTTTTTTAATGTTAAATTAAAAAATTCCTACATTTAATACAGAAAAATTATTACAGATGCTGAAAGGTTTCTAATGTTTCACCTGAAACGCACACATTGGATTAAACCCTTGGATGCAATGTCTGAATTAATGTAGATCATTGTAAAGAAAAAATTGCTAAATTAAAGTCTATATGAGAAAACCAGTGGAGGTGGATAATTGCAAAACAAGGCATGTAGGACTAGATAGGAACACAAATTCTACCTCAGCCACTTATCAATATCAAAGTACTTCAGACAGAAGTGATTATTTCAGGGAATATATGCAACAGCACATAAATCCTTCATCCATAGTGCCTCTGGTGCAGCCAAGTTCTAAACAGTCATCCAGCTCAGCATTGCTCCGTGGGGCCCATGGGCAATCCACAATCCGAAAGGCACCAGAAGGTGGTCCGGGAACTGATTGCAGAAAAATAATTAAGAAACTAAACCAAAACACACACACAGCATCCCACGCAGCTGGCAGGCGTTTATGTCAGTGCCTGCCCACAGGCACCGCTCACTCCCTGGCTGCTGGTGCTCAGATCAAAAAAACCTTGTAGATCCTTTGATTTTAAAAGATTGAGAAATGCTTGTTTAGCTTCTGTGAAATAGGGCAGAGCTCTGACTTGGGCTCCCAAGGCTTGAGTCTTCTCCCACTGAATCAGGAATGTGCCACCTCCTCCCCATTGTTCCTCCATCACACAGAAACTACCAGCAGAATGCTCCCTGGCCAGTAGCATGCAAAATATGCCTCTCAAATTCACTCAGAAGTCTTACCCTGGTCCTAACCCCATGGTCCCAACCCTCTGTTAGTAGCATTACAGGGACAGGACTGGACCCACTGTGCTGAGGTGCCGGGTGGGCAGTGCTACCACCCCAGAAGTGACATTGTTTCATCTGCCCTTGCAGAGCCACCCCACCCATGATCACCTCATCCCAGGAGCATGACAAGAAATGCCTGACCCCAAAGAGCCTACAGGGCAATGGAGTGAAACCATAGCTACAACTGAGAGATGCAGCTCATCCAGTAGCTAAATAAAAGGTGAAAGGATCCCATTATTCCTAAATTTGCCATCCTGACAAGTACCAAAGCTTGAAAAATAATAACATCTAGAAATATTTTCAGGTATGACAGACTCTGCAGTGTTCCAGTGAGCAATTTGCATGATCCTGGAGGAATTACTGGGTATGCATGTTTAGCTGATTGATAGATTTTATTAGTAAAGCAGATTTCTCTGTTGTAAAGTCTGTTCCAGTCTCCAACTAGGAGTAAAAGAACATTGTTTCTCCCCAGTAAAGAAACCAGCATCTTATAACTGCTCAAATTTTAAAAAAATGTAGTCCAGGGATTTTATTTTTTTTAATTATCCTGCATTTAAAGAATTACCAGCAAGCACCCTGTTTCTCTTGTTGGGAGCTAACATCAAAAAATTGCCTGACAATTTTTTTTAAGAGCCAAGAAAGTCAGCTAGTAATCATGTGGAGTTGTGTGGCCAAAGGTACATAAACTGGCTTCACATGGGACCAGCAGTAGATCAGATTGCATTGGGCGGAATGAAATAAAAAATCCCAGAAGTCTAGTTTCTTTGGAAATGTACCAAAACTGTCTAACCATACCAACCTGGCACATCGTATGTAAAAAGTGACTATTTCCTAGTACAGTATATGGGGTGTTTTATAGAAGTCAAAAAATCAGAATAGCCTTAGTCTGACATCGTAAACACAATATACTGTAATGTCATTGAGAGACTACTTGTTACCTACTTGTCCCAAGATTAATGCTGAAATTGAGCACACAGATCTACCTACAGTTTCCCTCTGAACCCAGACATGCCTGAAAAATCTCTTTGACATACAACTTGGAAATAGTTACAATAACTATGTAATAGTAGAAACCACTTCTGTTTAATTCACATATATTATTTACATTGGCCCAGGGAATTTACAGCACTGGGAAGCAACACTAAGGGAATGACACCTTGTTGTGCAGCAAATCTTCTTGCTATCTGCAACACAGCTACCCTCCTGCTTGCTGTGACAGCAGGACTGTGTTTGGAGACACAGGTTATTCTTTCTCCCTAGTCCCTCCTCACCTGAGGCAGCATGACAGAGACAGAGCCCACAGCCACCAGAGCAGGGGAAGCAGGTCTGCAGTGAGGCAGCTCCTCAGCTTGGGCTGGCTTCTCAGGTGCCATCCAAGAGGTAATTTTTCTCCCCCCTTTTCAAGACCAGGCCTGCAAAGGCAAGTCTGTGTATAAACAGGTCCCAGAAGATTAACAGGTGTCTGTTACTGTATGCAGTTGATAAGGTTTAGGTTTTCGTGATAATAACAGATGCAGTTCTGCTGTGCTTCAGATGCAGATGGAGGTTTGACAACAGGTAGGGTGTTGTCATTAAAGCCCATGAGCCCAGTCACAAACTGCAATTCTGAAAGTGACTACATCCTTAATCTATTCATATTTAGCACTTAGATTACATTATCTCTTTTAACAGGCTGCACTGTGTCTTGGAGTCAGTGCATCATTCTTGCTGAATTAGATATATTGTCTCCAATGTAACTTACAGATCACCAGCAGCCTGGAGGCACGAATCACTTAGTTTTCAATAATAAGAAAGAATGGTAATTAAAAGATGTTGCAGGGAAAAAAAGAACTAACACAATTTTATGCAAATCAAGGTTTTTTTAAATGCAAATCAATATTTGTTAAGATTATAGTCTCAAATATAGCTTGTGAACTCCTAAAGGAAAACACTATGACTTCAACTCTCATGTCAAGACTGCTAGAGCCACAAAATATAAAACGAAACAACAGTTAGATTTGATGACATTTGCTCTAACTGCAGAGACTAGTCACCAAGTGTCCATAAGCATGCAGAAAAGATAGCAAAAAACGGTGAGAAAGCACTAGGAATCCAATATGATCCACTGACTTGTAAACAGCACAGCACCTAAACCTGGAAGCTTCTGCCCACAGCTCCTTCATGCCAGCTTTCAACACAACTTTATGCAGCTGCTTCCTAGTGAGGACAAATCAGTCATGCTTGTAGCAAGAGTGTCTCCCACAGTTACTGGTTAATAGATTTGTGTGGTGATTCTTTTGGGTCCTTTCCAACCCAGAATATTCTGTGATTCTGAATCTAACAAAGGTGGCCTTCCTTGCAAAAGTAATGCATGCAATGGAGAGTCTAAATTCTATTTATGACATTTGCTCCTAAAGTACGAAGGTATTTCTGAAAATGGGAGTCAGACACAAAGATTTTCATGCTCTTCTTTTTGCCTTGTATGGTTATTAACTTGCAGCAATTAACTCGGCCGCACTCCCGCTGGTGCCTCTCTCCCCAGCAAGCGTCAGTGGGTCTCACAGTTTGCTCTCCTCGCTGCATTCCTCAGCTGTACCAGATGTCAGTCCCTTCCCTTCCTTCAGAAGGGCTAAAAGCTCATGCTCAGAAGGTCCACAGCCCTTTTAGCCTCTCCATGTCCATCTTGGGGGCTTTTATCCTTCTTTAGCCATGAAAGGACAGAGCACAGAGGAGCTGAATCAAGTACGAGGTTTTTCAAGTTATCTGCTTGCTATTAGGTATCACTGTACAGCACTGAATTATTTATTCCAGCTTCCTAGGCAGGTGTGTGGCAAATTTCCATACAGCTTTAATGGGAATCAGATTGCCAACTTCAAACCCAAATTCTTCATCTGCACCACAGCATGACTGTGAAGTGTTGCTGAGCAAGGGCGGGGTGAACAGCTATGTAGGAACAGACCGCAGTCACAGCTGGGAGAAGTATGTGGGTCTCACTTAATAAAACTTGATAGAAAATATTTGTAGCTATTAAAAAATATCGACAAAGGCACGATACACTTCATGTAACCAACATGACAGTCTCACTAAGATGGACACGATCTGGATTTCAGAGTTTGATCATCAGTGGGGACTCACTCCACTTTCAGAGCACATGGGAGCACACACACACCTGCTGGCAGACACGGGGGAGGGTGGCACAGCGCAGCAAGAGCGCTCCTCGCATGCAGACTTGCTTTATTCCATTTTCCAGGTGCAAATTCAGGGTTTTCAGAATATCACATGCCCAGCATGAAGAGGCGGATCTCATCTATGTACAAAAGATATTGGATGAGCTGGGAAAAACAAGGTGGGACCCTCCACTCCAGTGTGATCTCAGTGGAGGTACCAGGGGGATGTGCATGCACCTGAGCAGGTAACCCCGTGCCTCCTCTGCAGTCACCAGAGCTCAGGGCACAACCATCCCATCCAAAAGTAGGTGCCTTCGTCTGGTCTCCTTCCTGACCATCACACACTTCACAGAGAGGTACCAGAAGACCAGGTCCAACACAGGCAGCAGAAGACAACTGAGATGAACCACTCTGGAGGCAAGTGATACACAAGAGCCCTTGGCAGGTGGTAGCCTCTAGATCAAAGCCAGCTTGTGTGGTCTCATCAAAGGGCTTGCGCAGGCCAGCAACCAGCAATCCAGGTGGCATGGCAGCCAGGATGTCAATGATATTGCTGGATCTGCTCTGGAAGTAGGTAGTGGGATGCTCCCTGGGTGGTGGCTCCCAGCAGCGCTTCCCCTGCCAAGTTGATTGCTAAATATTTATCCTAACAACCCACAATCAGGAGAGTTTTGTGAGGAACCATGGGATGCACTTTCTGCATAGCACACTACAGACCTAGATGATCACAAAAAACTCTAACCAAAGACCAAGAAACACCCCTCCCCCCAAAAAAAACAACAAAACCCCCCTCATTTCACAGGGAAACAGAATGCCTTTATTTGTTCCCTGCCAATGTCAAACATGATTCACAGTCAGATGTTAAAATAAAATGGCCTCATTTTTACTATCATTACTAAGTTGTGCTGATTTAGTCAAAAATAAGACCTCTTAAAAATTACAAAACCCTGCACAGCTTCTGGAACGAAAAAACAGATCTGAGCAGAAGAACAAAAAGTTGGTACAAACTGATAGTGTCTGAATTTGTTTCTTTTAATAGACAAATGTCTGTGATTATCACAAAAGGAGTAGAGCTAGCAGTTTCACTGAAGAGTCCTTGACTGAAGGGTCCTCATGGTCTCCCTAGGCTTGCACAAATTGAATGACTGCACTGCTGGCATAGCTGCTTGCCTTGCCAGCAGGGCATCGAGGGACGGTTGGGAAATTATGGTCTCAGTTATGGACGGGAGAGGGAAAGCTGTGCCTGGATACTGGCCATGTTTGCAATGCTGTAGCTTGAAAGTGTGCCAAGGGCAAGCATGCCTTTATCACAGTGGAGCAGATAGAAGCATTCAGCACACCTGAAATTTAAGAGTTTTAATCCAAAACATCTCTAAGGGGGATTCAGTTGCACAGGGTACCATGCAACCTTGGGTGAAGCACATACTTGGGAGCAACTTCTATCCTAATTATTCACTTAAATAAGTAAGAAAATAAAATGGAAATGGAAATAAATGTGTAAAGGCGTTCCATTTTGGCCATTGTTTTGAGTCACAACATGGAGTTCAATACTGCTGCTGTCTCATCTGGATCCATCTCCAAATGAGATGTTTCAGACCAGGATAACTACACTTGCAAATTGACTCAGTGAGCTGAGTATTGCAAACAGTGTGCTGCAGTGAAGGGGAAGCTCTGCAGTGCTAGTAAAGCTTATTCTGAAAGACTCACACACAAACAGAAATGGCAGTCACAGAATGGCACTGGACAACAGCAAGATGGTGCTGGGGGATGTGATGAGTTCGGGAGTCTTGGTGAAGGCTGATTTGCAGACATAAGTGGTGAGGACACATTCCAGTTCTTCAGAATAAAGCGTCATCTGTGAACTAATATCTGAGAAAAAAGTCTCCTCTTCCACCAAGACCATTTTCACTTAGCATTGCCCTACACAAACACGTACACTCTCTTCCCAAGTCACCAGCATAGTCTCACCACTTGCAGAAGATTGCTCATCACTGGCTTCAGTCTGCTCACGTTCATATTTATACCTAGTTTGAGCTGCCTTCAGGCAGGAAATCTTCCCACTCAGTAATATGAAAACCCACCTTTGTATCTGCCCTTCATATCCTCCTCACACACGGGCATTTCCTCAAGTCAGTTGATTTATTAGGGCAGGTAAATAGCTCTGTGTCTTCCTAATTCCTACCCTTTCCTCTCCTCCACCAAGACATTCCAAAATTATCCCCCCTTTACTTACCCTCTTAGTGATCACCTTCCTACCAGTGTTCCTGTTTTAAAGCTGGCCCCAGATCCACTGCCCTCTGACATGCCAGGCTGGACAAAGAACGGGCACTCACTTCCCCCAGTCCTCCCTGTAACCTCATTGTCCTCCTGCCAAAACCACAACATTCATACAAATCCAAACCAAGAAACATGGACCTAAAGCAGGTTTTTCAATCCATCCATGTCAGAAATTACACATATTCTTAATAGCCATTACTCTTGTTATACCCCCCTTTGGAGACTTCAGACTTCATGTCTTTGGCAAACCAGTCATGTCAGGGCAACCTGTGATGGGCACTGAGCTGGTGAACTACTAGAGAAAATCTTGGCCTGGAGATGACAAAGCTTTTCATGACCAGTGTGAATAAAATCATTCTTGCAAAGAAAAATTTAGAAGTTCAAAGCAAAGGGTATTAGAATGTAACTTCTTTTTTTTTTTTTTTTTTTTTTTTTTTTTTTGCTATCCACAATTTGTGATGAATCAGAAAAGGCCCTGCTATTCCTGCATATATCACCCTTCAGTGATGAACAGGATTCAGGTTGCAAAGACCACAAGAAAGCAGAGACCAAGGTACCTACTTGTCAGAAGTGTCTCCTCCTGTTGGACTAGAGCAAACATCTCTGCCCAGCACCCCACACAGGCTGTGTGCCAGCACACTCCATTTGCTCACAAACCACCATGTTTTTGTAAATGGTCACACCTGAGCCTGTTTTTGTCACTTGGGGAAATCCATCTTTTTATCCCACTAGTTGTGGACACTTGTTCTTCACTAAAGTTAACTTCAAAGTTTCATGTCTGCAAACTGCAGTTCTCTCCTGGCTTTCCCACCTTCTCTTTTTCCTCTGCCTTTACCTCAGGCCCAGATGCCAGAGCATCTCATTCCCTGCTGCACACACACACCTTCTCCAGCACGAGCCCAGCACTGCTGCCCCTACTTTCACTGTGCCTTGCCCTCACCACCTACAGGGAGGTATTGAGTAGAGCTTTATCACCAAAAGCAATGGGAAACTGCACTGAGAAATGGCATGGCCTAGCAGCACCTCCCAGCACTCATAAAGAAAAACAATGCTGGAATTGGTGAGGCCTAGAAGATTTTTTAAAAATAAATTCTCTGTATCAGGGTCTCACAGGAGGTGGGTCTGGGCCCTTTTTTTTGCCATGCTGAGCAATAGAGATGGAGAAAAGTGTGAGTGGCCATCTCAGGGCATGGCACAGAAGTAGTTATGATCTTGAGATGAGAAGACTTCATTCAAAGGGACAAATAAAGCAATGAATTAAGGTATCCTGGTGGCAAAAGGGCTATTACATGTGAAATAAACAACTTTAATGAGGTTGCAACCCTGGATTTATAGTCCCATCTTCATGTGCAGGACTTCAGGTGCAACTCCATTAGCACTAATGGGATGTGCACAATTAAAGCCCCATACAACAAGATGAGACTGCTGCTATTAAAATCAGCCACGAACAAGCTTCAAAGAAGTTCTCCCATTTAGCTCAGCAGAGTGATCCAAAAGAGAGCAGCTCGTTTGTAGCTGAGCTGATCACTTTGCAAGGTGCTCAAGTATGAGCACTTACTGCAAATTCTCTGTATGGTGGATATGAATGGGTTGGATGCTACTCCTGCCCCTGGACATTTTAGATCTCCTCTGCCAGAAACAGGCTTCTGCTCTCCATGAATGGTCAGTAAAAGTGTTGGCTTCAGTCACCATCAACTCTTGCTTTCAAACAGGGGAGGTGCTGGCATAGAGGATATCCTGAAACCTCCCTCCCTGTCGATTCCTTGGCATATTGCATGGAATGGCACAGGCTGGGCAGCGTGGCTCAGCTCACAGACACAGTGTGCTCCCTGAGGCTCCCAGCCCAAGGCTGCCTGTGCTGTGCACAGCACACAGAAAGGACTCCAGCTAGCTGGGGTACCACAGCCCAGCGAGGAGACTTACCTCAGGCAGCGATTCATCCCTCTGAACTACTTGCTCCCAGAGACAGCTCTGGGCTGACCCATGCCCTGGCACAGCAGGTATTTAGCTCTGAAAAAAAAAGGCTCTGGGGATTCAAAATCAACATGACACAGTATTGAAGATACTCCAGATTTTCATGGGGACAAAAAAATTGCCTAACACATACAAAATACAGGACAAAATGGCTCAGTATTTTAAATCTGCAAATGTCGCAACTGTTCTCAGGAGCAGAGCACATATTATACATCCCAGTGACAATATGCCAGCTGGGACCCTACTTGTTTTCCTGCTATTAAATAGTGTCACCAGGCAGCCATCTCCAGTTGAAAAGGGCAGGAGTTTATATTACCAGTTTCTTTAAAAAAACAATGCAGATAATACAATCAGAATTGCTTTCCTGCCAGAGAGGTAAAAGCTATTTAAATCTGAATAATTCCACAGCATATCTGAGGATAATGGAATAAGGTGCAGAGGCTGAAACAGAACTACAATGACAAAACATTAAATACCAATATGACTTTAATATTATATTATGGTCTCCCAAGAGTTGTAATTCTTCAGATATATGAAGCATTCAGAAAAATTGAATTGAACCCTTCAACACACAATTTTTTTATACAATATTAAAAATGTAATTTAACCAGAAGCCATGGGAAGTCTTATGTTCTTAATACACTTAAGAGATTTTTACAAGCTAATGTTAAAACTGACTGAATTGTCATACACATTATTGTTCACACATAAGTCTGGTCTGAAAGCTATTATCTTTAGTTTTGCACTGTAATGCCTATATTCTTATATTCTTAATACTAACAGATTTCAACAATACAAAATTTTCACATCACCCCTGAAAAGTCCACATTCACACAGAATCCAATAGTTTCACCATCAGCTTTAGTGGCAGCAGGCTTAAGCCTAGAAGTCTCAAATCTGATAGACATTAAAGAATGAGCAAATTTCCTAGTTAATCTAATTTAGCTAGCACAAGAACATTCTCTACAAGGCCAAGGATATTACTGGCAGCAGAAGTAGCCACACTTACAAGGAAGCTACTTAACATTTTCCATTGTAATACTCTGCTTCAGGATAACTTTGAACAATTCAGGCTAAACATTCCTGATGTTAGCTGTCTGACTAATAGGATCTTTTTTGGGAAGCTTTAGCTCAAGGGATTCAGCTATTTCCAAGGCTGAGGTTACAGAAAAGGGAAAAAAAAAAAAAAAGAAAATAAAAAAGAGAAGGAAAACTAGAGTCTCATATGAAAAGCTCTGGCACTTCCATAAGGAAAAATAAGAGTTTTGATCTTAAAATTCAAATAATGACCAAGGATGAAGGCTGACAATAAGTAACATGGTGATCTAATTACAGAATTAAGAAACGTAAGAAATTAAAATCAGGTGCTAAGAAGAGGGGAGGCAGAACAACCTTGTCTGGCTGGTAGCATTACCAGACCAGAAGGGTTCATCACATCTATGCATTTTGGCCTCAACACGGTTTTGCTGTTCGGCAGGTAGCAAAGCAGCTCATTAACACCTCTCTGCTGTCAGGTACACATAGCAGGTAATTGCATTGTGCTGCTGCTTTCCACTCTCTTGGCTCTCAGAGAGAGTAACTGTGTCTCCAACACAGCCTCAAATACAGCTGGCACAGCAGTCTACACAAATTCATACAATAATTTCTGCTTTACTAGACTTTGGAAATCTGAGCCCTCAAGAGACAGGAAAAACCTGAATTGTCAGTGCAATCTTCATCCTGTTACTCAGTACACAACCTTTTAATAGCCTAATCATGTACTATTTTCTCCATAAGATGTAATAATAAGGCAATTATACTTAGATTCTCCAAATGATATCAAGGGCCTGCTGAGCATGGGCTGGATTGAGTACATGAAGTACTTTAAATGCATATGACAGATGACAGCATCTGTCTTAAGGAGCTTACACTCAGAAAATACAAAAGAGAGAATTGCTACTTGTTGTACTGGAGGAATGAAGCACTGGGATTCAAGGGCCTGCTCAGGGAGGACCTTTATCTGGATCTACTGTATCTGGGTTTAGAGAGGATTCCTGCTGGGCTCATGTCTGTATTGCCAGGCAGATGTGAATGAAGAAGCAGCTTCATATGTTTCAAATCAAGAAGAGCTGCCCTCTACATAAAGAAATTATTCACCCATGTCTCTCAACAGCACTACTGACACTCTAGTACCTAGAGTGGCACATCCACTGCTATGGCCTGGTGGCAGGCAGAACTCGTGGTTGGTGAGCCACAAGACACAGACAAACTTCTCGCCAGGAATGGGGGTTTCCTCCTTTGGGATTGCTAAACCCATGGCCCAGGTCCTCTTTCACCTCCTTCAGTGAGGAATGCCCTTCTGTGTTTTGTAGGAGAAAAGTAAAGTTTGGTTGTCCCAAGAGAGGAAGAAGCAGCAGCCGCCCATGAAGGGGATGAGAAATTTCAGATAGATGCCTGATTTGTGCCACTTATTTAAGAGAGATGAAAAATACCATATATAACAATAGTAGTCTCTTCTAATAATGCTATGATCTAATGAAAGTTCTTATGATTTAAGAAATATTCACACCCACAAATGCTGACTTTTCTGCCAGCAAGTATAATTTATAGACAAACACAAACCAGTCACTTTACAACCATGGAAGTGGTTTGGTGGTTGATGCAGAAGCCTCTCATAAATTACCTGATTTCCCTTCTATAGATACATAAAATTAAAATGTCTGGCTACCCCCCCCTAAACAGAAGTTTTCCTTGGAGTGTGGGGATTAATTAAATGCTCATGGAAGTCTTAACAAAAAATCAATTTGCGAATGGGAGCTCTTCACTTCCAAAGAGCTTGTTTGACTGCACTCCATGTAAGCCAGCCCAGGATGGATGCTGGTGGTTCCTGTGAATGCAGATCTGCACAGCCTCCCCTTCACACGCTCTGTGCTGTGCACAGCTGGTGGTGTCAGCATTAATGAAGGATGATGTTGAGCTTTTCTAACGAGGCAGAGCTAACACAGTCATGCAGTGTCTTAGCTCGTCTGATGCCTTCTAAACTCACTGGCCAAGCACAGTTACAAGACAGAGCAGCAGGCGGAGCTGCCAAGGTCCCGGGCAGACCTGCAGGACACTCGGTCCTGCGGGCTGGGAGACGTGGCCACGGGAGCTGGACCAGCACTCGCTCAGAAGTGAGAAACTCCTGGAGAGAGAACTGAACATCTAATGTGGCAGTTGTGTGTAGGAGTCATTGTGAACAGCTATTTGTGGTTGAACTAAGACCAAAAAGCCACAAGAAACCAAGCCCATGATTGCTTGTGCTCACATATATATAACTGTAGAAAGTGCTCTTCTATGAACTGAAAGGGTTTTTCCCCCCTAATAGTACTAGAAACTTAGATGTCTTAGAGCATGACTGCAGGAGACATGTTAAAAATTATTAACTTTAATATGACCTTAAAGTCCATGAAAAGAAATTGTTAACATCACTGGAATTTGTAATTGCTAATCATTTTGGAAACTATTTTCTTCATAGCCAGTAACAACAGATTTGCCAGACTTCTGCACAGCAATTAATATGATCATGCCTTTTTTTTTTTCCAATGAAAAAATAAATATCTGTGTGGAAATCACACATTTGGTGCAAAACAAACTGCTCATGTATTAAAATTCTTGCAAGACAGACTAGCCTTGATATACTTACTTCTAAAATACATAAATTGGTCATTATTAGTCAGGACTTCCCTTTCAAGCACATTTTTTACCACATCTTGAAAAAGGCAAGTCTATCGCAAATGGTGAGTTCCAATTATATAATATGCTTTTCTGCCTTAGACGCAATCGGTGAGCTAAAAATTAAATGTGCTAATGTTAAAGCAGCAAAGTGAAAGATTTTGGAACAAACAAAAAAAAATCAGTTTTGTGACAGAGAAAACCTATTCAAGTGCTTTGTTTTCAAACATCAGGATACGCAAGCAAGCAAACACTTGTATGTGTTATGAGACCCCTGAAACTTTTAACCAATTTCAACTTTCTAACCTGAGGGATATGGCTCTCTGTAAGTTTTACTGAGAGATAAGGGATGAAATCACACCCTGAATAATGAAAACATGACATATATAAAACTACATATGTATTGGTCAAACCCAGAAGGGAAAAAAATATTGATGCATCGTATGACATTTAAGCAACATCACTCTCAATAATGGAGAGAGACCGAATAAATTGATCATTCAAACCAGAATGGCAATCCTTGTTACACATATCCTTTTCATCTTATGAAGTTGGAAGGCTTCAGTTGTGTTTCTGATGGATTAATACATTGCTACTCTTCCTTGTTTATTTTACTGACACTCTAATGCCTTTTAATATAATTGTAAAATGGATCTCACCATTTTCCCTCACATATAAATGTTTGCTTTAATTGAATAAGACATTAACTTTTCTTTTATTAAGGAGTCTTTTGCTTTTCTCTCAGTAAGGAGCCTTTTGCAAAGCTGTTGTTTTTAGACATCCTCCACAGCTCGGCACAGTTCACTACTGCTAAGCATATGATGAGTTGTGTCAACAGCAATCTGTTCTGTCAATAAAAGATCAAAAATAAAACACAAGACCAACTTTGTATAAACCTCCTTCCAGTAATAAAGTCGACATGAAAAGCTTCTGAACGAGTCCCTCTGGACTAGTCCAAAGAGCAGCACCACCATCTCCTGAGCAGTGCCAAGGCTTTAAGGGCCCCGCAGCTGAAGGGCAGGGGCATGAGAAAGTTGAACTTGGGATCATACCTGACACCTGAGCAAATCAAACCTCCACCATAAATGGAATGTTCAGATCACAAAATTTAAAGCATCATTCCAATTGCAGACAAAGCTTTCCAGAAGAATTCAAGGAAAAGTAAATATAATGACAGAAGGCATGGGTTTTAGAGCAGCATGCTGGTTTTGCTTGAAAATCAACAAGCTGTGGGCAAAATCTGAAGAAAATTAAAAGGCAGTATAAGATTCAAGGGGAGAAATGCACAGGCAAGGAAAATCATGAGGGACAGATCTCTCACCCCAGGGCTGTCAATCCAGATGAGAAGCAGTTCTACAGACTGCAATTCAATTCCTCTTGTTGCACACACTGCAGAGATTTTGACTGGGATATTATTTGCACCACCAGCTCCTAACGATGTCTCAACAGAGCATTCAGAGTCCTTTGGCTGCCAAGTGAGAACCATTAAATAGTGCTTGCTTCCTAAAGATGCCTCAGATTGTCACCCGTGATTTGTCATATCAGAGATTCGTCAGAAGGCAAAAAACTGAGCAATACAGACCAACAAGATGAATGCATGGGTGCAGAAATTTGCAAAGGATAAAGAGCATAAACACAATGATGTCAAATGTTCTTTACAAGTGTTATTGGTTGCCAATGCCAATCCCATTGAGCATCCTTGCTAGCACCAAAAAGGACATCTGCAACATCACTCAGACCTTCTCTACTCTGCCCCTCTGTGCACGTGTTTACATCTGCACAAACACTACCCATCCTTACCTGGCAGTTCCTCATACCCACAGTGGTCAGCTCTGCATACATGTCCAGACTTCAACAGGACACACAGGAATAGAAATTATGCCTCCTAAATGTTTAAGTATTTGGGAGAGTATCATGGGAGCAGAAAAGAAAAAAGAACACGATAACCTGGGCAGAAGTGGGGGAGCACCCTGTGCTTCCTCCATGTGGGCAGGCAGCAGCAGAATGCTTTACAGCTTGGATGAGTCTGGTCCAACTCAGAATACCAAACGGAGAATGGAAACAGTGCATCATATCCTGACGTCAAGTATGTTCAGATTATAGAAAAGCTCTCCCATTTAGTTTCATTTTCCTTAAATATTAATGTTAAGGACTAGATTTTGACAACAGCTGTGGCAGTTAACTGTATCTTAAAAATTTGGTTTTTTCAGTTAAACCAACAGATGGTCCAAAGTTTAGCACCTTTTCCTATGGTCCGTCCTGAGCATAACTGGGGTGCTGATCCAAGCAGAGACATTTCAGCCTGTTAGAAATGCTGAGATTAACCTGTTCTACTTTGCCTTGAGCCAAGTGGGAGCATGCACCATCCATTGCTGTGACTACCTCAAACGACCAGAGCACGGAATTTCTGCCCCTTTATACAATACCAAGCTGCATCTACCCCACCCTTCACCAGCAAGACCTTTTTGCCTACACAGGACAAGGGTGCTGGGAAAGGGGCACCTGTAAGTGGCAGCCATGGCACTGGGACCTGAACTAGTGCTGTGGTTAAGGGAGACAGTGCTTCACATCCACAATTATCAGTACAATTAGACATTTCACAAGTAGCAGTGGAACAGAGGCAGTAAATCTCACCAGCTATACTGGTGAAGATCCTAAGTATTAAACAACTAGAAGAAATGCTGTTCTTCTCCAGCATCAAAACTAAGATAATTGTAATCTTTTTTCTCCTTTCAGATGTCACTTTTGAAAGACTTGCACATCTAGTTTGGAGAGCCTGTAATATTCACACCAATTAGAGATGGATACCATAGTAACACTTTCTCTTACAAGGATAACAATCCTGCAGAAATAAAAAATAAATTACAAGCCAGTTATCCCAATACAAATCTGCAGGGTTAGGAGCCTGACAGGAGATGACAACTTGATACAGACCATGTGTGCAACTAGTAACCACAGGGCAGGTTTTCCTTTGTGTGCACATTTGGTCTCCTGTGTGCATACCTGTTACCTGTGGAGAGGGAACCATGGGGAAGAGGCCATGCCTGCTTCTGCAAAGGTTTGCTGGCTAAAAAGAAGTTCTAACTTCTTTATATGCATTTCTCAAAGACACTATATCACTACATACTCACTAGTATACAAAAAAGCCTTTCACAGACAAGAAAGCAGAAAAAACAGGTCGTGCTACCATAATCAGAAATAGAAAGGACATATCTTGTGGTGAATGAGCTGCCAGCTCACTTACATTAGTTAAAGAACAAGTAAAAGCAAAGCTATAGAAATAGCTTTATAGTTATAGTGGGGAAAGTCCACACTGAATCCAGTATGAAGACACAGCCCCATCCCTATTAATCTCCAATCTCCACAGATGTCGATTCTCTTTTATTGATCAACACCTTCAAGTGACTCTACCTCTCCTGCCTCCCAGAGAAGCTTCCTCTTGATTATTTCCACCATGACAGAAGACCAAAGTGTAATTCAGAACAGAACAGTTAAATCATCTCCAATATCTGCTTACAGCTCACCTACTTTTGTATCTCATTTCCCCTTCTGACACAGGTCTATGCCTTTAGAAGCTACAAATCTCTGCTAAAGTCTTCCTTATTTCTTAATGGACTTTAATTGACATTTAGCATATTTTCAATCTGGCTAAATAAAAACCACTGAGCTTATTAAACTTCAGCGAAGACTATTACTGCCTTCTTTCTCCATTTACATCCTCAATCCTAAAGAACTAATTCAAAACACACAGGTTGTTTTTAACCTGTTCCAAGTATTTGTTTTGCTAACTTTACAGACCTCCTAGTATGTATAATGTTACTGCTGCTTCCTTCCATACACATACAGAGTCAGTCTTCTATTCCCAGTTATCCAGAAGATCGTTTTTTCTCTCTCAAATGTCTCATCTTAGCCTAATTATCTGCTCCTACTTCTGTTCCCTGGTGGTTATTTTGGTGCTACAGAAAACTAGAAAAATTAACAGTTTGAATATTTTTTGTATAGGAGACGAAACTCAATCATGTGGCACTGTAGCAGGATATTTCAGTGATCTTTGATTTCAGAGGAGTTCACTGTATGAAAACTAACACAAAGAAAAGGTGCCCAAGGTTTCCAAAGTAAAATATCAGCCTGGCAATTCAACAGGTATGTGAAGGCTGAACAAAATTTGCATGCATATCTACATAAATATTGCAATTGCTATAGTTTAGACTGGAAAAGAATAAGTACTTAGTCTAAACCCCAGGATTCACACACTTACGACTTTCCAAAATATTCACCTTAGAGGCTGAAACATTCCATGCTAGGTCTATATTTAGAGGATATTATTTTAAAAGACCAAACCACACTTCTTCAGTCATTTTAGGCTCTTGGTATTCATATAACAATATGCAAGAACTCAAGAGGAAAAAAAGACTAAATCATGACAGCAACACGTGTAAGTTGCCATGTACTAAATCTTTAACTTTCATGCTAAGAAGTTAAGTAGACCAAGTTAAGGAATAAAGACTCATCCACATGACAAAGCTCCAGCAGATGCTGCTCTTTTACACTGCACTGGCTGCTCCAGCTACTTCTGGACTTTCTGTCATGAACAATTCAGTAGCATCACTGGATTGTACAGAATTGCTACAAGATCTACAAGTCCAACCATTAACTAGTTTTCATTCCAGCTTTTTGTTCCAGATTCTGATTTCAATCCAGCTGGTGGCAGCAAGAGGAAATGGAAACACAACAAAATATGGTGGTGACCAGTCTCCACATCCCACCATGTTTTGCATGTTCTGAATGTGAAGTCTAAGAAACATTTATGATACAGAAGGACCATTGCACCAGACTGTCCAAACAGATTAAAATAAAAATGAGCAACTGCCCCAAGTGTCTAGCACATTGCAGTTGTAACTTCTCAACCAAAACTGGGAAATCTTAAATTTCTTCTCTAAGTCAGTTATACTGAACATTTGTAATATTTGTTTTTATTTCTGACTCCAAGTTAAATAAAACCTGTATTATTTGCTATGACTAAACATGAATAACTGCCAAACATTTATAAAACCTGAGTGACCACAGAAAATTCCAGTTCAATTCGGCCAACAAGTAAGAAAATACTAAAATATCATTAAAATGTGCCTTTATTTTTCTGTTATAAGGGAATTCTACATAAACCAAGCTGACTCTTTTTACAAGACTTTCATCCCAATATAATCAAGTTTCAAGATGATCATGAACAGTGTCAAGCTGTAAATTACTCTTCTTGTTGAAGGCTTCAGCAAAGTTTCTTCAGTTGTTGTAATCCTGGAGAGCCTGAGCCATGAAAAGCTTCCCCAGGTTCTGTGCATTGAACTCCTTAATATTCTGGCAGTAGGTATTAATTTGACCTGTCAAAAGGAAAGAGTAAACTCTTGTCAGTTTTGAAATTCAAAAAGACACCCCAGAACATAGTTTTTCAAAAACAAAATGTGTGTGAATCACTGAGGATTTACAGAGAAACCACTAACTCTGCTCAACTACTCCACATGTAGGAATTTTACATTTTCAGGATTCCCAAATATGCTTGGGAAGAAGAAACTAAATTAGGAGAACAGGTAAATTGGGATGCTCAAAAAATCCCTTAATTTTCCAGCAATACTACATACAATTTCTGAAAATACGTATGACAATAAAAAGAGTAAGAAATTCTTGCCGCTGAACTGAAAGCTCAGTCACATTAATTCGTCAATTTAGCTGCTCTAAAAATTCTACAAGACTGAATTTCAGTTCTCTTCTTATGCATATGCTTTCTCTATTAAAATATTTGCAAGAAGTATTCTTCAGCAGCACAGTAAAAATTGTGCTATTCCTCTCTGACATTCTGTTAGCCTTTTTTTCTACCTAACATTTCACTTTATTTCAAAAATCATCAGGGTATGAAGATTTGTCAGTGCTTTACAAATCAAACGTGCCCATCAAAACATTTTTATACTCTTACAGCTACAAGTTATTTCCCTTGTTAGCTACGAATAGCAAAACCTGAAGCCAGTTTAATCAAAATTAAGGCTGTTTAGAAGGCCAATAAACTCTTGATTTAATGCTCTATTTGAAAAGTTTTTCAATGCCTCAGAGACAAAGAGCTAAGTTTTATTCTTTATCCACAAACTTTACTTCATCTAAGTTGAAGTGGATGCTTTCAATTCTTCCCCTGACTATGGTAAAAGAACAAAGAAAGTGCTTTGGCTGAAAGCTGTCTTTTCCTTTAAGTATAATAGTTTTCAATTCCTTCTCTTGTAAGGGGTGATTCATCCTAAGCTTTCACTTTCATAAAACACACATCTACACATATACACTCTTCAGTTGCATTTATAAGCTCTGCTAGAGCTGAATATTTAAATACTTTAATGCTGCTAGGATTCAGTAACTGCTAAAAACTAAAAACAA
Organism: Vidua chalybeata; assembly: GCF_026979565.1. Taxonomy (NCBI): domain Eukaryota; kingdom Metazoa; phylum Chordata; class Aves; order Passeriformes; family Viduidae; genus Vidua; species Vidua chalybeata. Next base: position 138,617,239 of record NC_071530.1, read on the forward strand.
TAGGGTTTTCTAAAAGACCCTGTAAGGAGTAATAAATCAAGAATATTCTTTCTTCTAAACACAGCACTTATTATCACTGTGAAACTATCAAATATTAAAATAATAATCCCTTGGTCACTTCAAAATTCAGGTAATTCAAATCCACTTTTTTTTTTTTAATGTCAAAGCACTCTTTGATGTACAGTACATTACCAGGATTTTGAATTTTCTCTCAGTACAAAACAAGGTGATAGCTATCTGGTCCAAAAAGCCTGCTACAGTTAAACAATTTGCTTTCTCATGACATTTTCCAAACTTATTTTACTTAGCAGGGCACCTAGGTTACCTGCTCTCTGTTGACACTGTGAGGTCCCTTTCAGGAAGCACAGGACAGGCACTGACAGTGGCTATGCCTGCAGCCCACCAGTGAACTGAAGAAATTGGGGGGTGGTATCTCTAACTATCTATGCTTTGATCCCATTTATATTTTTCCTCTCCTGGCAGTGCAAGAATATGGGGATAGCTTCCCTAAATCTCTGGCCATACAAAACAAATAAATTATCTCCATTCTATTTGAAATTAAAAGCAAAACCTTCTCAGCTGATGCAACAGTCAGTTCAAACCTAGAGATGTTATCAATAACTTGGGGCTGCTGTCAACTGCTCTGAATCAGAAGTTCCAGCCCAAAGAGCTTATTCCTGAGTCTTGTCTATACAGCTCCTGGACTTCTGTAGCTGAGGGAGAAGCTGGGGCATGAGTGAAGGGGGCAGCTACACCCATTCATGCAGAAAGCCTTCCCTGTGGAGCATTTCTCCATCTTTTCTTTAAAGTCTCAAATTTACAATATCAAGGATAGGATCTGGAATGCTACCAAGCCAAAATATCACACCATAATGGCAAAGGTCATGAAAACTTAAAATGCTTTCAAAGAATACAACTGCACTTTGCCCCAAGCAGATATTCTTATGTTAAAAAGTAAGTTGAAAGCACTGCTAAACATTACCTGCAATAAGGAGTGACTCCATTCTTGGAGGTGGTTGTGGTGGTTTAAAAAGCTTATTGATGTCCTCCTCAGGAAGAGGGGGCTCTCCTCGGCTTTGACGCTGTATATTTTCTTGCTGACGTCTCTGCTGATACTGAAAATAAAACAACAGCATCAAAATGCAGCAGGACTTACAAAGCTGCAAAAAAAATTTCTTTTCAGATGTTTTCAACAAACCAGCAAGTGTGTTTTAAAAATTACATTATATAATGCAATTCAGGCTACTACAAACAATAAAATGCAATTCACAATTTAGTGTGAATTCACTGGCAACAAGGCCTTCCCCACCCCACACACTGGCACCTTAAGAAGGTGAGATAATGGAGAATCATACAGTACTGAGATAGAGGGGTTAGCTTCTAAAATTTTTCAGAGATAAACACTGTATCTGATAGAAAGAATAGAACATGGTTGAGAAAGGCCTCCACTGCCCCACACAATAGAAAAAAAAGCAAAGGTGGAATATGTAGGTATGAGAAGCCACCACCTCAGATAGTTGCACAAACCAAAAATTCTCCATTTTATGTAAGTTAAAGGTCAAAACAATATTAATGTGAAAGGGGAAGAGAACTAGATTAAATAAGGTATTTTAAGCCAAAAAATATTAACTCCAAACTGAGAACAAAGTGGTGGCTGAAACCAAGCACAATGGTTCATTTCTCCATTAATATGCTAGAACAGCAGCTTGTAAATTTTTTTCTGCTATATATATAAGAAAAAAATTATTTTCCATACTTCTCTTTGCCACAGAGATTACTCAAACTTTATAAAAATTGAGACAAGCGTTTCTGCAGCTATCAAATAAACATTTGTTCTTGCAAAGCTCATAAATTCAGGAACCATGTGAGATTTCATACTGTATGTGGCAGTGAGGATTTAATTCTAAAGTTTGCCTTCAAAGTCCTCACATTCAACACAACAAAAAAGTCTTTAAGGAGACAAAGAGTACAGAGTGTTTTCTCTTGCTTACTTAAATGTATCTGTGATCCAATGAATTTGAAAACAGTTCTTACTTGGTGGCACAATCAAATGAAGTAATTTTTTTTCCAGTAGTAGTGACAAATACATGGTTTTGGACAATGTTAAAAATAAGATCTGAAATGCCCATATTTGTATGTGAATTGCATGCAGTTTCTTCTTTCTTTGCATTACCCCATTCACTTCTCAGCAGTCTGCCTATTATTCTTTATTGAAATGGCTTGCTCTTAATCACAATTGCTCCATTTTAGAATTGAAGTTATGACCACTAAGTATGCTGTAATGAGCCACTACTAAAGCAGCTATAGTTAGTAAAGAAATTAAGTGAGACACCATGGAACCTACTTTGCTCTGCTTTTCAAAATAAATAGATCCCCTTGTTGTTAACAAAAACCTCTGAAGTAGATGTCATCTTTCTATTCAAATTAGGCAATAAGGGAAAAAAATTCTGAAGATAACATGCATGAAGCTTCCAAGTCCTTGGGAATTCCATGGCCGGGACAGACCACTGATCATGTGCTGCTTCCCTAAAATATTCCCTGATCAAGCTAAACTTTACTTATGTGAAAAAAAGTAATTTTGATTTTAAAACAGACAGTGATGAAGTCTTTTTAATAATCACTTTTTGTGGCAATAAGTTCAATGTTTTATCTTAAAAGTGATCTGGCCCATTTTCAGCTGGCCAATATTGAATCTTGTCATATCTTGTCTGCTAAATAAACGAGCTCAAATTTATTCTTCATGCAGGTATCTCTTGAGTAAGCAAGTAACTTGTTAACTTATCACATTATGTGAATTCTGTTCATCAAAATCTTCTCTCCAGGCTTTCAAATAATTCTCATAGTGCTTTTTTCCCATTTACCACCACCATCCTCCTACAGTCAGACAGAGCATTGCTTTATCTGTGCAGCAAGAGCAAAGAAAGTAATACTGTCTTCAAACACCAGAATAGTTAAGGTTGGAAGGGACCTCTGGAGATCACCTTGTCTGACCCTTCTGCTCAAGCAGGGTCACCTAGTGCTGCTCTTCATACTCAAGATTCTCTAATCAATGGATTTTAATTCTAATTCTCTAATGCTTTGGATTTTAAAGAGGCCCTTTGGCACCAGGGATTGAAAGTCAGCATCACCCAATCAGCATCACTATCTATTGATACTAAACATGACTCAAATGTCCTTTTCAATCAGAGAACAGTCCAACTTCTTCACAGTCCACTGGATGAGATTTCTAGATGCATGACTACATGTGACGGTACTAAGACACAGCTTGGTTTGGAGCAAAACTTGTAGTTTCACCCCTTTCATTTACTGAATCTTTTATTCCTGTGTCCATGGTGTAAGAGGCCGTCTGAAGCCCCCACATTTGCCTACCGATTGCCACGAGGAGAAACCCCTTCCCCCCACTACAGTTCCGGCTTGGAGGGAGCGGCAGTGCAGGTGCGACTGCTGTACCGTTACGTTAGCTGTTCCGAACAAGGCCCGGCAAGAACTTGGTGAGGAGTTGGCAAGGACCTGGCATGGACCCAGCAAGGAACGGCCTACTGCAAATTCACCTACTCTCCACCATTTAAGCCAAATGAACTTTTGGGGTGACTCTAGTGGTCTCTCACTGAAGACCCCTTATCTGCCTCGTTACCACTGTGACTGACGGACGGAGACCGAAAACCCTCCTCCTAAGGACTGAGACTGAGACCCCTACCACAGGAAGTGGGGAAACCACTACTGACATGATCTGTTCTTCTTCAGTGATTCCAATGGACTTATTCTTCATCGTGTTCGTCCTGCCTTGGTGGTTTCAGTGGACTCACCTGTTCCCCCGCAGCAATCACAATAGACTCTCACTGTCCTGCATGTTCCCCCCTCTTTCCTCTCTGGACTATAACTGGACCCCTGAGTTGACCAGAACTTCGGAGACTCCCCCAACATGACAGACAGACCCCCATCGTCCGGACCACTGAGGATCTCACCTGTGTTGGTAGCTATTCCCATCCCCCTGCTCTCTCTCTCTATCCTTTTATCTCCTTTCTGATCCCCCACTATCGCATTTACTGTTTTGGCCCCTAATAAAGGTGCATTTGTTGTGATCAACTGATAAGTCCCTTGTTGTTTGCCTTTTTGCACTTTTGGGGTCAGTGAAAAGAACCATCATGACACCCCGCACAAGTGGATCGTGACACATGGTGTATTTATAAATTATTTTGGTTTATCCTAAATCACTAATAAGCATGTAAAATAGCAAAGAAAGCTAAATCCATGCCATATACCACTAGAAGTGAATTCATTTAGTAATTGCCCACTGACTAACCCATTTTATAAATCTTCTTGTACTGGGTTTGTGTGGCAAGATTTTAGTAGCAGGGGGACTACAGGGGTGGATTCTGTGAAAAGCTGCCAGAAGCTGCCCCCATGTCCAATATGGCCAACAGCAGCTGGCTCTGAGATGGACCCACCACTGGCCAAGGCCAAGCCCAACAGTGACAGTGACAGTACCTCTGGGATAAAACATTTCAGATGGGGGAAAAAAGGGGAAATATGCCAGCTAAGAGAGAGGAATGAGAGTATGTGAGAGAAACAGCCCTGCAGACACCAAGGTCAGTGAGGAAGGAGATTCATCTGCAGCCCGTGGTGCAGAACATGGTGAAGCAACTGTGCCCTTGCAGCCCATGGAGCAGGGGAGGAATTTGAGGGGACCTATCCCTGAGGAGGAAGGAGCAGCAGAGATGTTATGATGAACTGACCACAGCCCCTATTCCCTGTCCCCCTGCACTACTGAGGGGAAGAAGGAGAGAACACTGGGACTGAAGTTGAACCCAAAAAGGAGGGATGGGTGAAGGGAAGGTGTTTTAAGATTTGGGTTCATTTCTCATCACCCTACTCTGATTTGATTGGCATTAAATTAAATTAATTACCCTAAGTCAAGCCTGTTTTGCCTAAGATGGTAATTGATGAGTGACTTCTCCCTGCTCTTAGATCAACCCATGAGACTTCTGCATTTTTTCTCCCATGCCCAGCTGAGGAGAGGAATGATAAATTGGCTTTCTGGGGCATTTGGCACCCAGCCAGGGTCAACCTACCACACTGCCTAACAGGTGTATTTTTCAAAGATCTTGCTTAGATCCCAATTCATCTGTCTTGGATAACACAACCCAAACTGTATTTTGTGTGGAAAAAATGCTCTCATTTAAGTTTCTCCATGTTACCAACCTGATGTTTCTGCTGCTGCTGCTTGCTTACATTCCTCAGGTAGGTATTGTATTTAACAATGTCTTGGCTCATCTCATCCACTCTGTCCATCAGCAGCTGCAGACTCTTCCCAAGATGATTACTGAAATAAGAGAAACATTAATGAAAGATTAAATTTGCTACTAAAAAAATATTTAAAATTAAAAATTCATTCTGTCTCTTGAACAGTATTTCTGCACTAATGGCACCGTTTGCAAAATTTTAAGTTCCTGATTAACTTTGCTCATATATTTATTTGATGATACTTTACATGGCATCTCCTCCTCTAGCATCTTTGCCTCACTGCAAATACCAAGTTTAAGTGTTTTGGTCTTTCCAGGAACCTCCCACTAATGAAAAAACAATGCCTTGCATGAATTTACAGTTATTAGAGATGCAGTTCATACATCTAAAAGAAAAAGTCTGATGCTTTTGTGACATGCAACCCAAGCAACACTCCAGGAGATGTGCTCAAAGTATTTGGTTTCAAATTACTTTTTAAAATTCACTACCTGAATTTGGTTTTGCACTAATTTTTAATTATCCCTCTGTTAAATATTATTCTGAGTAAGAACAGTTAAATATTCTTCAGAACTCCATCTCATTAACCATGCCTGGAAGTTCAGCAGACATGGTTTGATCCTAGCTGTTGAGAGGGAGTCTGTGTCCTGTCCAGCCAGCTCCACGTTCCATACCATACGCAACATGGAAGCAGCAGGCTGGGCGTGTCCAGTTCCAGTTATGCGATCTACTGCCTTGGCCAGACAAATGCAGTCTGTTAAACAACTTTTATTGTTACCATTTTTAGCAATGGATTCAGTATTTTGCAGAAATGTTCAACTTAAGGTATACCTTCCAAGTCAAAGTTTTGGAAGTTTTTAGGTTGGTGCCCATGGAGACATCCTCCTAAATTGTGTTTACAGGGTAGAGCAGTAAAAGAAGGACACTTTCTCACTTTCACTTCGCTCTCTATTTATCCCTTTGATCAGAAGCTGTTTAGCTGGCTCTGTTGTCCTACTTGGCTGAAGACAAACAACTCAAAAGCTAAACTCCATCTTTCTCTTCCTCAACTGAAATCTACCAATAATCATGAGAGTTTCTTTCCAATTTAAAGTTTGGTGCACTTCAATGTCAGAATCACACCCTTCAATCACTGTTTCACCATGTTATCTGAGATTCTCTCTTCTTTCACAATGCTTTCCTACCATCCTACAGCCTATGGACTGGAGAAACTCTTAACTGGAAGACACAAGAATAAAGTCAAAAGAGAACCACACATGTAATACTGTGCACATCCCTCTCTAAGTGTAAATTACTTCCAGAATCCTTAGAACTCATAGCTGGAGACAGAAGCTGATCATGCACTTAGGAATAGCTGCAGAGAACAGAGCTGGAGACACCCTTATCTCTGAGTGCAAGGACAGCTGTTTCACTCACTGGGCTTCTCACTCAACAAAGGTCTGCATCAGGAACTTCAGACCACAATTTATTTACAAGCCAGAGTGTTAAATTGCACTTGCATACAGAGGCAGATGGTGTGGAGGATTTCAGCTCCACAAAAGCAAGAAAGGCGCCACTATAATAATTATTTTTAAACTTCTTGGGATATTTTTTTTTTTTTTTAGTTGAACATTTCAAGCACATGATATTTAGAACAGTGGAATATTGCCATGGCCAGGAGCATGCATGTTTTCAGTTTTTAATAGAGTTTATATTGTATGGAGTTAAGTGTTAGAACTGGGTATTATCAGAAATGCCTGTATAGGTACACGCTAAGAGCCTTGTACGGTATGTGCACAACAGAAATATATAATTATTTTACAGATAGTGTCCATGTGAAATATAGTTGGTTACAAAGAATGATTTTATGTGAATCTCTTTGGGACCAGCTTAGTACAACAGAGTACAGAAACAGAGAGTTATTGTCAGAAGTTGCAGTAACACAGTGTTTGCTCTCATTGCCAGGGCAACAAAAAACAGATAACTTAAACAGATGTGAACTGAGACATGAAGTGATAAGTACGCTGCAAATACAGGACCAGCTTTTCCCTCAGTTCTCGTGTGGCTGATACCCTTTTTTGCTCCATCTCTTAAAAAACCAGAAAGACACATAGGAAGCTGTTTGTAAAAATGTATATGTGCAATCTCTAAGCAAGTTTTATTCAACTAAAGTTTATTCTGCTGATACTTTGGAAATTAGATCACATTGCTCCAGCCCATAACACTCATCATACACTTAATTTGCCCAAAGGGTGCTTTACGCACCGCACCTCCATACATTGTGCATTCCCTACAGCAGATCTCAAACATCACACTGCCAGGTACCTAAATGCCCCCTATGCATCAATACAATTTTAAAAAAAAGTTTTTAAAAAATTATATAGATATATAGATAACTACTGCCAGTAAGTGCTCCTTGCATCCTTTTCTAGACTCACTTCCCTACAGGGCTCTGTGACTGTCAAGTGTAGACAATGCAGAGCTCAGCACTTGCATTTGCTGTTGTTCTGGGGGGGGATCAGTAACAAAGAAACTGCTATTTCAATGGCTGCATTTCAGTCAGCAGATTCAGCAAAAGAGTAGATTAAATTGAGTTTACATTTAAATTAGTGACTAATGCAGACCAACAGGAACAGACGTATAAAGTGAAACAGCTGGTGCTGAGAAACCAATGGCCATGCTACATGTGTTTGGGGGGGTTCTTATCACTACTTCTGACATGGTCCAGTGATCTGCAAGTGGCTGAGGCACAATAATTATCCTCCCAAAGCCTCTTTTCAGTTTAGTTTCATCTGAAACAAATCAGGTCTGAGATCACACAGTGGTGATGACCTGAAGGCACTCTTGAATTGAGCTAGAAGACAGCTCCACCTTAAGATAGCACCAGGAGACCACCATTCCTCTGGTACAGTGAATCTTCATGGAAGAAAACTATCAGCTTCCATCACAAAGTCCCCCCTCTCACATGGGGACTGTGTTGTTTTTTGTGAAGAAATATAGATAAGGAAAGGGGGGGTGGGAATTAAAAATCAGAAAAAGTACCTGCCATTTGGATTCTTACATATCTAATGAAGAATAATCTAGTGTGAGAACACTCCTTCACCACAATTGTTACCAGAATCATGGACCTGTAAGGAGTGACCCATAGAAGTTCTGGAAATTTATAATTTGTGACTTATTTGTGTAGCTTAGATAGCATAATCAAAAATGCCCCAAAATGACTAGTACATGCAAACTGCCAAAGGGAAATTGTCAAAGCCTCTTTACATCACAAAACACACTAGAAACTATAGTCTGGAAAGCAGTTTCTTGAGCTGTGCATTTTTTCTTTAACAGCCTTATATGTAATGGGATGTTACTGTTTACTCACATGAGCAGATATAAGATCAGGTCATTGACATGAGATTCTTTGTTTAACAGATTCCTTGTTTAACAATTGTCAAATACAAGGGTCAATTAATTCTGAGGGTGAAAGTAGAAACCTGTGAGCAGAGTAGCCCAATCTGCAGATAACACTGATGGTCTTTCCTGTCTTGTTCTTCCTGCTAGGAACCCTGCAGTTGGCAGTGATGGAATCCAGCACCCATAGAAGGAGAAAGCAACAATTATACGTTAACCAAACCCACAGATCATTCACTTGCACAAGGGCATCCTCTTAGGATCCAGATCTGGCTAAGAGACCTGAATGCAAGCCTTCCTCTTCCCAAGGGAGTGCTCATACTACCAAAGCCTCCCTTTGCAGATATATTTTAAGGAGACTAAATGTCCAGTTCACTGTTGCCAGCAAAGGCAGTTTAAGAGGTTCCAGCATCAGCATCTCCCTGCCTCTCCCTCTTTGCCCACAGGTTACAGCACTCTTGAGTTGTACGGATTCAGCTGTTTGCATGGGCACACTTCAAACTCTTTCAGTGAAACAGTCTACTGTAAATGCAAAAACACCCCCTGCTGGGGTTTCTATTTTTTTTTTTAGGGAGGCAGAGGGGAAGGCTGGAAGGGAGGAATGGGAGTATGACTTTTTCCATCAGACTATGCCACAAAAGCTATTTGTACAGCCATATTCTGAAACAGATGAGGAAATAAAAATCTTTGAGGGTGGGAGGGATGTAGAGATGAAATGGGGGTAGTGGGGAGAAACAAGACAAGCAGCTGGGACTAGAACCTCAAACTGGCTCCGCTTCTGTAGCATTCATAATGGGGAACTACACATGAAGCCCATATTTACTTCAGCATCTTTAATCAGAAAAGGACTCCAGACACACTTGCTAGAGGTCTGAAACACCCAAAATCAAACTTCAAGTCAGACACTCAAGCTTTAAAGAGAAGCAGCAGTTCCCATGGCTCCCAGTGCCCGTGTGCTGCTCACTAGTTTTGCCTGTGCCCAGGTGCAGCTCCCGGGCTCAGCTGGCACAGCCCACGAGCCCGCGTCTCCCTGCTCCTCTGAGACCCGAGTCACGGTGCTGCAGGCACCGCTTTTTGGGCTATAACAATCCTGAAGCTGGAGATGTGCAAAAAAGACAGCCCCCTAAACTTGCCTATAATTGCCATAATTGGACCCCCTCACTTATTTAATTTTATTTTGCTTGTACGATGGCTAAGGAAGATGAGAACAAGAGACAGCAAGAGGAAGAGTTAGAAAATGCTGGATCTGCTGCTCATTTTTTCCACCTTCCATCAGCTCCACTGAGGCCCCCTCTCAGCAACTGCTTTTTGGGAAAGGTGCCATCCTGTATAGAAATTTCCTCCCAGTGGGAACAACTTTGGGTGGATTAGAGAAGTACTGCTGGGCAAAGCACATCTTTTTCATTAAAAATTTGTAAGGTATGTTCCCACCACTTAGCAGAACTTGTTTACGTCTCAGCATTTCAGCCTGCCTTCAACCTGTGCTGTTTAAGAGGATTTTGTTTGAATGAGATATATAAGTCAAGAGTCTTGAGTTCCTTTCTGTCTTTGATGTGTACCTTTGGGCAACACATTTACTCTCTCTGTGTCAGGTTCCCCCACCTGCAAATTAGAGCTTTTCATAATTATCTTAATAATCCGTTAAGCACATTGAGAGTTTTGAATAAGCAGTGCAATGTGTAAAGGTTAATATTGTTTTTAAACGCCAAAGAAACCCTTCTGTTACTTCTGCAAAAATACTGCATCTGATGTTTGAAAAATAAAACTGCCAAGTAGATGTTAGTGCAGTAAGTGTTCAGCACATGTTTGCTTCTACTGACGCACACTATTAGAAAAATTGCTTGAGACAAATTGAGATATTATAGAACAACCCTATTATGAAGCTAGACCACAAAAAAGCTTTTTTTAATTTAAACTAGATCATCAATAGACTAAGGAAGAGATGGATGAGAATGAGAAAGTTGGTTGTAATTATTTCCCTGCAGATCTGGAACATTATCTGACAGGATTTTAATTCTTGAGTCTCTATCAAAAGACTGGCAGTACTCCAAGGTCTTCAAGACATTTTGGTCCTTAAGGGTAGCAGGATAACTGTTTGAGTAAAAGGCCTTTACTTGCTATTACTTGCTAACCCTGTGCTACTCTGCCTTCAACCTCTTTGCCTAGAGTACTTGAGTCAATTCGCATTTCACAAGAGAAACACAACTTTATGTCCAACAAAGTAAATTACTCTATACAATTATCACAAATGTACTTCAAATGGAGAAAGATACTAAGATGCAAACACAGTGCCTCAAATAGGAAGGGTTTTAAACTCAGACAAGGTGGGTGGCTGAACATGTGAGAATCTTGATTAAGCAAACTCTCCAGAAGAGAGGAACTATGGGTAAATAATTTTATTGCCAAAATCATTGCTTCAGAGAGTATAGACGTTCAGGGATGCTCCCAAGGAACCAAAGAAGCCCCCCAAAATCCCAACAAATCCAAGATGCCAAAGAAATAAAACAACAAAACCCAAACAAAAATAAAAACAAACAAAAATCACAAAAACTCAAGCAAACAAAAGAAAACAACAAAACAAAAAAACACCCCACACACAATCAAACAAAACAAACTAAGACAAAAACCAAAAAACAAGGCCAAACCCAAAAAGCAGCTTTGAAGTTACTGTCAACAACAGCAAACTTAAGTGAGGAAGATATGCACCAAAATTAAGTCATTATCTGAAATGTTTTAGCCTGCTGAAAGACAAAAATAAGGAAATGTGAAAATAAAACTCCAGAATAGTGGAGGTTTGAACTCCCTACTTCAGGTAATATATGTTTTGACAGAGTAATCTTCATAGCTGAATTCAAGTAAAAACTAGCTAAATATTTCAGCAGGCAGTACAAGTCTCCTAACCTTGAATAAACAAGCATTAAAATGCTTTAATTTGCCACCTGCTTTGCCAGTTATACCAATATAAGATATTACTGAATGTAACCTGCCTGGTAACTAAAAGCAACTATCAAATATGAAACAAAGGACACATACAAAAACCTTCAAACAACCCACTGGAGTAATTTCTAAAACCTTCTCTCCTTCAAACCATTCTTAAAGAGACCAGGTGAACTTCAAAAATCTGCCAAGAAAGTCTGTTTTTAGTTTTGGGCTGGTACTTCTCTTGCTCACCTCTCATTCCATTTACTGATACAAAGACCAACACAAAAGCCTGTCTTGCACCAGACATTTAACATCAGAACGGAAAGTAATTTGTACAGTTCTTACCTTTTATCTTGAGTCAGGACAGTGGCACAGAACAGTTACTACATAAGACCTAAAGCTGTGATTTGTGATCTGTTCAAATTACTTTCCATTTCCAGAACTGTATTGTGTCACTAGCAGCAGCCCTTACTAAATCTAGGGTGCCAGGTAGTCACAGCCCTTTATACAGGAGGAAACCCAAAGGATCAGCCGAGGGCAAGGCTGCCAGGCCACCTGGAAACCTTCTGTATCCTCAGCATGGTCCTCATTTTCACCACATAGGGATGGAGGTCTCAAGGAATCAAATCATTGTCATCTCCTACATCCAGGGCTCACCCTCTCCTCAAATGGGAAAAGCTTTGTGATCTTTGACCATGGAAAGAAAATGGCTTATAGAACACCTGCAGAGTCAAGCACGCTGAGTATCTCAGCAAGAATTCTTCACTTCATTAATTCCAATGTGCAAAGTAACAACTTTACTGGACAGAATTACTGACTAAGTATTACATGTGGCATTTGTAAATACCCCAGCAGAGTTCAACCCTATACCCGTTCTCTTGATCACTTTCTTTAAAAGCTATTAGATCCCTCTGAACATCTACATAAGCTCAAGCAGAGAAAGTGGAAAATTTCTGCTACCTTAGGCAACATAACGACCACTAGAAATACATATCCATTAACTTCAGCCTTACATGATGGGGAAGGGAAGGGGAGCAGGAGAAAAAAGGAAGAAAAAAGGCCACTAGGATCAGAATCTTGGCAGACAATAGCTTGATGCCAAAGTGAAGTATTTTACCCCAAAAACCTATTAATGAATACAGCCTAGCTTCTACATGCAACAAGATACTGCATTATTTTGTGTATCTCGTTATTTTGGTCAGCCCAATAATAATCCAACTGTATTGTGTTGTGTAAGATTTAAATACCGCCAAATTTTTGATCATACTGCTAGAAGTCATGTCTACTTTGTTATAAAAAGTATATTTCAGGGCAAAGTACTGCAAGAAGAAAAAGTTATTCCTAGACAAAGTTATGAGAAGATCATTTTAGAAACTCTTAAAACAATTTCTGACATCATGAATGCTGTCTGTCATGACAATCAGTGGCATTTTTTGCCAGTTTCTCAGAGCCTTTATTATTTCATTTTCAAATTCATCCTGCTACCAAAGTAAAAGAAATGCAATTTCTTTTTAATTAAAATAATTTATGCAATTACTAATAAAATATTTAACAAAACCTATTTTTATAGATCTATTTGCCTGAATTTTCTGAGTGCCCATATTTTCTCAAAAAAACACACTCTTCTGAAACATTTATACATTTCAAGCACTGCAAGTATGTGACTATTAAGAGACTGAATTTAGTCCTTGAATCTAATGCTACAGTTTTTCCATGCAGTTTTTCCTTCAGCAAAAGAACTTGAAGGGTAAAGTGTTAACCCCATTAAAAGTCAAGGCAAAGCTTCCATGGACTGTAATGAGACTGGGATTTCACCCAAGGTGTTAAACTGTGGTTTGGGAAAGCGAATAAAAGTACATCTATTATTGTAACAAGTACTTACCTGCTAGCCAGACTGAGCAACTCATGTCTATCGGCTACTGCGGATTTCTTTTCCAGTTCCCACAACATCACATTGATCAGGTATGAATTCTTAATAACAATAGGCACTTCTTCAAACATGTTTTCATATGCAATATTTGCTTTTTTCAAGCTGTAAAAAAAGTTATGGAATATTTACTAATATAAATAGTATCTCTCTTATTCTCTTGGTTGAATTGTTGCTCCAACAAACAACAGTTTTGTAAAAATTCTTGATTTTCATAGTTCCACAATTAAACAAGAGTCAAGTTTTGTTAAGAAAGCATTTGCATGGCAAAACCTCACATTTACAAAGACTAGGAAAAGCTACTCTAGGAAAAATCCTCAGAAGACAAGCAGCTGCCTTGCTTGTTAATAGATTACCTACATGAAAAAGCCTCTAGCAAGAGACTGTACTGACAGGATTAACTCTGCCCCTTCCAAAATAGTTTACTGATTTTCCTGCCATCAGCGTTTCTTGAGCAGAACTAAACAGTTCGTTACCTCATGATACTAAAATACCTTTAAATATCATAACTACTACAATGAAGAACAATTTTCCCAACAGCTGAATAAGTAAAAATTTTACTGACCAAAAAAGTAGATTCACAAAATATTGTATGTTTTGGAATAATTCAATTCTGTGGTGAATATTAAAACATAAATTTTTAGTGTGCATTTTTTTACAATATACACATAAAAAACTATTGCTGTGCTTTATAATAAAGTAAATAAAGTAGACAGTAATATGTTTCATAAAATATGGATATAAAAGCATGATTTAGAAGTTTCTCAGAAATAGAGCCTTAACTTCTTTAGATTCATACTGGATTTTGGAACAAAAACATTTGCTTTTTGCCTCCACCTCCCCTATTTTTTTTTGACTGATCACAGATTTGTTTGCTCATCATTACAGTTTAAGACACCAAGCAATGAAATGAATACATTTTTCCTCAACAAAGTGATTTTAACAAGTGGTTTGTGCTTTTGCTATTGAACACCAAGCAGTTGGAGGCAAAGGATGCTAAGGCCTACATCTGTAACAAGTAGCTAATCTTTTGAAACAGAGTAATTATCCCACTTTACTCCAGAAGATGGTGTCCACATGGGGAGTTAATTTGGAACAAATACACTGGGACAGCTATTCCAGAATACCTGTTCCATTTTAATTCTGGGGAAAAAAGAGCTTAAAGACAGATCATCTATTTCCCTCCCCCATTTTTTTTTTCCTCTGTTTTTGACTCTCTTCCCATGTACAGCTATCTGCTCCGTGGTCCTCACAGCACACCCTCTGACTAGCCCCAAACGCAGTTTGGATGCCCCCACTTCTGGAAATGCCCAGCCAGCCTTTCAGACCTCCTCAGCCCACTGTGCTACTGCATGACTGCCACAGCCCATAGAGGCTCGTTTTCCCCAGCACACACTGTTACACGAGATTTTAAAATACAGCATTCCATAATCCCAGGTACCGTTCTGCACCTCAATAACTCAGCAAGCCCTATGAGAAAACATTATTTGAAGTTACTTACGCTTCTGGAGAGAAGTCTTTTTCCTTGCAAACTTCCATCAATTTGGGAGTCAGCCTATACGCCTTCAGTGACAAAGACCCTTGGGCAGTCTTGATGGGATCTATTATTAAAAATGGAAGGAAGCCTATTATTACCAAACCCAGACTGCCTTTTTCTTTTTAAATATCTGAATGACATAAACAGGAGGAAAATTACTAAGTAGTCCTAATGAAAAGAAAATTAAGACAACAAACACAGAAAAGACACTATAGCAGAGGCAGTCCTACTGCACTGCTATGTAAAATACAACCAACAATATAAAGTGATTCCAATTAGTAAACTTAATTTGGAGAACTTGGGGGGAATCTTGATCCATTCTATTTGTATTATTTCCCCATTAAAGGTCCAATTCATATTTCCTTTTTTTATATGAATTATCCACAGAACTTATGTAAGAGTGACCTCATTTAAATAAAGATTCTTCCTTCCAGTCATTCTGCAGCAAATTAAAATATTCATTAAACAACATTTTATATGAAAAGAAAGTAATTTTAGAGTAGCAATAAGCTAATTCAAATCAAGCTGCCACGCTGCTTTGTGCATGACAATGTAACTGGTATATACAAAGATTTGTTTTGCCTTGACATATTCTGCTGAATTTAGGGGGAAATTTTCTAAACAAACTGTTACATTCCTTGGACAAAGAAGCTTAACACTTGCAGCATGATAACAGCTGAAGCATGCCAACACGAGAATAAAAGCTGTGTTAACATTCATGTTGTCTGAAACTTAACACAGTAAAACTTTTAGCAATCGGTGATAAAATGAAAACCAAAATAGACTGAAACAAGTGGAAAATTCATCAAGGTCTGATGATGCAATGTTTCCAGCCAATATAAGTATACTTTAACAACTTGTTCTTTACTGTAATCCAATTGTTAACATACTGAAACAATTTTGGGGCAGCTCATAAGATTGATCGTATTCATTAGTATTTTTTCTGACAGATACTCAGGACGTTACATTTACTTCTCAGCTGGAAACTATATGCAAGTCTGCCAGATATGGCAAACTGTGAGTGTTTGGGGAGGGGGAGGCTATAAAGCTGTTAAATTGCCTACGGTTCTGATACAGCACAGAACATCTGGTCTGGAGAGCTTGAGGAAACACCATTAAATAGGCAGAAAAGAAAAAAATCTTTGTGCTAAGAAACAGTCCAGGTTTTGTATGCTTCTGTCAGAGGTATTAAAAAAACTTGGCAATTCGTGTGATGATTGGTCAGTCACGTACAGAGCCAGACACGCTAGCAAGCGGGGTTTGTTAGACATCTGGTCGGGTTCCACCAGCCCCTTCCACGAGGGAGGGGAGATGAAGGAATAAAAATGAAGCAGCTACTCCAGCATTCCAAAACGTACACATCAGGGCTCTGATAGCAAGAAAAATAAACAGAAAGAAGGAAACCCTGTCTAGACTTAGCTGCTGCTGAGGCTGCCGTAGACACAGGGTTGGTATTTACTCGAAAAGGCCTGCCAGGCTACTCTTACAGGCAAAAGACAGAATACAAAAATAGTAGTAATAATATTAAGAGGGGAAAAGAGTAATAAAGGAAACCTCATACTAACCGTAAATGAGAACTACAGACTCCTCAATTGCATGCTGGTAACTGAACTGGGAGTCCAGGAGGGCACGGGTGACAAAAGAGCCATAGTATGTGGACTGGTACCAGCCAACGTGAAGATGATCAATGTTTACATGGCGCAGGCTTCGCATCATTTCCATCTGGTATTGGACTGGATTAAATAAAAAGCATGTTAAAAAAGTAAACTTACACAATCAGTACTATTTAAAGAGAAAGCTTGATATTAAATGAGTATGTTGTATTTTATTTTCATTTTTGCAACTACCTAGAAATGTGTTTACTCACTGGACTGTCTTCACTAAAATCCAAAGTTTCCTCAGAGAATGAGAGTAAGACCAGCCTGAGTAAGCAGACTTTTTTCAGCTGTAATTAATTGCTAAAGTGATCAACAAACTGTTACATGTCATTTACAGTGTGCATTACCTTCTGCATTCATAAAAAAAAAAAAAAAATCTGATACTGGGTTTCATTAAGCAGTAACATTTTACCATTTAGTAACAAAGACTTACTGTGATTTAAGTTGCAATACTGTCTGGAATTAGGTAACTTTTGGAATCAAAAGGAGAATTATTTAATGAATATATGGAAAAGATTATAAACTATGTCTTTTACACAACATAAAGCTACATTTTCAGTATCAGAGCTTGGGGAACCAGCTATAGCTGTTAGATAGCTTTGATTGCATTTTATTTCCAATTTTCACCACTGCTTCTTCTTTTTAGGTGTATATAAATGCAAAGGATGCATGCATGTTCATATTATTTTTTATAATACACATATATCTAAATACAGCAAGTTACCATAAACAGTAGAGAACATCTTTTTTTAAGGCTTTTCACACCAGCAGCTGTAATATGTTTCATTGAACCAACACAAAAATTAAATGCTTCATTCAAACAGATCACCTTCATGGAACAGAGTTCTGTTCAGGAATATTTAACATAATCCCATCAAACAGAACAACACATTTTATCGCTTATCAGACCTTTTAAACAGACAGACACTGTGCCTACTGGTTATATTTCAGGAAAGAGAAATCAAGTGTGATTATCAGATGAACCAATATTCTGAGCCAACTCATAGGAAATCAAATGCAACAACACTACACAATCCTTAAGTTTTGTCTGCAGCTGCAAAAATTACAAAGATAACACACACACACATCCCCCATGTGTTCATTTTTGGCAATTTTTTTCAAGGCTTCTCCTTGTACCGATGCAAATATGATATTCATTTTAAAAGAAAGAAACACAAATTAATTAGCCATAGAATGTGCTACATTCTCAGACCCCACTTCATATCCTTTCAAAGGGGGAAAAAAATCCGCACATATTATTTAAACATATCAGCAGACATTCTTCAAGACTGGACAAATATTTTTCCAACTTATCACTCACCCTTGCAGCACAAACTACATTCTGCAGTCTTCTTCAATTGCCTTTTCATTAAATTGCCATATCTGACTGACTGTTGTTTTGAAGTAACCTCCATACACTTAAAGAAACCCTTGCAGACTTCTATCAGTATATGCTGGTGATTGCATTCTATACCATTATATCTTAACAGGAATTACTTGAAATTTGTGTTTCATCCAGGGCCATGATAATACAGCATCCTGAAACTAACATAGCAAAACCACCCAGGCTTTGTTCTGAAATGCTCTAACAGCCAGTGAGGGGGAGACCTGCTTGATGTGAGTGTCTCTAAACCAAGGCAAATCTGGAGGTGCCTCTACACTCTTCAGGGCAGCCTGCACAATTGAGCAAACAGCTATTTCCAAGTCAGAATGAAAACCTTTCCCCTTGCCAGACCTAAGCAAGCTCATTGTACTACTTCCAGAAACAGAGGCCAGGCTGAATGAAGCTACTTACCCAGAGCCCAATGCTTTTGCATCTCAGTGTTTAGCTCAAAAGCAAAGATCTAGTTTGTCAAAGAGGCTCAGTCCTTAAACTTTAAGTTTTTGTGGATTTTTTTGGAGGTGAAAATGGTAAGTTTCTAAATTTTATAATTAAGAACACAGACCTCCTCTAAAACAAACTAAAAGACTACTCATGTAAACATGATTTTGAATTGAAAAAGTATATCCAGTTATTAAATGTAGCTGGAATAAACTCTTTTGGTTAAAAAAAGCTTTTCAAAGGTATATCTGTGTAGAAAGCAAGAATGACTTGTTTCACACATGACTTGCTACAACATGCTAAAAATGAAATTATAGTTAGATCCTTTGTAGCAAAATGAAGTCATTAAGAGGAAAAACTAGAAAGGATCTTCAAAAGCAGCTGAAACAGATAAAGGATTTTGTGATAATTAAATTAAATTAAATTAAATGTGGACTTTTGAGATAGCTGAGCTAGACTTCTTGCAGTGGCAATTCTCTTGTGATGGTGGACACTCTTCAAAGTAGAGGTGGTCATGTAATGATGGGAAAAAGCTACTTAGAGATAGATTCCTATGAAATCATGTGGCTGATACATCCAGATAATTTCCACCTTGAGAAGTGTAACATTCAAGAGCAGGAAAACATCCAGATATTTGATAAACTTGAATAAAGACATACCGTGCTCTCAAAAATGTTCTTCTGAGAGCTAAATGGTAACCAAGTTCCAGGACAAGCACTTTTCTTAAACACAGTACACCCAGCAACATGTAAGAGATGTAACACGACACAAGAGATACTATCCAGAAGAAAAAGGACTCACTGAAAACCATCCAGATTTCATGTCAGCAATTCCTCCTCTCATGACTGTTAGCAGTTAGATGATAATGAAGGCAATAGTGGAAAAAATGTCAAAGAACCAATAAAGCATCAATAGCTAACATCTTTGCCTTGGGAAAACAACTGCAGAAATTAAAACATGATGCAGTCCCCACCAGGGAGAAATGGAAACTCTTTTAACCAAACATATATATTTTATAACATGTATTAGTAGCTAGATAGCTGCAACAAGCTGCCAACTTGCACAAATGGATAACAGCGCCCAAGCTGCTTTTGTTGATAGCGTTACCACTGTTTCTTTACATCCTTTGCCCAATCTACAGAACGTCATCTTTTTACCTAGCAGCTTAGCATAGACTGGGCAAGAGCTCTCTCTCTCCTTCTATTAATTACTCAATCTGCTAGCATTTGGGACAGTTGTGCACTTTTTCTAATGAATTCACTGCTTTGTGTCACAGTCCCTCCAAAGTCACTTTGCAAAGCTGACACTGAAAGAGCCAATTAGTCTAACAGCACCCAGAACTGAGGTAAGCAAAGAAAATGGCAGGGGAATAGCCAGACCAGGATGCTGCCTCCTTCTCCCTTACATTTAGACAGTGTACCTACGTTTTAAGACAAACTATTTGTTCAGGGATATCCTTACGATGAGGAAAGCCAATAGCCACGCCTGCACTTCCCAGAGGTGCTGCTTGCACTCAGAATGTGCAAACTCTGTCTCCTGAGCCATCAACCCCCTCCTGAGCACCTTTCCGAGATTTTCAGATTTTTAAATTTTTTTAGAAGATTCGCTCTTTCCTTAATATTAAAAAACACCACCTCCTTCCTCTAAAATGACAATTTTTTTCTTAGTTCGCAAACAAATGGGCAGGGGGAGGGAATTAAGGGAGCTAGAAAGCATTACTATAATTTGGATAAAGCAAACAAAGTGCAAAACTATACAATATGAGGTTTTGTTTGAAAATTACTGACTTGGGTGGATTTGTATTACCAAAATGCCTTGACTGAAAAATTGTGACAGTAAACCCTATTACAGTAATTTGTTTTAATAAATACTATAAAAGATTTTTAAAAATAATAGAATAACATAAAGACATTTTCCTTTTCTAGAAAGTACTGCCAATATTAGAAACTTTACATATAGGAGATATATACCCTACCTTACCAACAAAACACACCCTCAAAAAAAACCAAACCAAACCAAACCAAAAAAACACAACCAAAAGAAAAAATACATAATATATCAGATACAAGACAAAGAATTGAACCCTGATGTAATGGCCCATTCAACACTGAGACAATTCAGCCACATTTTCTATACCTTAAAATATCTGGTCAGTAATTTCACTATTTGAAAACCTAATTTCAGAATAGGTCAAATCAGCTGCAGCATTGAAAAAAGGTCCATCATTATTCTAAAATGCAAACAATCTACAACTCTAGAGTTCAAAAACAACTGGCAAATAATGCAAGCGTATTTATTACTAAATTATTTCTTTACCAAGAAAAATTCAATAGCATTCACCTCTCATGGGATCACATATGCATATTACTGAAATTCAGTCCTTAAATAGTTATCGTTATCATCAGAGGAGATGCATTTCAGCCTGGCCACATTCAGACTATCAGTAACTACTGTGACAAGTGAAACCCATGTGATCAATAGTGGCCTGGAGGCAATATATTTGATGACACCTCACTGGCTCAAGGCCTTAATTTCCAAAAGATAATTTGATACACCTTAAAAAATTTGATTTTAAGAGCAGCAATCCACATGCCCCCTAAAAAGCCATGCCCCATTGAAATGGAAGGACTCTGTACCAGTGTTAGGTGCCATACACTGACTGGTTTTATGCTGTTCATCACCAAGCTTGCTGCAGTGGACCCTGTGCAAAAGAAGTAACAACCAACTCTAAGCTACAAACTGCTAGCATCTGTGTAGCCTTCGGTCTGCCACTCACAACTTAGTGTTTGCCTCACGTTTCCCAAATTTGTCCTTTAACTGTGCTCAAAGAGCAGAAGTTGCATGTGCCTTCAGGAGGGCAGGTCACTGGTTCAAGAACAAAGTGCACCTTTACTGCTCCCAAAACTTCTACAGCCTCCTCACAAAGATACCTTCAAGGAGAATGAATCTGAGGGTGAATATTGTTTCCTCAAAGAATGCTGAGCACCCAGAAGACAGCTGAAGTAAAGCTACCTAAAATTTAGTCAAGACTAGGCCTACTGTCCAAGGGACGTAGAAGTCCATCATAAGAGACAGCATCCAGTTTCTGTGCTAACACTTCTCTGAATTTAACTAGCAACATGAACATAGCAAATTTTGGTTAATCTGGTCAAAATATACTGAAAAACAACCAAAATATTCCTTTTATAGGACCGCTATTAATGTGGGTAGTATTTTTGATGCAATAATTTATCTGTTTTGAAGTGCTACCATGTGGTAGCATGCGTACTGAACAAGTGCTATACACTTCGCAGCACAAAAAAATTTGTGTTTTTCTATACATATTAACTTTGCCAAACCACATGTATGCTTCAGACAGTATCTTCAATGACTAAACCAAGTTAGCAGATGCTAGTTCAAGGAACCAGTGTATGCATTTGAAAAAGAAGGAAAATTGATTTATTTAATTTAGCACAGAGAATTATGGAGACAACAGATTAATTGGTTTCCCTCCACACACACAATCTCAATTAATTGTCTAAAAAACTATGAATCACAATAACTGCATCTATTGATAACAATTCCAATTGTGAGGATACAAAAAAAAAAAAAAAAAGAATGCCACAACCAACTTGTTATGGTTAAAAAACACAACTAAAAAGAATAAGAAAAGAGAAATAAGAATTCAGAATTAATTGCAGCAAAGGCTCTATTTCATCTGAAAAAGCCTTTAGATACTGTTGAAATATATTTCTCTGTCCAAAGTGTGCACCACATATGCATACAAATATTTACAGATTTTTATCTATGTCCCACCACCTCACACATACGCACTTCTCCCAAGACAAATGCACAAGCTCAGTAACTCAACAATTCTCCTATTCACAGAGAAAAAAAATTTAAAGTAAATATTGCCTTCCTCAATAATATTAATTTCCTCCTCTGAAATATCAAGTCAGGGTTACAAAACAGTGCTCTATTTTATGCACTTTTACTATACAGGACTGAAAGCACCTGACATCGTCTAAACTTGGAAGCTAAGCAGACCAGGATCTGTAGGTAGCTGGATGGGAAAAAAAATCACGTGAAAATAGGCAAAAGTCCAAGAGTCATAGTGATAAGAGCACAAAACGAAAAGCAAGTCAAAAGACTTAATTCAACCCCATTTAAAACTGTAGAATGAAAAAATTGGTAGAACATATCTGGCCAAATTGCAGACTCACTATCACTAGGTTGGAAGAGACCTTCAAGGTCACCAAGTTCAACCCAGTCCTAACACCTCAGCTAAACCATGGCACCAAGTGCCACATCCAGTCTTTTCTAAAACACATCCAGGGACAGTGAGTCTACCACCTCCCTGGATGGACCATCCCAGTACTTTATCATCCTTTCTGTAAAAAACTTTTTCCTAATATCCAACCTAAACTTCCCCTGGCACAGGTTAAGACTGTGTCCTCTTGTTTTGTCAGTTGCTGCCTGGACAAAGAGACCAATCCCCACCTGACTACAACCACCTTTCAGGAAGTTGTAGAGAGTGATAAGGTCACCTCTGAGTCTCCTTTTCTCCAGGCTAAACAACCCCAACTTCCTGTCATTCCTCACAGGGCTTGTGTTCCAAGCCTCTCACCAGCCCTTTTTTTTATAAGGAATTTTGTGTTCTAAGAGTTAGCATCAGAGGAAGAAAAACTGAATGTTGCTTGCCACAACTGAACATTCATAAATCTCCATTTTCTGTATAGGCTATGAGATAAATTGGCTACAAATCTTTAGGAATTCCCTCCATCTATGCCACCAACTCTACTGCTCTAATAAAAGCCAACCTCTTCTATGTGAATGCTTATTACAGCAACTGAGGCTTTGCTAGTACCTTCATGTTTTTCTAAAACAAAAAGGTCCTTGCTTTTATGAGAAAGAATGAGAGAAACAGAAGAGGAAAGACTCTTCAGTACCAATTCATTATGTACACTCAGTAAACTCATTCATTTTTAACCTTGACCACAACTCAATGTTAGTTTTATGACAGCACTATGTGATGTTAATTGTGCTCAACAGAATAAAGTACAGGACACCCAGAGGAGATATCCCAATCGGTAGGTGAACAGTGAAAAGTAACAGAACATAATAAAAATAAAAACCAACATTTGGAGTGCTTCTGTCTGGGAGATACTTACCAAGTGTAAGCATGTACCTCCAGACTGTTATTTATTACCAGTTCAGCCAGCAGTTGCCAGAGCAAAGTCCCCACCAGAGCTGATGACCACAGCCCTGGTATTACAGACAGGGAGAACTGTCCTGGGATCTGGGACACCCCAGCACAGCCAGCAGTGACTGCCCATGACTACCTTGCTACTTTACAGAGGTGGCTCCAAGCCGTAGGCCAGCACAAGGACAGCTGACAGCTCCTGACAAAGTAGGGCAAGGGCAAGGAAAGGGCAGCTCTGTCACTGGTGGGAATAAAGGATGAGGACAAGTTTTGAGAGCAAATGAGTAAAACAAGGGAATGGGGAGCACAGGGATGTGCGTGACAGGACAACGGGAAAGCAGAAAATGGAAGCACAGCACTTCCTGCACATGTGCTGGCACTCGCCCAGGGTTTTCTGACAGTGAGCTTAGGACTCTGGTCTAAGCACACAACCACTGAATTAGCAGGCAATCAAAGCCATCAACCTATTACAGCATTTTATTAACACATGAGCAAACACTCAGATAAGCCTTTGGACAAGCTAAATCTCACTGACCACACAATTCTCTACACAATTCAAGATAATGGAAACTCGTCCTGTTTTTAAATAAGTACATCCAAGCCTCAAGATGACTAAATACGATGGGTAGGACTGTCAAGGTAACTTGTGAAATTGTCTTCCAAGGTATGCAACATTATTCCAAAGGACAAAAGCATTATAATACTACCTTTCAGAAATATTAAAACACTGAGTTTTCAAAAAGCATTTCTAATTCAGAAATCCACTACAAATTAGCATCTTGAAATAAAGTTAAAATGAAGCAATATAATTCAACTATTTTGTTGGCAATGATTATCAAGAAGAAATGGTTAAAAGAAAAAGCAACATATTTGAAGGCTTTCTGCCATATCTTTGGAGTAATTTTTTCCACATTTATCTAGAAATTTATCACACTTATCTCCATCTTCACAGCATCTTACAAACACCCGCCAATTAATCCTCCATCTCCTCCTATATGGCAGGTAAATATTATTCTTGTCTAAGCATCCATTTGGCTTACTACACTATTATTTCTACATTGATTGAAGACAAATTTGATATAAGATCAAAATCTTTATCCAGAGAAAAAGTTTCAGTCAGCCTACATTGTCATGACAGCAGTAAATTGTACTACTAAAAATGCCATCTGTGCAGCCTAAAGCTTGCTTTCCTTGTAAGAAGGCAGGAAAATGATATCTCATTTCCTAATAAACATCACATGCCTAATGAAAGCAGCATCAACTGGTTTATATTAGGAGTGTATTCCCATGAACTTCAGCACCTTGAAGCCTTTACTTGCACCAATTTTGTCCAGTATCATTCTAGCTGCTAACATGCAAAGTAGGATTAAAGGCATGAAAAGGAACCAGCATGGTCAAAAAACAACTCTGTGTTACAGTAACCTCGTATCTAACAAAGCACAGCCTTTTTTAAAAAGTGGCTTTTTAAAATTTCCTAAGATATCCTTAACTTTGTTTAACAGCCATTGGTTTTAGCTTGTTTACTCTAGTGAGGATACATTAACAGGTAAAAGCTCTTTCTTCACAAAATATCAACATATTCTTTACAACATATCTACCTTAATGCTCAAAGTTACAAAGCAATTAAGCACACAATAACACAAAAATGTGTGGTGAAACTAATTCCTTTCCTACATAAATGTCAATCAGATTAATGTATTTTTTATGAAATTTTATATTACATAAATACTCAGAGAGGTTTATTCAATTACCTGGAAAAATTTGGAAATGTTTAAAGATTAATGAATTACACAGTTACTTTTACTTTAATATAACACAGATTTTCATATTCAACAATTTGAAAGCAGAACAGGAACAGACTGAAATGGAAACAACTCAAAAATCCCTGCATTTTGAAAATCAGTAATTTCATACAGCATGCATCACAAGAATGTCAGTCTCATTTAGTTAATAACTTTTCAGTAAGTGAAGAAAAATTATGACTTCATATAAGGGGTTTTGGGCCTTTTAAATTCCTCATCTCCCCTGAAAACACAGGAAAAAAACATCTTTCTTCTTTGTAAAGCTTCAAAGTTTGGGTATTTTCTACCAGTCACTGGTTACATTGCTGAAATTCAAAGGGCAGTAGGAAGTGGAGGGACATCTTCCACAGCTTATTTAAAGTCAAAACACCCATCTTGTGTTACCAGATACAATGAAGCAAGTGGTTTTCTGATGGCTTGGTATTAAATGTGGACAAGTCTGCTTTCAATAATTTCTCACATTGTTCTTATGTTTCAAGCTCATAAAACACGGTCTGAACACTGAAGCACACACAGCCCCCATATAGCAGTTTTCCTGAATTGTCTTTATAGCATTTCATTGTTACTGCCTATTTTCAGTTGAATGTTACACCAGCTATTTTTCTGTGACCTCTATCAGTCCGTTATGTAGGGATAACACTACTAAACATTTAGCAGAGACAATCAGTGAAGTTCTAATTTTTGGTGAAACAGAAGAACATGGTAGCCACCCCCATAAACTCATCCTTTGAATCAAAATTACACAGGTATTTTATTAAAAAATAAAAAGCTGCTTGTATCTTCAGTGTTGCCCTTACTGCTTCTTCTGCTGGGGGCCTACAGTGCAGGGCAAGACCTCCCCATGCACCAGGAAGGCCTGAAGCAGTCAGCATCTATTGCTCCTTTCAGGAAGGCAGAAGGACCCCACACAGCCCCCAAAATTCAACTAGTTTTACAAAGTCTACCAGTTCTGTCTAGCCCAGGTGCTGTTACTTGCTGAGCAAACAGCTATGAAATGCCACATTATCTTCTTTCTCTTCAGTAAGAACAGCACTTAGCTATCACCCCTCATTTAACACAGCAACTAGGAGCTTTGTCTAATACCTAGATGAACACAATGTCACAAGAACGCTTCAGCACACCTCTTACAACATCTTAGAACCCCACTTACATCTCCAAGTAACATCCCACTGAGCAGTCCAGGACGTAAAGAGACTGAGACATCCCATCTGACCAGCTTAGAGAGCAATGACTAAGCTGAAAGCTCTAACAAAGGGCAGCTTCACTTGGATCTCTGCTGTAGGACCATCTATAAGTGCTCCTCATGGCTGTCAGTCAGGTCTTCAAGCCATGAGCAGCACTTTAATTCACAGGAGGTACAAGTCAGAATTCAAGCCAAGCCCTACCCAGCAGGCAGATGACAAAGTATCTCTTCACTACAAGATCCAGGGTCAGACATTTGCTTTGCCAAGCACTGACTTCAGATAAAATTAGTCAAGTTCTGTTGCTTGCAATCCCTGCCACAACAGAAATCTTTGCCCTTCTTTAGCTTGCAGGCAGATTAGAGTGACAAGTTCCCTTCTGGTTTAGTTCTTGAGCTAATGATTGCCACTACACAACAGACACACATATTCAACATCACTAGGCAATTCTTCGAAAGAGAGGGAAAACTCAGCTTTTATTATACAAACTCTAACACAAAAAAAATCTTAACAAGCAGGCTTACAAAAGGATAAGTAAAAAAACCCTCCACCTCAAGATTTCTCTAGATGAAGTGAAAGGTTTGCGTTGCATATGTGGAGGACATGGATCCATACAGAGATGATGCCTAATGAGAGCCAGAACTGAGTATATCAAACTCCATTTTTTGAGGGGCACACCTTACACTAGTATTTTATTGTAGCATGATGGCTACCAAGAGCTGTTTGCAATTCTCTTCAGGATAGTTTTAAGTTTGTGAAATAATATGAAGGAAATTGATTTTAGATGGGTTCAAAAGTAGAAGACACTGATCAGCGTTTTCTATGGAGCTTGAGGAAAAACATTCAATTTCGGAGGAAGAATATGCCTAGTGGTTAAAACCCTGTGAAAGCATTTGCCCAAAAGACTCCTAAATTACTGCAATTAGATCACAAGACATTTTCTGCTTTTTTATTAAGTCTTCCCTGCCAACCAACAGTCACAGCACAGTTATTTTGGAAGCTGTTGGCTGCACCAAGAAACAACAGATTAAATCAAATTCTGATAGAGGTAGTCCCTTCCTGCATGTGAATATCAGCCTCCTTTGCTCCCTAAATATTACATATAATGATATTACAAGCGTTTCAACATGACAGGTGGTAGCATTAGCAGGGTATTGGAAGAAATTATACAGTGGCCACATATGCTAGCAGACAGCAAGAGCTTGCAGTAAGAGACATGACACTGACCAAAAATTCATCACGCAAAACTGATGGCATCCAAATTTTCAACATCTCATCCCATAGAGCTAAGCAATGATGTTACAAAAAAAGCCAGTGTTACGCTTCATTAGGTAAAACCTTGTTTTTATGCCAATTCCAAAACTAATACATCATTGTGCTGTTTCCTTACATTACTATTACCACAGCATCTATCAATTCATTAGCATGGGCAACATTTAATTAGTGAAGAGTATTACAGTACTTAAGGTTTTGAAAGTGTACAGTTTCAGGCATAACAGCACAGACTTCTAAATAACTCCAAAATGATGCTGTAACACAGGGTTAGCAACTCACAACAGAGGTGCCATGGAAAGCCAGCAGGTACAGTTTTGAAAGGCTCAGTGGCAGCTACCATGCCACTTTAACACAAGAACTATCACAGGTAGGGAGACACACACACCAGATCTTGTTTTAACACACAGGAATCTACTGCAGTACCTAAGCAACAATGGTTCCGTTTTCAGAGACTTTCTACATGGATGTAAGAAAAGTAAAACCTGGTACACCAGAATGGCATTTCAACTGGACAAGACAGATCCAGACTAACTGTGCATTAACTGCATTAACATTTTTCAAATCCCCAAACTATTTCTATATCAGACTTCCAACGTTGTTCTGGACAACCTGCATAGTTAGTTACTACATGTCCCATTTTCTTCCCAATGAAATCAGATGCATCATCATCACTTACTGCCTCCTTCATTTTCAGTCGTGTGTGTGTGTGTATATATGTACACATATAAACATACAGATGTGAGGGGGGTGGAGGAAGAAGGAGAGAGGAAAGAATACATACATACACACACACACCCCCCATATGTAAATATATATTTAACCATGAATTAAGGTGTATTTCCTGTGGTAAATGTTAATGACCATGCTTTACATACTTAGAAAAAGTAAGGCAATGGCAACTTCTCAACAACAAACAAGACACAGAAGGCTGACAGCATTTGTCTCCAGTATCACAAAGTTCATCTCAATCCTTACCCCCATTCTCCCCCAACCGCAAAAATTTTCAGCTTACCATCTCTCACCACTGCCCAGATAATAACATGATGGTTAGGGAAAATCAGGCCAAGGTAACTCAGAACAGAAATCCTCATTTCACTGAGTGTTTCTGCTGCGTTACTGAGTGTTACAACACTGCACAACATCTACTGAATGGCATCATCATTGGTATTACTCAGTGGAGTTTCTAAAGCCCAAGCTAACACTAGTAATGCCTGCCTCAGTATCACTTCTTCAATGCATCCTCAAAAACACAATTAGTTCAGGCCAGATTCAGGAAGTCTATTCCATAGCCCAGCAAGAGGAACAATAAAACCAGGAGTGGTTAGATATCTGAGGTAAAAGACAGCCATGCCTTCGCAGGAGCAGCCTTTGGCACACAGCAATTTGAGATTGTGCACTATGTTCAAATGCAAAGATACCAAATAATTTAAACAAAATTAAAACCTACAACAGTTTAAGAATATTTAATTTAGAGAATAAAGATAATGGCTTTCAGATCAAGCTACACAAGACAGAGTCAGGATGAATTCCTCCTCTTTCTAGGGCTTGTAACATCATATGGCAGGATTTTGCAAGCCAAGCTAATATTTCGGCAACATAGCACTTGCAACTTCTGTACCTAAGTGTGGCTTGTTCTTTTAAAGTAGCCAAGAGCTGAACTCACACCCGGTATGAACAGGCAGAAAAAGTGCTCTGTGCCAAGAAGAAAGTTATAAACTTAAAGAAGGTTTTTTACATTAGAAACAAGTTGGAAAGCAGAGGGGAAGACTCACTGCAATCAATTCTTTAATGAGTAAGAGAAAAAACACAGTACATCAGAGCTGGAGGCAGTAGGCTGCGGTTCCACTGCTTGCTCAGCTGAAGGACTCCCTGATGGGGGCTGGACAAGTCAATTCTTTCCACTCCCACTTGTTCTCTGAAGACTACAAACCCTTGGGACAGCATTCACCATTCATTCTGAACAAAGCCTCAAAGCAAAACAGTTTCATCTGAGGAAGAGATGAATCATCAAATCACTTGGTGGTACCTATTTTTCATTGACTGCCAAAATGCCTTTGTAAAAACATTGTAAATACAAACTCAAATTATAGTTGGAGGGGGGGAAAAAAGAATACAACAAGATTAATACTATCCAAACAGACTTCAGAAAAAAGCCACAAAGATGGTGAGCCATGCAGGGCTGTGAGCAGCAGCACTAAGTCCATCCAGATGCCAGTCACTCTTTGTGTGCCCAAGGGATCAATACTGGGTCCAATACTCATCTGTCATCTGCATTAATGACCTGAATGATGGGACAGAGTGCACCCTCAGCTAGTTTGCCATGATAAAAACCAGAAGGAGGTTTCTGCTGACTTCCAGAGTGACTTAAACAGGCTGGAAAAAAGTTCAGCAAAGGCAAATGCAATGTCCTGCTCGTGGGGAGGAAGAACCCCAGGCACTAGCACATGCGGGGGCAGACTTGCTAGTAAGAAACTCAGCAGAAAATGCAACTGGGAGCCCTGGATGGACATTCAGTTGAGCCATCAATGGACCCTTGCAGCACAGGCCAGTAGTTCTTGGGCATTAGGCAAAGCATTCCCAGCAGGTCAAGGGAAGCAATCCTTCCCCTCTCCTCAGCCCTGGCGAGACACATCTGGGGCGTTGTGTCCAGTTCTGGGCTCCTCAGCATGAGAGCTCCTCAGCAAAGAGTTCAGGGACAGGCCACAAAGATGACTGGGGACTGGGACATCTGTCATTCAAGGAGAGGCTGAGAGAGCTGGAGAAGACTCAGAGGGATCTTATCCATGTGCATGAAGATTTTGGAAATTCAACTTTAATATATGACAAAACAGCTTATTTGTTTGCTTTCAAACTCTGAGGAAGGGCAAAGTTCCCAACAGGCTGTCAAGAGAAGGTGTAGAGCCTCCAGTCTTGGAGACAATTAAAACTTGTGTGTACAACCTGCTCTAGCTGTGCTGCTTTGAGCAGGAGGATTGAACCAGAGACCTCTATGCACTCCAAGCTCAGCAATTCAATGATTCTTTGACTGGAAGAGATGGCTCAATAAGTTAGAATACAGTAAAGAAAAATAACAAAAGAAATGCCAAACATTAATTTCAGTCACATAAAACATTTTTTTTAATGGGGCCAAGATCACAAAGTTCTGTTAATTACTAAAATAAAAATATCACAATGTAAGTAAACCAAGTTTGGCTTGAATAAAATATAGGTTTCTAGAAACAAACAACCATAGTGTGAAATCTCATTGAAGGAGATTTTTTGTGTTTCAAAACCATTTCTTTTCATTCTGCATTCATCTTTTCGTTAGTTATTGAAAATGTTAGAAGCAATTATACAGAGGACTATATAATTCTCAAAGGATTCAGCCTAAATAATTTTTCAAATGCAAACAAGACACCAGTCACAGTAGGTGCACAATCTTTGGTTAACAGCCACAGACTATATTTATTTTAGACACTCTCACTGAATGTCAAAAAAGTAACAGAAATTGTTTCAAAAAAATTAACACGGGTAAGCCAGTCTGAAAATATTTTGTTATACAAACTGTGCTTAGATTTGCATCTGCAGCTCAATATGGTAAGCAAATACAAAAATACAGAACTGTCAAAGGACAAAAAGGAAACAAAGCCAAGGACTGAATAACACTGAACTGCAATGTCAAGAGGACTTGAAAATAGAGGCCTAGAGAATTCATTTTGTTCAACAGAAACGTGGCAGAAAGAAATGCAAATTAAAAAGAATCTTAGTACATTGACCATGATGTCCTATTTTTAAAGTTGTATTTCAATTTTAAAAAATAGTGTTGTACTCATCAAGAACAGACTCAGTAAGTTCTCTTTAATATCAATATAACCAGAATTACATGTAGATGGACTGCTGAAGACTCCTTCTCTGCAAGATATTACAAAGAATGCTATCTCCTGAAGTACTTCACTGAAGAAACTAAAAACTTCCATTTGCCACAATTACATATTTATATCAGAAAACAGTTCAAAATAATACAAGTTTAATGAGTGGAACAGTCTCAACTTTGAGGTATCTGTTAAGGTGACAATTCAGTAAGAATAACCTCAATTTATGCTCACCTAATTATTTTAAATATCCCAATATATTTTACGTATAACAATCACAGTATCAGGTCCCAGCAGGGAATCTGCAAAGTCTGTAAGAAGTTTACCTTAGATGAAAGATATTTATATCATTCTCAAGAGTCTCTAAACAACTACTTAAAAACCTGTAATTTGTGTTTTAAACACCTCCTCCATATTTTATCATTAGAATATACTCAAGGGGACTGGAAAAAATTCTTTTTGTGGGCAGACTGAGTCAGCAATGCTTATTAGAGAACCTTAATGTTTCCACGCAGACACAGGGCTTGTGGTGTATTGCACAAAGCCTTAGCCATAAAACACCAACCAAATCATGTTGATTGGTAGCATAATAGAAGTTTTTTTTCACTGCCCAATACATTCAGCTGCTGATTAGCTAAGAGTCTAATAAAGTTTTTTTACAAATAATCTTTCTTCAATTCTTACATTTAAGGAGTTCAGGAGTCTTGAAACCATGTCCCACTCCTTCAGCAAGTGGAAGATTCCACACAAAAAAACTGTCCTTGCCAAAGTCCTGAGAGTTAGAAGTGACAATTGCTCTACTGAAACTTCTCTGCAGAAGAGCTGAATTGACAATGGTTTCACAAATCCAAAGCTCCACCTGGGACTCAGCATAACATGGGGATCCATGCCACTTCTGCGACAGACAACCACTCCTCCAGAGAGACGTCCAGGCAACTGGCTAAATGAGCTATATGATCACCCCAACACAACTGAAACTTTGCCCATTCCATTGCTGTCCTTTAAAGGAGAAGGAAGCCAGGGTCTTCTCCTCTCCTCCTCTCTCGCCAAAAGGACATGTGGTGATCCAAGTCTATTCTCACAGCCTCCTTTCTTAGGCATTACTTTGGAAGCATGACGATGATCAGGGATACTACCCTGGACTTGCAGATAAGCTAATTAGCTTTTAAAACAGACCTCCAAATTCCCTGACGTGTCCTCACACTATTAAACATGTTGATGAACAAAATTCACTAAACAGATAAACATTTCACTTGCTACCCTCTACAATTTTCCCTGGTAAAACTTTCCATTACATGGGTTTGCTACACTTTTTTTTGTTCACAGACACCAGACACACATCAGCTTTTGGACAATGCTGTAACTCAAATATGGCAAGGGCGGCACATGGTTTGAGCATGGGAGCAGCTGTGGGTGGACAGAAGCTGAATTTCTGATAGCCCATTTTGCACAGATGTGAAAGCCTGTGTGCAAAGACAAAACCAGTGAGCCACACAAGTGGCCCAAAGATGAATTTTCTTCAAGAAATATCAACTGCATCAGCCTAAGGGATCTCTTCTTAAGATTCACAATTATTACTGAAATTACTGAGGCTTCTTCATCCAAATTACTACTTTATGCTGTGAACAAACTCTAGCAATAAATATGTAAGATATCAAATCACATGAACTATTAATAAATATAGATGTAGACAATAAGCTTACATAAACATCCAAAATCTGCTCTGTTTAGTGTTAAATTATCTTTACAAGCAAGCTTAGTCTAAGTCAGATTGGATCATTATACAAATGGAAAATATAAAATATCTTGCTGAAATATAATCTAAAAGAAAAATATATTTAATATGAGACATTACAATGGTTCTTCAAGTTATAAAAGGTTTCCTTTATCTCCAAATATTCATAACATGTTTAAAACATATTCCAAATTTTATTTCTCACAGTGTTTGATATAAAAAACAAACCAGAAGGTTGCCCTAAAGATAAATGAAACATCTGGTAGAACATGTAATAAGCTTCGGGCTCACATCTGCTACTGAAGTTAGTATTCCCGCACCATAGCTACAAGCTCTATGCAAAGCTCTACAAGAATAACTGAGAACAGGGAGGATTATGGGGAACACATTCCTCAATCTAAATTGATATTTCCTCTTCCATCTGAATCAACATTATGCTTCCATATGTATGCATTAATGCCCAGTGCTAACCCTCAGTGGAAAATAATTTCTAAAAGTAAAGTTATCTCAATTAAAACCTACCCTATTATTTTATATCATAAGAGGTTTTAGGCAGTTTTAAACATATGAAACCATTTATCTAGGCATATTTATATACATAAATATATATAGCTAAAACTGGATATGTGCATATATATATATATATATACAGTTTCACTAGTTTTGGAGTGCAAGCAAACTTACAGTTAATTCACTCATATGTCATTACATTTGACAAAACTTACTGACAAAATAACAAAGAGTAGACATTAGATGGCATAGTTACTAAAATTGTATAGAAGTGAAGCCCCAAGTATTTTCAAGCAGTAACTGATAAAACTGAATATAAGATATTTCCTAAGGAACAAGCTATGTGTAACTCACATTCCTGTTTCTATAAGGAGATTGCTCAATATTTATCTTTTTTTACCCAATCACTCCTAAACTTTCAATTTCTTCCATAAACAATGACAGCAAAATGTTTACATTTAATGCCAACAGAAATTGCTTTATATTTGTGACATTTTAAAAAGACCCTTTTGCGCCATGAAGAGTTTAGAAAAAGGCAGATATCTGCACAGCAGGGAAAAAATGCACTTATATTTTGCAACAGCTGTGAAAGATCAGTCCACCAGGGAAACCAAAATCAACGGCAAACTGGGAAGTGTTTAGGAAATAAAATGTTTCCATCACCTCATACTATCATTCACTTCCATTAGTACTGACGAAAGAGAGACTGGATTTTATACAGTGTTATAAATGGTAGGAACATTACAGGCAGTGGAAACAGAACTGATCACTAAACATTGTTTGGTGACCAACAAAATTGGTCACTGAACAATTCTAACACCAAACCTGGGACAAAAAAGCATAAATACCCAGCAAGCATCTGGTTAGTCAGAAGATGAAGAAGTGATATCCACATCCAAACTTATTTTTCTTGAATAAAAATTTCATAGTAGAATTTAAAGTGATTAAGATATTTAATCAGATGAACATGGAAACTTTTTCAAAAATAGATTACATGGTAACACAAACTGTACTGCAAAAAATTCCCTCAGCACAGGGCCCTTTTCCCACACTTTAATTTGCAAAAATGAAATTACTAGAAAAATAAAAAAAAAAGTTTATATCTATTAAATGCAAGACATGGGAGAAAAACAGGAAAAAGATAAATGCAATGTGATCAGCTAGGGAACAGAAATTAAGGACTGGCCACAGAAAACATGAACAAGCCAGTAGTGTCATTATATAAATCATGCACAATACCAAGAATCTATCATGCATAAATAAAATTGCAATACCAGGCATACCAAATTATTAGGTGTTACTTGTGTCCTGCTCTTTGACACCCTGCAGAAAAGGGATGAAAGGTTGCAGGAGAAGAATGGACAAAAAAGGACCGCTTCTGACACAAGGAGATCTGAGGTATGGAGAGGGCACTTGCATTTGTTCAGATTTAAGAAAAAACAAGCAAGCCCCAGCTTCTCTACCAAATAACTGCTGCAAATATTCCACCTTGCAATGTAACTTTGGAATACTTTGAAGACAAGTGTGATGCAAAAGTTTTTCAGAACTCAAAGCAGCTGTAGGGTAAAAAAACCCACCCTGTATTCCCCAAAAACCCAAACCAACACAAGCAACCTAAATGTCCATCTGATGCAGAGAGCCCTATGAAGCTTCCATGCTAGGGTCTAGGAATCATTATCTATTTACACTGCCTTGTACATAGTAGAGCAGTTTCGATGAATCTCAAGTGTCATCGAAATGCTCAAGTAACCTGTCTTTCTGTCTTTGTGAGGTCAAATTTAGTTTTTCCCTTAATTAGAGTCATGGCAGCTGCTTAGCTTTTTTACAGATTTTGACAGTCTACAGCTGTGAAACAGGTAATATTTTGTTCAGGCTTATTTCAGAATTACTGTATCTGACATTATCTGTGTATTTAGCTAAGAATAAAATAAGTTATGACAATAATGTTTACAGCTCTTCGTAATTTTATGATAAACTCTCTGCTGTGTTAACAGACAAAAAAGTAAATAAGCTGGGAACAAAAATTAGACTGTTTCATGTCACACTCAATCCTTTACCCTCAACTGCTGCTGAAATGGGTGGTCCATACCCAGTCCTCCCTCTTCCTCCAGCTACACGAGCTTCATCAATGTGTTGGATTCACTCTCCAGTAGATGAACAAGCTGATGTGACTTGCTCTGTGGCCATGCAAGCCCTAGATCCTGCACAAGGCAGGAGGCAGGAACAGGCAGCCATATGCACAGAGGAACAGCTGGGACCACTCCCATCCCTCGGCTGGATAGATAAAATCACATGCATTATGAAAGTTCAACTACAGAGAACAAATCACTCCTAGAATGAACAGCACTGTAACTAGAAATGCCCAATCAATTATATTTTTTTCCTATTCATCATTAAAAAAAAACTGTCCTAAAAATATCAAAGAAGGAATAAATTATATGTTACGGTTAATTTACCATTCTTGAAGCTATCCAACTTAATCAATAAACTGTTGCTTTCAAACCACAATACAAATGCCTTGGTTAGCTAAGATTTGCTTTGCCAGGGGTGCTTAAATTACAAAATTTAACAGCCAAGAATATATTTAAATTTAACTCTATCTACAAAGGTCTTCCAATAGCAATGATCATTTGCTTCAGAAACTGCAGAGCAATGAAATGGTCTGCTCCCAGCAATAAGTGCCCTAACAAGAGCTATAACAGATTGGGAAAAACACCAGCAAGACACTTAAATAACATTTAAATCATTTAAAGTAATCCAGAACTTACAGAATTGATCAAATAATACCTATGTACTTTGTTTTTTACATTAGAGAAACTGAAAAAGTATTGCAAAACTAAAAGCAAGGGCCCCGTGTCATTACCTGGAAACTTTAATTCACTGAATTTACAGTGTGAAGGATAAATACATAGTCAGAGTGCCTTACATACCAACACAGGATTTATGCAGCAAATGATTAAAAAGGAGTGTCAGAATTCCAAAACACAAATCTTCTCTTAACAAAAAAACAAACAAAACCAACCAGAGAACCCCTCACTTCTGTGTGGAAAGCTGTCTAAAGAGTAAGCATTTGGTTTGTCATTGAAAACAGGCATTTGAGGGGCACCATATATCAATACAAAAAGTATTCTAATGATTGAAGATCCAATCCAGTTCAAGACAGAAAAACATGCAATAGAAGAGTGTATTAATAGTCAAGGTCTTCAGAGACTGCTAGTGTTAGAATTACTGATTTGAGTATTTTCACATAACATTAAATTAGGAAATAGTTTCTGAAAATTTTATCGCCAAGCAGAGTTGCAGGACTTGAAAACATTGACATATCTTGTTTTAAATTATTCTGCAGTCTTCTCTCTATCCGCAAGTGTGTGCAAATCACTATCCCCATCCATACACACAGATCTCTGGTGCTATTGGCAAATAGGAGTACGATCAAGTTATGCAGAGGAAATGATGGTACACAGTGCATTTCAATCTATGACCAATTAAAAACTATATGAAATAAGACAGGAGCCATCAAAGAAAGTGTCTTCCTCTCTGCATAATGCTACGCAGACAAGATGAATCACAAAAAAATATTATTCAAATTTCAACTGTGAAAAAGGAAAGGGAGAGAGAAAGAGAGAGGAAAGAGAGAGGAAAGAGAGAGGAAAGAGAGAGGAAAGAGAGAGGAAAGAGAGAGGAAAGAGAGAGGAAAGAGAGAGGAAAGAGAGAGGAAAGAGAGAGGAAAGAGAGAGGAAAGAGAGAGGAAAGAGAGAGGAAAGAGAGAGGAAAGAGAGAGGAAAGAGAGAGGAAAGAGAGAGGAAAGAGAGAGGAAAGAGAGAGGAAAGAGAGAGGAAAGAGAGAGGAAAGAGAGAGGAAAGAGAGAGGAAAGAGAGAGGAAAGAGAGAGGAAAGAGAGAGGAAAGAGAGAGGAAAGAGAGAGGAAAGAGAGAGAGAGAGGAAAGAGAGAGGAAAGAGAGAGGAAAGAGAGAGGAAAGAGAGAGGAAAGAGAGAGGAAAGAGAGAGGAAAGAGAGAGGAAAGAGAGAGGAAAGAGAGAGGAAAGAGAGAGGGGAGATTTCTATTCTTGACAGATTGGCAAATAGCAGAATAACTTAAACGGCTTGAGGCATATGTTTAATTTTACAGCAAATGCAGGATCAAGTCCCTGAATTAAGCTTGATCCTTCAGACTGGATCACAACAGCATGTTCCCATAGCACCTGTTAACACCTCCACACCCTTTCTAGGCAAGTGACATTCTTGGGCATCTTCCTCTTCAATGAAAGCCACTTCACCAGTTCAGGCTTTATGCAACCCACTGAATCACCTTTTACCCATTTCTCAAAACCTCTCAACTTCCTCTCTGAGTAAGACAGCTGATAAAAACTAGCCAGTGTGTTTTCTTCTTATTATTCCCAGCTGTTTTTCTTCCTTAGCTTGACGTTCCCTACAGCTCATTTTCTTCTCAATCCAAGCAAGCTTTAGTTTGCACAGAAAATCCCACCTTGAAACACATCTGCTCTTTTTGACACATAAAGTTCACTAAATGCAATGCTTACAGTCAAAATGCGGGGATCCTCTCAAGTTGTCTCCTAGACACATTCTTAAAAGAAGTCAATCGCAACTTAAAATACAGCCATTCCTATGTACAGGATCCACAAAGCAACAAATAAACAGTCCGGTCTCTTGGTATCTTCTTGTTTAAAAATCATTATAATTGGTCTTCCTTTAGCTTTGACCAGTACACTGATAATTTCCTCATATCAATTCACAAAGCTAATACATATAGTTCTCCTATTCAACTGCTTGAATACATTAATAAAGAACACTAGAGGGGAAAGGAAAAGCTGTTGTTACAAGAAATATAAGTTTATCTCTCAACTTTTAAGCTTTTGTCTAGCTTTCCA
The DNA here is from genome assembly GCF_026979565.1 of Vidua chalybeata. NCBI lineage: Eukaryota > Metazoa > Chordata > Aves > Passeriformes > Viduidae > Vidua > Vidua chalybeata. Next base: position 138,656,148 of record NC_071530.1, read on the forward strand.
TTTTCTGCATGTAAATACTCCTTCAATACTAAAGGTTCATTTCCATTTTCCTATTCTCACACTTCCCATCAGCTTTTGGCATTATTTCAGCTACATTTTTTACAAAAAGCACAAACGCTGCCCACTTTGCTTATGAAGAGTTGTCCAAAACCAGCTTCAAATCATTCTCACTTTTCTTTGAGGAACCTCTCCTCTGCCAGGATGCTCGAGAAAGCTTGATAAAAATCTATTAATTTATCAGGTCTATTTTATAATCCCAACACTCAAGTTGCTAACACTTCCAAGCAAGGGAACATGGCAGTTGGTGCATTACACAAATGCAGCATGAGCATATATTTTGGTTTACAGGTACCTTGACAGAAATAAGCAAATGTACAGCAACCCCTCTGGGGCCACTATTCTAGTGCTGGTTTTACCTGCCTCACCACCAAATGGATGCTGCAAGCAAGGAGGACACTTTGCTAGGAACTGAAGAACCCATTTACACTTTCTGAGTCACTTAAATACAACTTATGGGAAAAGACTGAGTTCCATGAAAAATTAGTGAGTAGCTTACAAATTACTCTAAAAATCCTCTGAGATATCCAACTTCTAGGCACATAAAAAAACAGCAGAGAAAATATGCTTGTGTTTTAACAGAGACAGTTCATTAAACTGAGTACTTGAAAGGCTGAGGTACTGTAAGAATCCAAACACCAGAACAATTTTTTAAAAACTATTTCAGCATATTCTTAAAAACAAAACCAAACCAAAACAAACAAAACACTCAGGGATACAGGCCCCTCCATCTCACCAGAATACTGAGTGCAATTACAGTTTCAAATGTGCTTAAACAAAGAACTCATGAGAGGTTTTGCAAAAAATCAGACTGCATCAGCTAAAGTACAGGAAAAACTTGATTAAAAGCATGTACCTTATTGTAAACCAAATGTGTTACCCTTGAAGTTTATACATTGAAAGTAGTTCTGTGTCTAGTAAATTGGAAGATATCTCACCTTATCATCTCTTTACTTGCATATTTCTGTGAGAGTGTAACATAGTACTGCCTTATAAACTTGGAAAGAAAAACTATCATCTCCTCCAGTAAATACTTTCATCATTTAACAGGTTGAAACATTTAGCATATTTGGGTTTTACCATTTGTTGCTTAATTCTGATCATTGTTGTACTTTTTTTTATGGCCGACTACAGGTACATTCTCATCCTAGGGTGAAATGTCAATTCAGATTTCCCCTGCCACCAAATTTGCTACTCTCTAAGACAGAGAGAGTAAATTTACAATTTTATAAGTGCAAAGTAAGCCTAGGGAGATTTGTTTCAATAGAATAAATCTGGCCTTTGAAATTTTAAGGCACATTCCCAAGCTTCTACCCTACCCTTCCCTCCACCTTTGTAAACTGTTCCCTTTGTCTGCAATAGCCCACACTTCCACAGCAGCTACCAAAAACTCAAAAAAATTAGAAGAACCAGAAAAATCTGCATGTTACCTTCATGTTAACACCTTTTGGCTATTTAAAATAGCCAAAAAAGCCATCTGAAAAGCAGTAGATTCCTTGTGCCTGCAATGTTAGGTGTTAAGCGTGACTAGATGATGGTCAATTCGTCATTATATTTTTCCTCAATTAGGTGAGACTAGTGGAATTTTCAGAACCAGGTAAGTAGCTGGCTTATTCTAAAGAAACGCTTAAAAATCCTGATTTAATCTGCCCATTGCATGGAACAGTGAAGTTACCAGACTTCATCTTTTGTGGAAATGTATAAAAAAGTAACTGAAAATCTGTTTGGTTTGTTTGAATTTTTTTCCCATT